>NW_028141168.1:4697906-4704793 GCF_030444845.1 Prenolepis imparis
CTCACCAGGGTGAAAGTTGGGAGTGATAGGGCGCGATTATTTACACATGGACGCATCGGGATGTCTATTATCGTAATTGCAATCGCCTCGCTGGCGACGGCGACGTAGCTCCGGTTCCCTCGTTTTGCGGAAAGAAACGTACATACGCCCGGGTATGATCGACGTAAGTTAAAGGAGATAGGGCAGATAGGTACGTGAAAGAGGACAAATGGAAAAGAAGGGTTGGGCGGAGATAGATAGATAGATAGATAGATAGATAGATAGATAGATAGAGAGAGAGAGAGAGAGAGAGAGAGAGAGAGAGAGAGAGGGGGGGGGCAAAGAGAGCGGCAAGGTAAGCGGATAAGGAAACAACGCGCTCCGAGGAAGAGGGTTTTCTTTTCTCTTTTTCCAGAGAGACGGTGTAGCTTTATCGGCATCGCGAGCGTTTGGGTGGCACGTCGATGATTTGGTTTTAACACTAAATGTTGTTTAACACCTCTCGAGCACCTTATTATATACGCATTTATGAGCACGCACGATGAGCACCTCCGATAACCACTTCCACACGTCGCAGCACTCTCTGTTGAATTATATCCTGAGAAAACAAAAATCAAAAATAAAAAAAACGAAAAACCACTTTTTGTGTTCCTGGCACCTGCGATCGTATATAGATATATAATCGCACGTTATTCTCTTATTAACGACCTGATTTCAGGATCGGTCAGTACAGGACAGGTGTGCGCTTTATCACGAAGAGAAAGCCAAGGTCGCGGCTACTATCATGGACTACCGAAAGTGAAGCGTATCGATTAGAGGAGCGAGCATAACGCAATCAAATGTCAAACGTGATACACCGTGTGCTCGAGTCGGCGATTTATCTTCGATAGAAAGAGAGAGAGAGAGAGAGACCTGATTTTTCCGGGGCCTGGCAGAAAATCGTGGGGCCCCTCATCTGGGACATGCTAGGGAAAGAAAGGCAGAGAGAGACCACCTTCTCGATACAGTTGCACGCGTAGCACCCACTTGCGTTTTCTATACAATAGCCGTCGCCTGTGTGTGTCAAAGTTAATCGCCGCTCGTGATTTTTTATCAAGTTTATCCTCAAGAGATTCCCATTCTTCGCCCACTCGGTATCAATCGACCACCTCAAATCTCCCACCCGACTTACACACATACACACACACGCACACGCTCACGCACACAGACATACAAACACACACTCATATACACACAGATACCTATACAGATATACCTACACCCTCCATCCTTAGCTTCCCAGTGTACCGCGAGTTCAAACGAAAAGTCGGCCTAACTCAGAATCGCTACAGACGTGCCTTTAGACTGGCAGTGAATAGTAAACAGCTAAAGAGAGCAAAAGCAGAAGAAAATAAGAAAAAAAAACAAAGCATATCAATTATTGCTGTTCATGTAGGTCAATTAAAACACCACGTTCAACCGTATATAATCGGGTGCGACAAAAGTGGTGAACAAAAGAAAGAAGGAAGAAAGAGAGGGAGATATATATATATATATACATATATATGTACGCGTAGATACATATATAGAGAAAGTTAGAAAGAAGGAAAGAGAGAAAGAGATAACGAAACGTTACTCGAAGACGTTAATGATTTGTAAAATGGCGATTTGCATGTTCTGGCTTCTCACGTACGTGGGACAGGGGCTGGACTTGGCAGTGGGCAATCGACCTGTGATCATACAAGTGCAGGGCGCCCAGGGTGGGCTGGAAACCTATCGTCACGGAAGCGGCGGCGGCATCAGAAAGAAGAGCGAACTGAGCTCCTCAGTAGGTGGCAACCTGTTGCACCTCAGAATATATCCCACCGACGGCAGTCCGGGACACATGCGGGACGATCTGTCTAACTGGCTGGTATTCAACGACGAACCGCGGATAACGTCGTGGTCGCCCGCCGGAATGCTGATCGACAACATGGTGAAGGAGCCACGGGAACTCCAGAACGTCTTTTTCGACCTGTCGCCCGCCGTGCTCAATGTTCTCTATTCCGCGACGTCCCAGCAGTCGTCGCAGTCGTCCCATTCCGCGATCGCCGCTGCCGCAGCGACCGAGCCCTACGTTGTTTCCCCCCACGACGAGGGTAGCAATCATCAGCTAATCGGCGGCGGCGGTCTGCAGCGAGCGAAAAAGCGGCGCATAATAGGCTGCCGGCATCCGCGGGGTCCCCTCAGCGTTCTGCCGCCGATCCTGGTGTGCGACCAGGAGGCTGGTAGAAAGACGACTGCCGCCGCCGCCGCCGCTGTCGCCAACGCCCTTCACGAACCTAGACAATCTAATCACGACGATCTCTACGCGGAGCAGAGATTCAACACTGCGACGAGTACGAAGACTGATTTCGCGCGCGGGGCCGAAGCCGGCAACACCCTCAACTTACCCAGCACGAACGGTAACTTCATCCCGAGGGCCTTTGCATACGAGACTGGCAAGTTACCCGGTAGCAAGCGGAATCAGATCACGGTCGGACGTCGTTCGATCGACGCCCAAGGAGAGTCCCCGGGACACCAGGCTCAGGCGTCCTCGGTGTCCTCGGCCGGCGCGAGCATCGCCTCACAGCTCATGCTGAGGTCCATCCGGGGTAGCATACAGTACGACGTGCCGCAAATCGGTAAGTGACGTCAATTCATTTATTTATATATTAGCTCAAAAAAGTTGCTACTACTATACGGAAAATATTTATACAGTGACACGAAATACAAAGTTTCCGAAACTTATTTATGTGTGTGTGTGGAAATTATTCTATTTATATTTTTTATTTTTTTTTATGTTTTACATTATATTATATATTATTTTATTATATTTTAATATATAAGTTTTATATTATTTATCGTATAATATTATATTATATTATATTTTATTTTTTATTATATTTTATTATTTTATATTGTATTATTTATTGTATCATTTTTATTATATTATTTATTGTATTATTTTATTATAATTTATTACACTCTTTATTGTATTATTTATTATATTTTCATTGTATTTGTTGTTTGATATATTATTATAAATTATTTTGTATGCGTGCGCCTACACTTTCTCTTGTACTAATATAATCTATACGAATTTGTTTTTACATGTCTATTCTCTTTTCTTTCTTTGTATTATGTAAAAAATGTTATAGAATTTTTAAAACATCAATTTTATGAGCAAACGCATTAATGAAAGATTGACTGGCTGCGAAAGATCAGACAGTTAAGTTAAACGGCCTAATATAAGCTCTCATAAGTTTGTTTGGAGAATATCAATCTATTAATCTGCTTCAAATACTCTGCGATATTTTTAAATGTCCAATTTCTCTGATAATGATACGTGTGGATTTTTTTTTCATGCATGAGTACATCTCAAAACTGGTCAAAAAAATAATTCTCTCTTTTTTTTCTCATTTTTCACGCGCGAAAAATGATTAGATTAAAATGAGTTGAAAAAGTTTGATTTGTGTTTGAAATTCGATAATTTGTGAAATAAAAGAATTATTATACAAAAAAAAAACAGATTTACAATTATTTTTCTTCCATTTCTTTCTATTTTTCAACGTTACAATAGTTTACTGTGATTTAATTAAACGCTGAATAGATAATTGAATGAAAAGCATCGAATAGAAAGGAATTTACTTTAATGGGTCTTAATTCTGAATAAAAGGCCTTTTTCCTCGAATCTTAATTGCTTCTCACATTTGAGAATTTGAACGAATAAATGAGAAATTTGCGATTTTGAAGACTAACACTTTTTGTCTTCAAATATTAGAGAAAACAAGATTATAAAATAAATTTCTCTATTAGTTCTCCCTTTAAATCATCCATTTTTTAATCATTTGGATAAAAAATTGATCTGGAAAAAATTACTCTTATTTTTTATCCAAAGGTAAATTGAATAATGATATTTATTTAAAGTGTCAAGAGCGCCCAATATTTTGAAATATTCTATACGTGCACATTTTTTCAAAATTAATCCCATAAAGTCCCCGTAAATCTGCGTTTGCAAAAAGGATACTTTAATTTCCGATGAAATATGAATCGAGCCAGAGTGTGCATGTGTGTTTATGAGTTATATGGCCCAAAAAGGTCTATAAATCCAAATGAAAAGCGTTTGCGTGCGAAAATATAGACAAAGCGCTTCTGCAAATCAAGAAAAAGTGACGAAATGCTACGTCCGGACGAAATCTGCGTCCCTCCCAAATTTATTGATCCAAGAGAAGACCAGAAAGACAGCGAATCCCGCGACGAGAAGAACAGAGAGATATAGGATCCTTTTGTATACAGAGAGAACATTCTTTCTTCGGTCAAGTCTAGTCGTTGAGAAATCTAAAAAACGTGAGGAAAAGGCAGAATGTGGAAAGAGAAACTGTTTTTTAAATTTATTTTGTTGAGAAACTTCTTTAGAGTAATATAAAGTATGTGTGAAAGAGTTATTTTTATTTTATTCTGCACGGAGGGGGGTGGGGGAGAGAGAGGGGGAGAGAGAGGGGGAGAGAGAGGGGGAGAGAGAGGGGGAGAGAGAGAGAGAGAGAGAGAGAGAGAGAGAGAGAGAGAGAGAGAGAGAGAGAGATTTTTGATTGATTGATATTTATTAGCTTTTTCAGCTATTTGTAAAATACAAGTCTAATTTACATTAATTACAATATACTCCTTTAACTCTCACTTAAACGCTTCCAGTTCTTCGATTCGTCTTATTTCAGCTGGTAAGGCATTGTACATTTTCACTCCCTCATAAAACATACTCTTCTGTGCACTCGTTGTCCTATGAAATTGTACCACAATGTCCCCAGCTTGCCGTGTCTGTCTTTCATTCTCTTTTCCCACTATTGTTAACTTATTTCTTAATTGATCCGGTAACATATTCTTTAAAATCTTAAAGATAAATATATACACATTATAATTCAGCCTCTGTCTTATGGACATAAACTGCAGCGCTTGCAGCATACTCTCCACTTTGGTATATCTATCACATTGCAATATGACCCTCATGGCCCGGTTTTGCGCTTTTTGCAATTCATTCAGTTGTGTTTCTCCCATATCAATTAACAGCGTCGCACAATACTCAAAGTGAGGCGCTATGATTGACTTATATATAATACATCTAGTGTATGCCGATATGTAGTTACCTATTCTATTTAAAAAACTCACTTTTTTCCCTATTTTCTTTAGCATATAATCACAGTGGTCCTTAAATCTTAACCTATCGTCAATAATTATGCCTAGATATTTCATTCTTTCCACACGCTCTATCTCCGTTCCATCCAAACATTTCAGTGTAATGTTACCTCTCAGTTCTTTTCGTACACTTCGAACTATCATATATTTCGTTTTCCCTGCGTTCATTTTTAATTTATTTGTATTCATCCATCTTTCCACTGTAACAAATGCCATATTCATTTTTCTTTCTAATTCCGCACTACTCCCTCCAGTCACATACACTAGCGTATCGTCTGCAAACATTTTTATACTACATCCCTCCGGACAGACTTTAATTATATCGTTTATATATATTATAAATAACAAAGGTCCTAATACAGATCCCTGTGGTACTCCATATTCTGTGGCCAATAATGTAGACCATTCATTGTTAAACCGTACCTGCTGTGTTCTATTCTTTAAATATGATCTTAACCATTCTAAAGCTGTTCCTCTAATTCCGCATTGATATAATTTCTCTAACAGTCTTTCTCTATCTATCGTTTCAAATGCTCGCTTGAGATCCATGAAAATTACCCCCACCATTTTTGCCTCACTAACTACCAGTTTCCATTCGTCAATGACTGTTTGAATCGCTGTTTCACACGAATACTGTTTTCTAAAACCTGACTGATGTTCTTTTATAATACAGTTATCTTCTAAATACGCCTCAATTTGCTTTTTAACTACTAATTCTAATACTTTCTCGAATATTGGTAACATATTAATAGGCCTAAATTCACTTGCTTTTCTGGCTTTTTCTATTTTTGGAATCGGTATTATCGTAGACGTTTTCCAACCTTCTGGACAGCAACCTTCCCTCAAAGAGTTATTTATTATATCAATAAATTCCTCTTTTATTACATAAAATACTGCTTTAAGTATATCACTAGTTAATCCCTCCTCCGTGCCTTTCTTTTTTGGTAGTTCCATAACAATTTTTTGTAAATGCTCTATTCTAATCATCTCAAAATTTTCCATTATTCCCTCGCTTTCAATAACAAAAATAATTCTTTTACCTGGACTTCCTAACTTATCTCTACTTATAGATTTTACTATGTTCTCAATACTCTGTATATAATATAAATTAAATTTATTAGCTATATTGCACCCTTCAGTATTATCTAATATTTCAAAATCTATATTCTCTATTTTTTTTGTACCCGTTGGTTCGCCCCTTATTATTTTTTTTAAGGTTTTCCACATAGATGTCGGATTTCCCTTGTTATGATCTATCATATTTTCATAGTATTCTTTTTTCTTTGTCCTGATTAGTTTAACCACTGCATTTCTTTCGATTTTAAACTGTGACCAATTTTCATCCGTGTCATCATACAACGCTTTACTGTACGCCTCATCCCTTTTAGCCGCTGCTTCCCTTATTTCATCCGAAAACCACTTTTTCCCTTCCCATATTTTCGGAATTCTAAATTTTTTTCTAGGTGCTGTAGCATCCAACGCATCTACTATATTATCGACAAGTTTCTTCGCTCTCACACTGACATTCATATCTTGGCTTTTTCCTAATTTATTTTCCACTAATTTAATAAATTCATCTACATTAAACTCTTTAAAATTCCTAGCATTAAATTCTCTGTATTTATTATCAATTTTATTCGCATTAAGATCAACTTTTAACCACGCATGGTCCGTTATTTTAGGTTCATGAATTACTTGCACTTCTATTTTATTATTAGCGT
>NW_028141168.1:4704893-4890785 GCF_030444845.1 Prenolepis imparis
AAGCAGTGGTATCAACGCAGAGTACTAGAGAGAGAGAGAGAGAGAGAGAGAGAGAGAGAGAGAGAGAGAGAGAGAGAGAGAGAGAGAACATTTAGCTCGAAATGAGCGGTGAGCGTATACAAGGCTTTTGTGAAATGCCCCATCATGTACAGAGCAAATAATATAGAGGAATCCGTCAACTGGATTTAATGCTAAACATACACAGTGTTAACACAAGCTTGAAATGTGTGTAAATGTTTAAATTAATGTGCTTAGATATTAAAGCAATATTGAGTACACAATTGACATAATTACCGTCGATCAAGTTTGCACTGATTTAATCGTCTCACGATCGAAAAATTTCTCTGTCATATACATATAAAGATGGCTTATTTTCCGATCAATCTTTATGCGTAATTATTTCAATTTGAGCGAAAAAAGAGAGAACAGAGGAGAATATCGGGTTACTTTAAAGTGGATTTGCGCGGATGACATTAGGCGGGGGCCTGTAACGTGGGGACGTGCACACATCTGCAATTAAAAAAAAAAAATTTTTATGTGTCAATAATCATTCGAGTTCAACAGTTCATACGTGTATTTAAATAATAAATATGCCCATAACATACATGTCTTTATTTCTTTAATTTGTCTTTTAAAAATGGATGACAGATGATGGCATCCACGCGACCTCTGACGTCACATTTAACAGCGACCACTTATTTAGAGTTAACATTTATATCTACATAATAGTTTTTTTCTATTCTATATTCAGCATAATTCTAAAAACGGACTCGAGGAGAATTCTTGCGATTCTTATTTATAGAATGCCCAGTCTCCGAGGACGGAATGGAAAGATTCGCTTGTCCGACTGCGGATAGGATGGGTAGATATCATTGCATCGACGATCACGTCCTGTGCGACGGCTTTATAGACTGTCCCACAGGCGAGGATGAGGATAGACAGGCTTGCATGTTTTACAAAACCGTGAGTACAATTATGATAATTTAGATATGCGCGAGAGAGCGAATTCCAATTATTTAATTTTTTAAAATTACACTTAAGTTTACAGCCAAAAATTATTTTTAATCAAAGTGTTTTTTATAGATTTTTGGGTGCTGAAAACGATGCCACACTAGCACGTCAGATTTCCAAAATAATTGAGATTTAATGTGTAAAAAACGCTTTTTTTAATATTTAAAATTTTTTTGTAAAAAAAGTTAACGTTATTTGAAAAATCTGATCAAATATTATAAATGTATTGTTTATCCCCTATAAAATGCATTTTTTAAATTTCGATATCTTACTTTTTATCTATGTTATAAAAGATTAAAGCTGCGAACTACTTTTTATATGGAGATATTCTTCAGGAAAAAAGGTTTTTTGGAAGAAAATTATTTTTTCCAAAATTGATTTTACCATTATTTGTCCCCCTTTAGATTATACAACTTTTGTCTGGAACATTTTTGCGAAAATGCGTTTGTTGCGAAAAATTCAAGGTGGGCAATTAAAATGAGACACCCTATATATAAATACACATTTATTTTTAGTGGAATCTGTCACGATAAGTTCGAATCTATCACTGTATATGTGTATCTATAGCCTTGAGAGAATCCTTCAACTTTTTGTATTACCGACAAAATTACTATTTTCATATTTCTAGTCTTTCGTCGCGTTAATTTGACAGAATGGAAAATGCTTCTCCACGATTGCAATACATATATTAATGATCTCAGGAAACTCTAATTTCATATGGAAAACGAGAAATAATTACGAAATTACAGTTTTTCTTATGTATTTTTATCTCAATATGGCGTCTCGAATTGCAGACGAACTGTCAACTCATCATAATACGTGCTTCATATAAAAAGTATGCACTTTGTATGAACATAAAAACAAGTTTCCTGGGGTTGAGGTACACGAAAAAAACACTGTTACTCTCTAAATCTAGATTAGAAGTCTAATATAAAAGTATAGTTTGTAATAAAAAAATGCATTTTATAAGGGATGAACAATACATTCATGACATCTGATCAGAATTTCCAGATAACATTAACCTTTTTCACAAAAAAATCTCAAATATCACAAGAAAGCCATTTTTTGCACATATTAAGTCTCAATTATTTGAAACCTGACTTCTGGTGAAAATTGGTTTACGGTATCGTTTTTAGCATCCAAAAATCTGTAAGAAACACCTTGTTTGGTTTAAAATAATGAAAAAAAAATTTTTTTTGTAAACTAGTGTTATTTATGAAAATTATATAATTATTTATAAAAATAAATTTTGATTAAAATGTAATGATACATTTTTCCTTCAAACTTGACACATATTATATACGATATAATTTATTATTTATAGTTGTAATTATATTTAAAATATGTTTGAAAGCGCACATGTAAATTCTCAGATATTTATTCCAATATTTATTTACCAATATTAAATTTTGTGACTTTCTATTTATTGTTTTATAAATAAAATACGGTCCACTATTGTTTTTGTACTATTTCACATTTATAAAACAAAACTCGATTGTTAATGGAAAGTGTATCTTTTCACAAACATGCATTTCATGTTTTAGTTTTACTCTTTTATACATTCTGTTATTTAAAATATGAAATATAAATATGCTATATATATTCAAATCTTTTAAAAGAGGAAAGATAAATGCAAAAAAATGTAGGTTTGCTAAAAGAGCATATATATTAAAAAATATATATGTATATACATATATACATATTTACATATATTATATAATATATATATGTATATGTATATGTATATACCAGAAAAATTATATTGAAAAAATTTTCGTCAATTGAATAAAAAAGTTAATACAGTAACAAAGTAATAAAAGAAATAAATATAGCAAAGTATTTAAGAGAATATAATATAATTTAAGTAACTATGTATATGTGTGTGTATGTGTCATATGTCTCTTCCGGTAACATTCAAACAAATTTTGAGAAGGATTTTTTGTTTTCTATACGTGCGAAAATGCCATTTAGATTTTTCAACCGCTGATTGATAAAAAACACGTAGCTATGTATGTGCATTCTGGGATTCTATATAAATCTTTGCTGAACTTTTCAAGTGACTTTTCTTATAAAGTTGAAACGAAAATGGAGGCGTGTATTTGTGCTGATCGTGGGTGTCATATCAAGAGCCAGAGTTTTCTAATTCGTAAATATAGCGTTCGCATTTTCTGAAGCTTTAAAAACAAGACGAGGGAACACAATCTTTTTGATAATTTACACATTGTCTGCTCCCAGTGTGCGTATACATGCGTATATGTGTATATGCGCGAAATAGTGCGAATAAATTGGTAAAATTCGCACAATATCAAATTCTCTTTCATCAACCCACGTTACAAGGAAGTGTTATCATTATACATATGATAGCAGCAAGGACAAAAAGATCTCCTAGTAAACTGAATATGTAGGTATACAGTAGGTATACAGGGTGTCCGGTAATAGTCGCATCAACCGTCGTGTGCAGGTAGAGCTAGTTAAACCGAGTAAAAAAGTCCTCTACCATTTTGCGATATTCTCAATAATAAGAGAGATATTAATTAATAAAGATCGGCCAATTCGCGTGACGACGGCGAGAAGAGACAGCCCAGTTTTATGTCGTTACTAAGCATGCGGCGAAAAGAAACAGTATAATGTTACACGGTTGCTAAGCGCGCGATGAAGCGGGGAGGAGCGCTTTACAAAAGACAGTAACTCCATACGAGTAGCGCTAACTCTGGACCCCCGAGTGGGCTGTCTCTTCTCGCCGCACGCTTATCATCGCGCGAATTGGCTGATTTTCTTTAATTTATTTCTCTCTTATTATTGAGAATATCGCAAAATGGTAGAGGACTTTTCTACTCGGTTTAACTAGCTCTACTTGCACACGACGGTTGATGCGACTATTACCGGACACCCTGTATACATATACAGAAGGGGGTGTTCCGCAAGTCGAGGTAAATCGTTCGGGAAATGAATGGGGAACCAAAAACAAGAAAGAAAGTTGATACAAACATATAGGTCCGAAAATGCGTTGTTTTCGAGTCATCGCCATTTTTATGTTAAAATTTAAAATTGCTTTGCTTTCGAATTTTTTGTCAAAATTGAAACATGAGATGGTTTTTATGAGTTTCAAAACGTAACTAAAGTCAAATAAAAGTTGCGGACTGCTTTAGCACTACCCAGGATGGGGCACCACGTGGAGGTACAGCCCGCTTAGCATCCCTTGGCAGAGATCATATACGGGGTGGCCCCGAACGTTCCAGCCAGACTTTGAGATCTTATAGGAAATTTAATTCTGAACAAAAAATTTCCTATAAACATGGGTCGAGAAATGCTTCCTTAAGAAGTTATCGCTCAAAAACCTCTGATAAAGGAAGAGCAAAAGGTGAAAAGAAAATGAAATAAAAAGAAAATGAAACTTAAAAGGAAGAGCAAAAGGTGAAAAGAAAATAAAACTTAATAAATTTCTTGAAAAAAACGATAAAAATAGAAAATAAAAATCTTTTTCTTTTATGAAAATAAAATAAATTTTTTTAAACTAAAATAGCACGTAATAGTAGAAAATGAATAAAGACGTGAAAAAACTAACTGTTTTCAAAATGTCCCCCCGTAGCTCCAATACACTTTCGGCATCGAGTAATGACCGATCTAGTCGCTTTACGGATTTCCTCCTGATTCAACCTCAATCGATCAAAAGTCGTATTTATTTGTTGGATCAGATGTTCACGAGACTCGATTGGCGTTGAGTAAACTTCATTTTTCACTCTTCCCCACAAGTAAAAATCTAAATGGAAAAATGTGTAAAATAATCACGATTTCAGAGGTTTTTGAGCGATAACTTCGTAAGAAAGCATTTCGACCCATGTTTATAGGAAATTTTTTGTTCAGAATTAAATTTCCTATAAGATCTCAAAGTCTGGCTGGAACGTTCGGAGCCACCCTGTATATATATATATGTATATACAGGGTGTCCCGTTTTAAAGGATCCACTCAAATATCTCAGAAACACTGCGTTAAATTGAAAAATGTTTCAAACAAAAGTTGTATGGCTTCAAGGAAGACATAAGGTAATGGTAAAGATTTGACCTTGGATAGTCGTTTGAAGGTCACGTGAAGGTCACCTTCAATTTCTTAAATAAAAGCCCCTATTATTTATTGCATATTCTTGTAGTTTACCTCTAGAGCTTTCCAAAACTCTATAATAAAACATAAATATTAGAAATAATTGGCTATAAAAGAGTCATACGCGGGTGTCGGTGCGTCGATTCTAACAAAATTTAATTTTTCTTTGGAAATTAAATAATTGTGCACGGGGCACGAATTTTGCTTGGTACTCTGCCAAGACTTTTTCGAAATAATCTCAATTCGAGATTTTAATTCCGATGATCCCCTCTGACCCCCCTAAAGAGATGTAGGCGAGAATCGCCTATAATAAAATGTTCTTCCGTTAAGTATTTTTCGAGTATTTATGAGGCTTAAAAGAGATACAGAGTATTTTGATATAAAATATAAAATATCTTATAAATTATTCAGTTTTTGGTAATCTTACCTTAATACTTTTATGTACAAAATAATGAGAGGAATCGATTGGTGTAAAGAAAACACATAGTTGTTTTTAAGAAAAAAAATGGTTGCAAATTACATACTTTGTTTTAAAACAACTATGTGCTTTCTTTACATCAATTGATTAGTGTGTGTGTTTGGGTGGACTTCCGAATACGACCCACGCCCGATTGCTATGAATTTTTGTAGAAACATTGTAAATGATGTCAAATGAATATCCTTAAGTGGATTTTCACCGATACAAACATTTAATGCTAAAAATATTAAAATAATGTTCTGTATAAATTATTGTCTATTTACGATTTACGAATTACGAAAGACAATATGGCTGATCATTTGTGTGAGTTTCTGTGGAGGCGAGATGTAAAAAAACATAAATTAGATCCATTTAAAAAATTGATTGAAGACATGAAAGATGTATGTGATTCTGGCTAAAAAAAGAATAATATAAATTGTTTCTTGTTGACGTTTCGTTCTGATATTCTATTTTTGTATTTCTTAGGATTCTTTATATATGTATATTGTATATCTTAGGACGCTTTATATATATTTGGTATTAAATGTGTTATGTTATTTGAATATATCTTTCTTGATTGTCTATTGGAATTCACTGTGTTTAGGCATATACTTTACAACGTGAAGCGAGGTCCACCCTGGCTACCGGCGGGAAGGGTGCGGGAGGGGGGCCGAAGGCCCCCTTGCACCCCCCCGTGTGTGTGTGTACCCATGTGAAAAGGCCCTATTCTATATAATTACCAACAATAATTTATATAGAAAGTTATTTTAATATTTTTAGCATTAAATGTTTGTATCGGTGAAAATCCGCTTAAGGACAATCATTTGACATCATTTACAGTGTTTCTACAAAAATTTATGGCAATCGGGCGTGGGTCGTATTCGGAAGTTTATCCGTGTGTTTAACCGAAAATTTTAAATATATATAACTTAAAGAAAAATAAAAATTTTGTCATTAATAAGGTGGTCATTTCTTTGTCGTTGAATGTATTTTTCGAAAAAAATATTGAAAAAATTAAAAAAAGAAAATTTAATAGTGTTTTAGCCAATTTTAACCGAAATTATTTTTTTTTCCTTAATGAGACCTCTTCGATTTTTTTCAAAAAAATGTATATATTATTTTAGATTTAAAAACAAAATTTTTTAGCTATTGGCAAATATTTTCGATTTTTTAAGACTATTTTTCGATTAAAAAAAAAATTTTTTTTTAAATCGTAGTATATATAAACTATAAATATAATATTAATAAATATATATTCAACTTATGCATACACATTATATGTCCACTTTTATAATTGACATACATTAGAAATCCACATACACTGGACTGTACTACATACATCCGTTGTCTTTATACGACTCTTAACAATAATTGTCATCAGTACAGTTAAGAATTGAAGAAGAAAAATCCATCCTTTTTTATTTCGAGTCGAAAAACTTATACTTTTGCATGTTGAATCTGGACCTTTCAGAGCTTGTAGAACGAACACGGCTTATCATTAGATCAACTTCTGCCCATTGAGACATTTGTTCAGAATGATAAGAACTACAATATATCCAAAAATTAGCCAAATCCGCAGAAAGACATTTTCCCATGAGAATGGTGCGGGGTCCTTTTCGGAAATTATTAAAATCAATTAAAGAAAAAACGTGTAACTCGGAAATCGATAAAGATAAAAATCTAAAAAACTCATGGAAACTACTTTCAATGGATACAAAAACATGAAAAAAATAAAATAAAATAAAATAAAGCAAATAAAAAATAGTCGAGGAAAAAAGTCGTTGAATTGGTATGGAATGCCCCATATATATGTATATATATCATATAATTATCTCAATTATTAATTATAAAATTAATTACAGTTGAATGTGAGAGATACATACATACAAAAACAACAACGTGTAGGAAGAAGAGTGTGTGAACCGTTATAATCATCCATATAAAGTCTCTTAGGTTTCCTTTCCAGCGAACGGTATTATAATTCTATATATAATAGATGATATATTAATCGCATTTCGATATGTTTCAGACGAAAGCGCATCTGGACGTACTAGCGGACGCCATACTACGATGGGCGAGAGGACGCTAATTCCTTCTTTGTTGACGATGAAAACCTCCAATCTGTACATAAAATCACAAGTCTGATACGTCTACTTCTTTATATATATTCATTGATGATATCTTTTTCTCTTACATTAATCTATTTTCCGGAAACTGTTTTCTCTCTATGTTTGGCGCATAGAGACGTTCATATTGAAATCAAACTCAGGGGAATGTTAAGATGAACCGTCTCTCTCCCTCTCTTTCTATATATCTATCTATCTATCTATCTATCTCTATCTCTACCTATCTATCTCGCTCTGTATTTCTCTCTATCTCTCTCTCTTTCTATCTATCTCTTGCTCTCTCTTTCTGTCCCTTTCTCTTTCTTTCTCTTTTTCTTTCCCAGAAATGAATATGGCCGCTCGACTTAATCTTCGAGAGGACACGGCATGGTTCTAATTACATTTAAAAAAAATATAAAAAAATCGGTTAGCAAGGTCTATATCTCGTAACCAAAATATCCTCATATAAAGTACAAATTATAAGGTGTCCGAACTTTTAGGATGTTATAAATAAAGTTCGTAAGAGAGTTATGGCATTTTAACGCCGCTGTGTATAGGCGCGCGAGGATGAGGAAGAAGAGTATTTAAAAAAGAAAAAAAAAAGAAACCCGAATACTTGAAATATATAATTTCAGTTCTATAAGCATTCTATATAATTTTATCAGCTATAAATATATAATAAATATATATAAAATACCACACACAGCCATATATACACACATACACATACACACACATACAGAGATGATGTATTACGATTTCATATATATTGACGAGCGATTTCCGCGAGATCGTATAAGCTAAACGACTCTTTAACGACTTTATTTTTGGTATATAATAATAAAGTAATTTTGAAGACTGAGAACTATTTACTTATTCCCAAGAGTAAGACAGTACGCGGCTTTTTTCACGATATAGGGATATGAACCTGTTTTTTTTTCGTGGGCAAGGAACGGGCACGTGTGTACCTAGAGATTTCCTCCTAGAGTACTTCCTAAAGAGATGAGATTGTAAAAGAAACTCTACTCGTGTTTTTAATCAAATCGCCCCCGCAAACGACGTTGACGCGTTATATATATACATATATACATATGTATATACAGGGTGTCCTATATTTAAAAAAAATATGTTTAAATATATCAAAAATGTCGCGTTTCAAAAAAAATGTTTCGAATAAATAAAGTTGCTTGGTTTTGAGGGGAAAAGAAGTTGGCGCTATTGACTTTTTCTTAAAGAGTGATTTTCAAGGTCATTTAAAGGTCATTTTTGTTTTTTTAAATGGAACCTTAATTTTTGTATAAATCGATTCCTTACAATATTCACTATAAAAGTTATAAGGGTAAGATGGCCAAAAAATAAATATATTAAATATAATTTGCAATTAGCAGTTACCATACTTTTTCTTACAAACAACTATATGTATTTTTTTTACACTAATGATATCTCTTCTATTTTTGCGCATAAAAGTATTGAGGTAAGATCGACGAAAAATGAATATTTTATAAGATATTTCATAGTTTATGTAAAATTATGTCAAACTTAAGTATACAATATCTTGTAAAGTATTCACTTTTAGGTCATTTTACTCTTATAAATTTTTATAGTAAATATTACGAGAAAAAATCGATTTATATAAAAAAATTAAGATAGTAAAAAAAAAGACCTTCAAATGACCTTGAAAATCGCTTCTTAATTAAAAATTAATAGTGCTTAATTCTTTCCCCCTCAAAACCAAACAACTTTTATTCGAAACATTTTTTTGGTGTATTTGAGCATATTTTTTTAAAAATGGGATCTTTATAATAACAAACTATAATAATAAAAAAAAGACTCAATGTTCGTTCCGGTCTTCTGGTTTCACGAAGAGACGTCTCCTTCGCCTTGTGTGCACACGCTCCATGTTTTTTCGTCATCGAATAAATATATCTCTATAAATACTAAATTTATTTCGAATTTATGGAAAGATGATGTCCGCGAATATAAAAAGACAAAGTGAATGCTTTCACAAAAAAAAAAAAAAAAGAAGAAAAAAGAAAAAAAGAGACCCTATGAAGATTAATTGCTAATTGCGCTTCACCAAAAAAAAAGGAAAAAAAATAATTCAGCTCCGAGGAGAGTTAACCGAGAGTTAGGAAATATTTAGGAATTTATTAGAAAGCCATTTGCTGCCGTGTATACACTTTGCGTTCTGCGAATATTTATTTACAAGCTAATTATTATTATCACACGTATTCTCAAGAAATTCACAAATATATGTATCGATATTGCTGTGAAATTAAACAAAAAATGAATTTGCTCCTATGTTAAACATTTGATGTCCAAGAATTATGACTTAACGGTAACATAAATAATACATATATGTTCCAACTATTATAGGTAGTTTTGTGTATTTTTATTTTCCATACCAAATCAAATATTCATTAAGAGGATATATCTGGCGTTAGAATTATAGCTCGTATATATATAGAAAGATAAATAAGGATGAATTTTTATATATACAGTGAGTTTCATAACAAACATCCTTTCCCATCTACAAAGGCATTTATAAAAATACATCGTTTCTTTTCAGGATTTCTCTACTGTTTTAACACAAAATAGATTATAGAGTAATTAGATTCATATAAGCGTACAGGTTTTCTTTTAGCTTTTTTTCTAGATATAACTTTTATCTTAGTAACAAGCATTTATGTTTTGCAATCATTTTCTGGAAAACAAATTATAATTGATATGCTTTCGTTGCTTTGTATAATTATATTATGATAAACTTATAATTGCAACATTTATTTTTATTAATAATTTCAAAAAGCATTAACAATAAGTATTAAAGATTGCGAATTAAATACTGGACGAAACAACATCACAGAATTTAAAGCTTTACAAGAGACTGAATGCTATTCTTAAATGTAAGATTATCAACAAACTGCAAATCACATTTGAAGTTGCAATGATGTTATTTGCGTTGGAAATTGCATTTGTGAAAATACGGTTCTTCCATGCTTTGAGCATTTGATTTCACTAGAGTTATTACTTTTACCGGGACACTTTCTACAATACTTCTGTCATCGTTTATATACACGGGAATTCGTTGGATGTTGGAATTGTTGTTTACAGCGAAATATTTTATAGGCTGAGTGACATTTTGCAGCAACACAGCGCGATGCTGATGATCGTCGTGGACTTTCGGGTAGGTAATATGTTTTTGCTCTAGCAACAACGACGGTACATCATTGGATAAATTAATGCAGTTATCCGCGCTGCTATTATGACCTTTGACCTGTAAGATTCTGGGTTGCACAGCTCCTTCATGAAAATGATGCGCCTGCGAGACGTTATATTTATGCTGACAATTGGTAGAATCCAAATGAATGTACTGTTTATCGCAATGATACGAGTTAGCTTGATTCCTAGAGCATTCCACGTCCGCTTTGTTGAATATTTTTTCGCACGTAGGTTCCCTAGATCTTTTGTCGCTTTGGGCGAGGTTTAACGTTAACGATGGTATCGTTCTTGAGCTATTGAAAAGAATGTTTTGATTCCGACTACTTTCCTTGAAAAATTCTTGCTTTTCATCGTTGCTCTCGCATATATATAATTTGGTTTGTTGAGGTAACGATTTCGTTGATTGTATATTGAAGTTACAAGAACTTGGGCCTCCTAAGTAGTTCGCATGATGATGATAATTACGTGAGTGATAAAGATGTCTCTTTTTCAGCGGCATAACACGTTCTCGAATCAATCGTTCGGCATATAAATTTGTATTATACGGAGCTTCCAAAGTTTGCAAGGAGTCATCGAATTGACACAATTTATTTTTTCCATCTAATCTGTTGGGATACATGTTTATATCAAACTGATTTATCAGCGATTCTTGTGAGTCTTGCGAATCTTTCATTTCCATTGATTCGATCTGAGGCTCGAACGTTTCTATTCGATCGTGAACATTATTTACAAAGTGTTCGTTTATTATACTAGGTGTAGGAAAATTATTTTTAGATGCATTTGGAAATTGCATTTTGCAAGATTCTTTTGTAACATCGTTATAAGAAGCTACATTGCTTTGCGTCAAATGGAATTTGTCTTCCCTTCGAGATACGTCTTTTCTAAAAGGAAATTCGAGTATGTGATTTCTATTATATTTAGGAATTTCATCGACTTTAAAGGTCGAGATCGAATTTGATGACACTTGCGAAGCATCTGAATATGTACAAGCTTGATATTCCACAGACAAATCGGGCGATTTCACAGTTTCTAATTCTCGTTTATTCTTCTCGCGTAAAAATTGTTGATTAAAAGAATCGGCGTAAGCATATTTTTCACTATCTGGACTTTTATTATTTATATCAATGTCAAATTCCTTATATAATCTTTCCATATAAGCCTTATTGTACAATGAGTTTTCATCACTTCTCTGTACAGGACAATTTCTCTTAGCAGTGATATTATTATATCGACGAATGACAGGTTGCTTAATATTCTTTGCATTATACTTATTTGTTATTCTATTGGAAATAACTTCTTCGCAAGCATAATCCTTTGATGAATATTTCTTGGCAAGTAACATGGAATCGTTTAAAAAAGTCGAGGTTTCTGCGTGTTTCGTATTATCGATGCATTGTACATTTTCAGGAAAATCGAGATAAAAATTATCCTTGTCGTGTCGTTTATTTTTCGACGAATGATCAATATAACTGAAATCCTTCTGGATAGAATCCTTTTTAGTCACAAAAGAAAAACTTGTTGCTTTCGTAGGATGAACACCTGCTGATTGTTTCGAATTATCATTATTCTTGCGATTTTCTATAATACAGCCATCTGTGTCATATACTGTCAAAGTATTCTGCGATGAACAAGATGTAGAACTATAATGTGCTATATTATCACTTTGCATCGAATAAATGTTATCTTCTTCATTTTGTTTGTTATTTTCACTATTATTAGGAACTTCATATTCGATGACTGAGGTTGAATTCGGTGAGATATCTGAATAGGTTTGATATTCCACAGATGATTTCACGGCTTTCGATTCTCGTTTATGCTTTTCACGTGCACATTGTTGAGACTTGGAGTAGGCATGTTTCAATTTTGCAATTGTTGTCGTAAGGGGATCTAAAATCATTACGAGCAATAATTAATAATAAAAATTTTAATGAAGTATATAATTGGGGGGTTACAATGATTATTCTATACGTAATATACCTGGCTGATAATTCTGGAAGTCTTCTCCAAAATTTATGGCAGAGACCGTTTTGCAAAGTTCTACATAGCGATTCAATTCCCTGGATGGATTTTTATTCTCAAGTATCTGTTGTGTTCTATTTTCATTTTCTTTCATATAATCGCCATTATCGAATGTTCTGTAAAATAATAAATTTTATTTTAAAATACATTACTTATTTTGCTCCTATGGGATCTAATAATTAAATCAGAGATAATATAATTTATGGCTTTACTTACTGCATCTGAGTAACAGTGATATCTTTCGATTGTTCCTTATCATTTTGGAGCAGTTTTTGCTTATATATATTTTCTTTTTGAATCAAAACATATTTTGGTTCATCATTTTGTTTCCTAATTTTGTCAGAATCAAAGTTTTTGAAAAAATTCTTCTTACTTTTCTTTTTAACAAGATACGATTTCTGATTTGTACTGCAATATTAATATGCAACCATTATAAAACTCTTTTACATCGATATTTAAAATATTTTGTATAAAAAAGTGGTATATAGCGTTATACAATTAATAAATAATATTTGAATAAATAAACATACCTCAGTTTCTCTCCTAAAATAGGACTTTGCTCCATAGTACCTTGTGTCCAGTTTAGACTGTTTTTTACAAAACTTTTATTTGGTGAGTGTTTAGTAGTTTCATTATGAGTTGAAAGTTCTTCTCTATATCTGTAAAGATATATATTTAATTTCCTTGCAATAAATTCTTTCAGAATATTTCAATTCATAATCCGCTTACTTGAATTCTGAAGTGTCACCATTAAAAAGCTTTAATGCATCTGCTTTTAGCCGAGCGCTTTCGAACGTACTTGTTGATGTTTCTGCTACAGAATATTAAAATTATTAATATTGTATATTTTTATTATTTTATTGTTGTAAAAAAATAAATTTTGATGTAAATACCTTTTTTGACGTCTTTGCCCTTTGCACCATTTCTGTATATGCCGACAGCCTGAAAAAATCATAAAATCTTTATTTAAGATGCAATGAATATTGGAATATAGTTAATATTATAATTATTAAAGTTATACATACAGGTTCTGGCAGAAGCCTGGTAGAAATTTTTGCGTGATTTGGTTTTCTTTGTCTGCCTTTATTGTCATTTTTCCCCACATTGTCCTGCAAAAAATTCCTATATATTTCAATCATGCACAAAGATTATCATTAAAAATAATTAATATATTTGAATTATATTTCATTGTCCTCTACATACTAATTTAAGTTTTACAGAAAAGCTATTACGTTAAATTTTTCCTCCCCCTCTTTCTCTACAAAATTATAATAGACTTGCAAGTTATAGTTGTTATAGATTTTTGTGTAAAAATACAGTTTTTTTTCTCAGCTAAACTTCTCTAATAACAATAATAATACATATGTTGATATTCTTGATCAAAGATAAAGGAGTATTTATAAAAATCATATAGACTATATTTATAAAAATCAATAAACAATATTAGGGAACACTTTTTATATATTAACATAAATTACATAAATTTTTTAGATTTTTACTAGCAGTACTTTGAAAAATATAATTTTTTCATACATACAGTGCTGTCAATTAAAGCTAACCTATAAGAAACTAACCTAATACCGTTGCAAGGAATATAATTGCGTATCTATATCGCGATATCGATCTGATGCTTCTTAAATTAGCAACTAGACAACTATTTTGCCGATGACACATCTTTACAACTACAATTCTAATTATCTTACGAGAGTCGTGAAAACTCGCGATATAAATAGTTGCTTTCCATTTACATCAAAACTCAGATAATTCTCACTTGTGACGTCATAACTCAGTTGAATGCACGTTCCTTTTGAAGCTGAGAAAGTGAGATTCAACTGAGTTTCTGCACACGATCGAGACCGTGTGCTTTAGTGAGTTTAATAGACTCACATTAAAAGTAAGGTTATGAACCTGTATTATTGTGGCGGGACGTCGTTATGCTTTAAAAACTCACGATTACTCACGATACAATTTACAATGCTAGATTTAAGATTATTGAGAATATTTTCTCACTTGCGCGTTCCTTTTACTCACTGAACCAATGACGTCATATCTGAGTATAAAATACTCACATAACTGAGTGACTCAGTATCACTTGAGTGTAAAAGGAAAGCAACTAATAATCACACCACGCTTCTCACGAGTCGCGCTGCGCGCGTGCATGACAGAATCACGTGACACGTTACAGCTGACAGCGCGTTTTGCGGATCTACTACGCACTATGACTACGGTCAAGATTGCGCTACGAATGCTTCGAAACATCATTCTATCTTTGTTCTACATTTCAGAAGAATAAAGATAGAATAATGTTGCGAAGCATTCGTAGCGCAGTCTTGACCGTAGCCTATTACTACTACAGGAAAAAAGAAAAGAGGGAGGTTGTGATCGGCATCATACGACGATCGATCGGATTGATATGTGTGAATGAACGTATATCATACAAATGGGCCGATTTCACCATCTCCGATTAACTCAATCGACCGATTAAGGGGATGCTGACCTTGTCCTGTCTTACCGACAGAACGATATTTTTCTGCACCCTTTTCTCTTTATTGGTTGAATAGAATAATAAATATTTTTCCACGATTAAAGTACATATAGAAACAAAGTTGGAACCTCCTCGATTTTACGTATAAAACAAAAAAAATATTTTTAGTTAAACAATTTTTTTTTGTTTTTTACATAAATTTGAAAGGTTCCGACTTTGTTTCTATATGTACTTTAATCGTGGAAAAGCATTTATTATTCTATTCAATCAATAAAAAGAAAACGGTGCAGAAAAATATTGCTCTGTCGATAAGGATCAGCATTCCCTTAAACTATATCTTTGTCTCTTTTCAGCTACGTTCTTAAAAAGAGACAAAGATATAGTTTAATCGGCCGATTGAGTTAATCAGAGATGGTGAAACCGGCCCATTATTTATATCGAAATATATCGAAGTATGCCGCGGATTCGCGATATACAATAAATATATCCCAAAATATATTCTAAAGAAAATATAAATATATCTCAAATATTCCTCCCCTTGACATCTATATCAAAATATATCGAGTCCGATAAATTAGCTGAATTAAAATTAAAATCAATTTTGTGAATTTTAGGAAAGGGGATCAGAAAAATATATATACTGGTAAAAATGCTCGACATACCAGTTCCTTCTTGGCCTTCAAGATCTTGGAATGTATTCTGTCAAGGTCTTTCCTGCGTCGTTTTTGCCTCGGTATTTCCCGATCGCTGGACTTTTGCACAATTCTGCCAATTTTGGGCATCTCGGCGCAAGATCGGAGTAAATTCACATATGTGTTATATCGGCATCCTCTCTCTGTGTCACAAAACTGTCCATAGGAACAAACGCAAACGCTGACGTCTCAGCGACGACTGACGACCACCTTCGTATATATTATTGTATATTTTCGCTTCTAGGATAGTACACCGAGATTTCCTAGAGTACAGAAAAACATAGTGAAATGTACTATTCGTTTATAGAATTCAGAGTTTTTGTTTTTGTAACGTCACGGGAAAGAAGCGTGCTTGGAGGGAGGAATGTTATTTACTATTTCGTCGTAAGAAGAGAGATGTCCTTGAAAAATAAAGCAATAATCGGGGATAAAAATCGAGATAATAAAATATTTTGTTTTTCGAAGAAAAAATTTTTTAATTATGGTAAAGAATATACATATATAGAAGATGATTGATCGCAATTCGTAATTCTAATTATAATATTTTTATAATTATTTTATAATATATATTAGAATTATTTGAATAATTAATTTTATTATATTTTATAATATTAATGTGTTTTGCGCGGAATAAGATACAACAAAAACGTGTTATTTTACAAAGAAACGAATGTGCATATTGTATGTACTTTCCGCGTTACACATATGTATATATATCAAATTATTTATATAGTTAAAATAAATTATTTTTTATAATATGTATTTTTTGGGGTAATATTTATTCTTTTTTTTCATATCTTATTTTTTAACTTTTTTCATATAAATTGTAACTGTAAAAATTATGTATGTAATTTATAATTATTTAAGTAATTTGCATTTTATAAAAACATGTTGCTGCATTTTATTAGAACTATATGTATATGTATCGATTTATAATGAAGAGAAGTCTAATTTATTTTTGGACAACTTTTTTTAAAATTCTTAATACACGCGACATTAACACACTTTTCCTAAAATTTATATTTTTTTATAATGATAAGATAAATATTTTTATAAATAACAATAGAATGCTGAGTGAAAAGAAAGAGATGAAAATACAAGCATATAGTGTCGCACATCATGATTTATATATAGCACAGACATGCAGTAATTAAACATTACTTTGCACATAATTAAGAATAAGCATGTGTTTTTTTTTTTTAAATATTCATGCTTGCCTTCGTTAAATTTACTGATCTATCTACAGAATGGGCATTTTAATGTCCCACCCAAAATATCTCTTACAAACAACTATATATGTATATTATTATTACACCGATTGATTCCTTTTATTATTTTATGCATAAAAGTAGTATTGAGATAAAATTATCGAAAAATGAATATTTTACGAAATATTTCATAGTTTATGTAAAATTATGTTAAAGAGTATCCTACAATTTTTGTGCGTGAAATGTTTTTAAAAGCTTTTTTTAAAATGCTTAGGAAGAGAGATATTTTGGGTGGACATTAAAATAGTCTACTTTGTATAATTGAAGATATTTATATATAGTATTTATTAATTTTGCAATTGTGTAGATGAACTTAATTGGCTGAGATAATTGAAGTCAAACTATTTAAATGCAGATAAGTCTAGCAGTACTTAATAAGACGAAAGTATGTGTAAAATTGTACAGCAAAAATAAAAAATAAACGTATATTTAATACTATCGCGACAATGTTGTAAAATATGTATTTCTTTCTGTTTACTTATAAAAACCCAGCGCGAAGTAAATTTTACATATCTCTGAAGAAAATCCTTTCAAGAAAGAATCAATTAACAATTATATTTTATATGTATATATGGATCATTCCATTAAATTAATCGACCCTCCTGCCCAAAATTGTATTGAAGTAAATCCAACTTGTAAAATATCAAAATTTAGCTTAAAGCTTCTAGTTTTCGATGCCATCTGGCGAATTAAAAAAATTTCAAGTAAGGATCTTGATTTTGTTGATCAAATATAAAATGATAAGTATTTTTTTATTTAAATCTTTCTACTATTTTCTACTATTTTTTGCAAATAAAGTACAAAAGTCGTTTTCAATGTAATTTTCTTACAATCTGAAGTAAATAAAAACAAAAATTATATATTTTTACGAATTTAATGCAAATAATGTACGACCTGACCCTCCGGCGTTCACTAAAGTGCTTTTGGATGTGTTTCTCGCGAGTTACATTGCGAGTTACATAATTTTGTTTTTTTACTTTAGATTCAGCGGGTAAAATTACATTAAAAATGTTTTGTACTTCATCTGCAAGAAATAGTAGAGATTTGAATAACAAAATACTTATCATTTTCTATTTGGCCAACAAAATTAAGGCCATTAAATTTTTTTAAATCGCCATCGATGGCATCGAAAACTAGAAGCTTTAAGCTAAATTTTGGTACCTCACAAATTAGATTTACTTCAATACAATTTTGGGTAGGGCTGGCCGATTTGACTGCAATAATCCATATATATAGGGTGTTTCATTTTAATCGTCCCAGGCAAAAATATCTCAAAAAATATAATAAAAGATACGGAAAAATGTTTAAAACAAAAGTTGTTTGGTTTGAACGGGGACATAAGATGGTGTCATTGGTTTGACTTTGAGTGAACGTGCCAAGGTCATATAAAGTTCAATTTTGTTTTTTTAAATGGAACCCCCTATTTTTCATTGCATATTCTTGTAGCTTATCTACAGAGCTTTTCAAAAAAACTATAAAGTATTTTGATAATTATGCAGAATAGAGGTACCATGATCTTACATACAGGTCTTGACACAAAGTCAAATTTTAATAGTGGGGGAAGGTTTACATTTCGTCCAATAAATTAGAGACTATTGCCGCCACTACACGACGCTATTATATAGTAACAAGGGATATTCCCCCACCAATGTAAAATTCAAACGTTATGAAATTATGAATTTATTAATTATCATAATGTAACAAAAGGGCAACGTTACATTATATCTGATTGAAGTTTAAAGGTTACGCTAGCTCTAATTTCCAGTAATTATCAGCCCTCGTGATTTTTATTTTATTTGAAAAAATAGAAAAAGTGCGATGACCAAACCGTGCGCGGTACCAAAATGTAAAACGGGTTGCAGAGGATTAAAAGAGAAGCGCTCAGTACCACTTCGATCAACTCCGATTAATTTTAATTTCTGATTCAACTATATCTTTGTCTCTTTTCAGATACGTTCTTAAAAAGAGACAAAGATATACACTCGGCCAAAAAAAAACACACTTGAAAAGTAGTAAAAAATTGTCAAAGTTCAAGAATTTATAACTCAGCTAATAATTATGATATCGAGGTGTTTAACAAACGAAAATAAAGCTTGAAGTCTGTAGTTTAAGAAAATTTTAGTGCCGATTACGTGGAATGATCAGTTTTGCAATGACAAATAATAGAATGTGAACCTGCAAAACTGCTGAATAGAAGGTCCACTTTCCTGAATTGCACGGCGTGAATCAGTTGACATAGCTTAATGGGATAAAAAGCATGTAAAAATTTGAACTTTTCTCTTTAAAATGCGCTTTGGCGGAACTCGATACGATAATTTTTCGCTGAGTTATCTTAATTTGAAAAAATCGGTGTTTTAACGACAAATTATGATTTAAAATGTGTATCTGCTATCTTTATCAATTCGAACCGTTGTAATTCTATTCAAGAATGTTGCATTGAATGCGGAGGTGTCTCGAAGCGAGCAAATTGTGCCGGGAATCTCGCGCAAACAAAGTCCGAGTAGGATATTCGCGGGGTTTTCGCCGGTAAGAGAAAAGTTCAAATTTTCACGTGCTTTTTATCGCATTGAGCTACGTCAACTGATTCACGCCGTGCAATTCAGGAAAGTGGACCTTCTATTCAACATATAAATTCATTATGAACGAAAGCATTGAAATTCCAGTATTGAACTTTACCGGTTCCAGCTAATAGGTTAACAGTTACGGCCTCTATAAATCAGCCTTAACGCGGCTCTTGTGGCCACAAGACGATATAATTTACTACCCAAATCTCTGACTACCCTCACCAATTTCGTGTTTATCAAGAGATTTTGTGTATATAATTGCAATTAGCGAGTAAATTATTACAATCTGAAGAATACGTATTTATTAATTTTGCGATTTAGTGGTTTCGATTATAGTTTCTCAGTTAGAAAGGAAAAAAACATATGTAATAACTATACTTTGTGAAATGAAATAAAATTGAAAATGATTGTTTAGTATCGCAATGCAATTATTTATCACTAAATCTATATAAGCAGGAAGATGTTATAAAGTATTTTACAGTATTTTATATAGGTATATTTAAATATATGAGAGATGCATATAAATATTAAATCATTTTCAGTAGAAAATTTTGTCATGGAAATAAATCTGGCAGAGTAATGGCAATAAATCTAGCAGGAAAGAATGAAAATTGCGATAGAGTTTTGAAATTATTTAGTATGTGTTATTATTTTATATGTTTTTGTATTCTCATATATAATATATAAAGTATTATATATATACACATATATATATATATATATACATATATATACACACACATATATATATATACATATATGTATATATTTTTTGTACGTTTGCAGGTAAAGTATAATGAATAAAAGTGTGAAAAGTTCTAAATCACAACCTTTGTCTTATGAATAATTAGCACAAGTAATTATAGAAATTATTAATATTTATTTAATTAATAATCGCATTAAAGATGGAGTTTGTTAATTATAATAATATGTTGTAAATAATATAATATAATACTTTATCCGCGATTATACATACATACGCTTAACCTAACCTAACCTAACCTTCATATTTGCATGTTATAACATGTATATAACAATTTTATAACAGTTTTATACCGTGCTATATTTATGTTATATCACTGCAATTTTGTATAAATGGGAAATTACAACTAATGTGAATGTTACATATGTATAATAATGAACACGTTATATTACTTGTTACATTCCGTTTTATTATAGTAATGTTACGGTTATATATCTGTGTTTGCTGGGTAATATTAATAATTTTTGACAGAAATCAGCTGATAAGTGTCAAAAATATTATATAATAGAGTTTAAAGTCATAATACATTATTTAAAACATATTATTACTTATTTAATTTTATTTTGAACAAACTGTCAAACTGCTAATTGATCATAAAATAAAGGTTCCCAGATAGCACACAATATTCTATGAATATTCTAATATAGTGCGAATGTTCTTAATTTTAGAATATTCGAATAGAATATTATATGAATATACGTAGAATGTTACAATCGGAAATCGTATAGTGCGAATGTTCTTAATTTTGTAATATTTGAATAGAATATTATATGAATATACGTAGAATGTTACAATCGGAAATCGTATATTTATAATAGAGAAGAACATTCTTAGAATATTCGTTGAGTTTATTTATTGCACATTTTAAGTGCACATGCGCAGGTTTGTTGTCGTGTGTCTTCGCCGTGCCTTTTCGTACACGCGTCACGTGTGTGATAACATTTTAATCAGAGGTAATTATCCTCTTTCTTTTATTAATTCTATTCTATCAAATATATTAAATAAAGTTTATTTTTCTATATATTTTTAGTAATATTTTTCACGTGCTTATATATAACAGTTCATCAGGATAAAACACTTTAAAAATTTTAAGGTTATGCTTGAAGAAAGTCGCACAAGATAACATACATATTTATATAAGGTGGAAAAACTACACCAGTACTGGCAAAGAAAATAGAAAAAGAAGAGGAACGTTTATGTTAACAGATATTTTGATTTTGTAATAATTTTCTATCTATTTTTTCATTCAAATACGCGCGTATTTGCATTAATCTACAGTTTAACTATAATAATCTATGTGTAGCCTACAATTACCTATACAGAATGTCCTATAAATATTTCCTAAATATTCCTAAAACGTGTTTTGCATATTACAAGAATATTTCAAGGAATATTATATATATGTATTCAGCATATTACAAGAATATTTCAAGGAATATTCTATATATGTATTCAGCATATTACAAGAATATTTCAAGAAATATTCTATATATGTATTCAGCATATTATAAGTAGTCTCATTTTATTATTCTCTGCACATTTTTATAATGTTCTTTTCATTATAACAGAACATTCTTAGAATATTTTAATATTCTCGGAAAATATTTATAGAATCTTTATAGAATATGTTTGTGCTATCTGGGTTGTGATTTAAAACTTTTCACACTTTTCATTACTTTACCTGCAAACGTACAAAAAAGATATTTGAATAATTTTCATATTACACACACACATATATATATATATATATATATGTATATGTGTGTGTGTAATATGAAAATTATTCAAATATCTTTTTTGTACGTTTGCAGGTAAAGTAATGAAAAGTGTGAAAAGTTTTAAATCACAACCCAGATAGCACAAACATATTCTATAAAGATTCTATAAATATTTTCCGAGAATATTAAAATATATATATATATATATATAATATTTTATATATATTATATGAGAATTCAAAAAAATTATATAAAATAATAACACATACTAAATAATTTCAAAACTTTATCGCAATTTTCATTCTTTCTTGCTAGATTTATTGCCATTACTGCCAGATTTATTTCCATGACAAAATTTTCTACTGAAAATGATTTAATATAGAGTAGGTAATCCAACAATGAATCATTGGTACACTATGAACCATAGCGATATTTTGAAAATGTGACTTTGCCAGATTGTGCTGTTGTCATGCAACGACTCGCATTTGAACTCCTTCTCGACTCCCCAAACGGTTGCCAAATCGCGTGAAGAACGGCCATGTGAGGCTACGTTTTGTGAATTTTGGGTAACAAACTTTAAATTCTAGAATCTTCAATCTGTAAAGGCTGTGTGCAAAATGAAAAAAGCATTGAGATATGTATATGTGATGTCTGTGTGTTTGTATTTGTTTAAATGTAGTTTTAGTAAGAAAAACTTGTGAAATGCACCCAATTGTATGGTCATTTTAGTACAGATCCATAAGCCTTGGATATGCACACACATGTACTTAAATAATAGAACTTTTAATTTGCTCTCATAAAAGTATTTTAATTTTTTGTTTTTTTTCGAACGATGGTGTAATATATGTATACATATGGCCGCACCTTTTTAGAACACCCCCTGTATATAAAGTGTGCTAAAGCCATCTGAAGTTGTGTTTTATCAAAATATCTTTCCCTTTCTAAAAAAGGCATGTTAAATCGATAACTCGCATGTATTGTTGCCGCTTTTCCGCGATGCTGATTGGTTGTCTCGATGCACGTAGTGCGTTATGTTCGCGGCATCGAGCGGCTGACGCAAAGGTTAACTGTTTGACAGTTTGTGAATGTCAGAGTTAATACGGTTAATAAATGATTTGGACTATATCAGGCTTTTAGCCAACGACTCAAAAGTTGAAAATTTGCTTAAATAAAAACGTATTATTGTTACATTGATTGTAAAAATGTGGGCTACGGGACTGTACACTGAAAAAAAAATTATTTAATCCAACTAATCTTTAGTTGAATACGTTCAAATAAATCATTTATTTGAAACTTAATAATATTGATTTGATATGACAAATATTTATTTGATATAAGAAATTCCTTTTCAAAACAAATAAATATTTATTTGTTTCAAATAAATAATTTATTTGAACGTATTCAACTAAATATTAGTTGAATTAAATAATTTTTTTTTCAGTGTATATATATTATATTATGTATATTATAATAATAACATCAAATTATTAATATATATTCAGATTTATGCATATTATTTTATATATTTCGTCGATAAATGTTAATTTTGTAAATTAAATCTAAAATAAATACACGAATTATATGTAAATAATATACGAATATATAAATAACTCAATCTAGATCTTATTACATCAATTGATGCTATAAACTTAATATTTTATTTTATAATTAAACTGTTAAAAAATAATTTGTTTTAAAATAAGCATTTTTATTTAAACAAACTATGTTTATTACTAACTGGTGCAAAACTTGATCCAATTCTTTTAAAAGCTAACATTAAGCATTATGTGATAACTTTCTATAATAATGAATTTTCTTATATATAGATCAATCATTGTACTATATCAATCAGGAAAATTTTTACACAAAAGAGTTAATATATAACAGAAAATATTGTCTAATAGTCCAATGATGAGCTCAACACTCATTCCAGAATCGGTAAAAGTGATAATTATTTGTTTAAGCGTATGAAATCATTAAGTATTATATCAATCATATCGTTAAAAAATATATCACGTATTTATTCGCACAATTATCCCGATTGATATTACATGACCTGATAGAATTCTGTAGAATACCTGGAAATTGAACACACTCGTATGTTAAAAAGAATATGATACAGAAATCAGTTGATAACTGTCATAAAATATTAATTGAGTTTAAAGTACTATAACATTTTATTTAAAATATATTATTATTTTAATTTGTTATCATATTATTTAAAAAATTAATTAGCAAATTAACGCTGTAATCTGTCAAAAAATATTAATAAAGTGTTAATTTGTTAATTAAATTTTAAAATAAAAATATATTATAAAAATTAAATAAAATAAATAAATAATAAAATAATAATATGTTTTAAATAATATGTTATAATACTTTAAACTTGATTAATATTTTTGACATTCGCATTGTGTGTTATATTTGTAGCATGAAGAGGCTGTCATCGCGAGGGTTAGCAATTAGCAGTTTGACAGTTAGTCCAAAATAAAATTAAATAAAATAATAACGTTTTAAATAATATGTTATAATACTTTAAACTTTGATTAATATTTTCGTGGAAAAGATGCAACAATACTTACGAGAATCGACTTAATATATCTTTTTTAGAAATAGACTAGAATAACACAAGCGCGCGTTATGCCATTCCTCGATTTTATTTAAAAAAGTATGATGTATTTATATAAAGTTTGTTTAAACTTGATTAATATTTTTTGACAGAAATCAGATGATTAAAGCATTACATTGATAATTAAATTTTAAAATAAAAATATGTTATAAAAATTAAAATAATAATGTTATAAATAATATGTTATAATTCCTTATTTGCGATTAATATTTTTTCACAGAAATTAGCTGATTGCTGTTATAAATATTAATCGAGTTTAAGAAATTATAATACATTATTTAAATCATATTATTATTTTAAATGTTATAACATATTCTTATTTTAAAAATTAATTAGCAAATTAACGTTTTAATCAGCTGATTTCTGTAACAAAAATATTAATCAAGGATAAGATATTACAACATATTATTTACAATATATTGCTATTTTAATTTTTATAACATATTATTATTTTAAAATGTAATTAGCTCAATATATTAATATTTTTTAATATATTCATTTAATTAAAAAGTAATATATTTATTAAGTTAAGAATAGAAATGAGACATAAATACAAATTTACAATTAAAGTATCGTAGCAATGATTTTTATAGAAGATAATTATTTCCTTAATTAGAGTCACAAATATATTTTGACCGACACTTTTCGATAATCTTAATATAATTCGAATTCCGAATGCATAGTAAAAATGAGTTTCGACATCTATTATTGCAACTTATGTATATAGACACACATAATTCATAATAATGTGCGGACAATATACTGTTCAAATATATAAAAGATTAATTTTTGTCACGTTTTGAATAATTTAAAATTAAAATTTTTAAGCCGCGAATCCTATACGGTGCAGAATTATATTATGTATATAAGACCAAAAAGGTAGTACGCTGGTATGCTTATGGTGCCAAAATAATCTGCAAACAATACACTATTGAAATATATATACGATTAATTTTTGGCTCGATTTAAAGTATTGAAGTATAAAAGTAATCTGCATACAATGTACTGTTAACAAAAGACAAGCGATGAATTTTTTGCTTTTTTTAGAATATTTAAAGTTGAAACTTTGTAGACATGAACCTACACTGCGCAGACTTATATTATGTATATTATATAAAATAATTTGCATGCTCGTATTTATTTTATATAAAGAGCCAATAACTTATCGCTTGTTTTTTTCAATTGTACGTTGTTTGCAGATTATTTTTATACCAAACAATACAAATTCTTTTATTTGATATACATAATAAAAGTTTGCGCCATATAGGATCCGCTGCTACAAAGTATATCGATTTTTGATATTCGAAGAATAGCCAAAAATTTATTGCTTGTATATTTCGATAGTACATTGTATTATATATATAAAAGTTATCTGCAAACAATAAAATATTTTATTCGAGTTTTAAGTAGTAAACATATTATTTGTAATATTATTTATAACATTTTTAATTTTTATAACATATTTTTATTTTAAAATTTAATTAGCAAATTAACGCTTTAATTATCTGATTTCTGTCAAAAATTGTTAATCAAATTTAAACAAACTTTATATAAAAATATCATTTTTATAATATCATTCTTTTTAATATAAAATTAAAGAATGGCGCGCGCGTAGCGCGCGCTTGTGTTGTTCTAGTTTATCTAAAAATGGCACGTAAAAATTTTCAGCATGTATTTTCTCGCTTCTGATGTCATAATCCAACATGGTCGCGGCGAGGACCAATAAGCCTTAATATATATAAAATTAATATTAAAATTAATTATATTTATATATAATATACAAAGCTACTTTTTGAAAAATTTCTTTATATTTTTCGAATGGCGAGAAATATCTTCGATATTTAATCGACACATGATGGTACAAAAATTATATTCGTCAATGGAGTTGAATTTGCACCTTTCGTTCATCTTTCCTCTCCCTTCCTTTGATTAGTTTTACTCTCCTCTATTCATTCAAATATATCGTAGGTATCATCGCGGAATGCGTTTACTGTTAAAGACAGTAGTGAGTATTCACTGTTCTTCAGAGACAGAATAAGAAGCAAGCAAGATGCGTGATGTCCGGACGTAGATGATTTATTAATTCGCTTATCTCGGAGAGATACGTATTAAGATAATAAAGGAATATATGTAGATTTTGTGCAATAAGCGAAGAGATACCCGCTCTCGCGAAAAACGTTTTCGTTTCTTGTCAAACGCGACAAAAGTGCGAGAGAAGCATTGTAAGTGTTCGTTGTCTCTGTAAATTTTGTATTATTATACATTTTTTCCGAAACACGAGAGAGAGAGAGAGAGTGTGTGTGTGTGTGTGTGTGTGTGTGTGTGTGTGTGTGTGTGTGTGTGTGTGTGTGTGTGTGTGTGTGTGTGTGGGAAAAATTTGCACGCCGTAATCGTCGCAAAATATTAAAGTATGTATATTTCTCTCAAGGTCGTAAATATATTGGGGATACTGAGATGTAGATATATAATGAGCTATACATGTATAGTGTCTTACTTATACTTATAATGATGAATTGCAGAATAATACACGTTTATCTTTCAATAATTATAGAAGTTACCATTAACATTTATCAGTGTAATAAACAAATAATTTCTAAGATACAATAATTTTCTGTAAAAGCATTAAATTAAAGTAAAATTAAAATAATATAAAATAAGTAAATTTAAATGAAATTAAAATTAAATAAATTAAAATTAAATGAAATTAAAATTAAATAAATTAAAAAAAAAAAATTATTAAAATAAATTAAAATAAAAAAAAATTAAAAAAATAAAAAATTAAAATAAAAATGTAATAGATTGCTCACACAATTAGAGTTATAAAAATTCTATTAATGATATCTAATTGATTTATGCACAAAATATATCAATTATTATTGGAGAATTTTTCGTATAATGTTATTTTTTTTTATCGAAATTATTTATAAAAATGTTTTTGTATATAAGGATTTTCTCTCTATAAATCAGCCTTCTCTCTATAAATCAGTTGAAGAATATCTTTTTTTTCTGTATTTATAATTCACTCTTTGGGATACTTTGCGTAAATGCTCGACTATTCTGCGAGAAATCACTCTCGTAAATTGAAAAAAATAAGTATATCGAGAGAAAATTGCGCGAAATTAATAATCCATTCTGTTATCTTATTACTTATGTTATTTTCTCAAATTGAAGTAATTTTCGTAAATATTTCTACATCTTCGAAATTAACGTGGATCATTTGATATACGGATATCCACCGATTAATCTCATCAAATCAAAATAATCGAAATGTATCGAAGCAGTATTATCTAATTTTTACAAAATTTCGATTTTGCGGATAAAAAATACGATCGCCGAATAAATCGCAAAAACCGGATAGACTTTATATGACTTCGCGTGTGTTATAATGTAAGATATCAAAATCGTAACGCTGAGTACAGAGTGACATATAGGGATTACTTCTTTTCGTAGGGTACGATTTGACCATTTGACGCAAAACAATATTTTGTGACGTAATAGGATCAATTGCGCAATTGAGCAGCGATTTGGCACAATTGAAAGATTACATTTTTCGGTCTCTCTTTCGTAGAGAGATCACGCGTTGGCTTCTTCTAGCTTCTCTTTCTGTTGGGATATTAATAATCACGTAGAAGTTGATCCTAGGCTTGCGAGAGGTCAGCACGCGGCCTTCGAGAAAGCGAGATACGGATTTTACAGGGTAAGTGCATTCTACATACATTTCATAATTGCCTGTGTATTTATTTCAACAATAGAGTGATTGTATGTCTTTCGCGGAAAAGTGTGGTTTTATGTAAGAAAAAAAAGAGAGAGAAAAAGCAAGGAAGGAGCGAAAGAATCGCTTTACAAAAAATTCTCATTTCCTCATTAAAATATGTATTTTAATTACCTGACAGCAAAGAAGATGCTTTGTGTAACGGATCTTTTGCATATTCGCAACGTTAGCGCAGAAAATCCACAGCAATAACTTTTGTATATTTTTTTTCATGTTTTCGCGAGAAGAAGTCGATGATAAACTGTCAAATTCTATGCAAACCGATCGTTTAATCCATTTAATCTCGTTCAATTGCGCCAAATGTTTCTGAAGTTTCGCGTACAATCTTATATATTATATTTTTTTTATAAATAATTTTTTTCCGAATAATTATTTTATATTACAAGACTCTTATACATTAGAATTAAATCAAATTTTTATAAGTACTCTGCTGGATATTTTTGTTATATAAACATAAAATAAAATTAATTATTATATTTAATTAATACACTAGTTTGAAAGTCAAAAATTATTTTAAACCAGACAAAGTGTTTCTTATAAATTTTTGAATGCTGAAAACGATGCTGCAAACCAAATTTTACTAGCACGTCAGATTTCCAAAATAATTGAGGTTTAATTATGTAAAAAGTTGCTTTTTTGTGATATTTAAGATTTTTTTTATAAAAAAGGTTAACGTTATATAAAAAGTCTGATCAAACATCATAAATGTATTGTTCATCCCCTAAAAAATGCATTTTTTCTTATTTTCAATATCTTACTTTTCAACCATGTTATGAAAGATTAAATCTGGAAACTACTTATATGAAGATGCTTAACCTTAACCTTAACCTTTTTTACAAAAAAATCTCAAATATCGCAAAAAAGTCATTTTTTGCTTATTAAACCTCAATTATTTCGGAAAGTTGGCGTGCTGGTGAAAATTGGCTTGCAGCGTCGTTTTTAGCTTCCAAAAATTTAATAAGAAACACCTTGTCTGGTTTAAAATAATAAAAAAAAATTTGTTTTTGTAAACTAGTGTTATGGTTGTATAGTATTGAATATTTTATATTATATATATAAAGATAATTATGCAGTATAGGGGAGCCACCTCCGATGACATTGACCTTGACATGTTGTCAAACCCTGAGTAACTCCCAAAAGATTTTAATTGGGGATCGTTGCTTATTAAAAAGTTATTAAGAAATAAATAAAACTGCAATGTTTTGTAAAATCATTATTTGAGGTTTATATTTGGAAAATTCCATATGGGTTTGCAACTTTTCATGTGAAGCGAAGTCCACTCCTATTACCCCGTGCTTTCAGTACGAAACCAGGTCTATATTTGCGAAATTCCACATGGGTTTGCAACTTTTCACGCGAAGTGAGGTCCACCCCCATCACCCTGTGCTTTAAGTGCAAAATTACGTTTTATTTAGTAAACTTATTTCATTAATAACTTTTTAATAAACAAAGACCCCAATTAAAACTATTTGGAGGTTACTCAGAGTCATGATCTTGACAACATATGTCAAGATCAAGGTCATCGGAGGTGTCTCCCTTATTCTGCATAATTACCTATGACCTATATTAACGTAATATAAAGTATTAGCTCTCTTATCTTTCTTTTTTTTATTTATTCGCCGCACACTAATGTACTCTGCGTCTGCATCGTCGTTATATGCACACGTTGTTTATATGCCGGGATAGCTGCTCTCGGCAAAGCCGTTTCCGAGGCTAGATCCTCTCACCGCTCTGCAGCACTTTTTATAGGAACTAGACCAAAACAAGCGCGCGCTAGGCGCGCGCCAATCTTCGATTTTACATTCAAAAAAATTATATTAAAAAAAAAAATAATATAAAGTTTGTTGATAGAAATCAGTTGATAACTGTCAAAAAAATTAACCGAGTTTAAAGTATTATAACATGCATATTATTTAATATATATATTATTTTAATTTTTATAACACATTATTTCAAAACTTAATTAGGAATTAACGTTTTAATCAACTGATTTCTGTCAAAAATATTAATAAAACGTTAATTTGCTAATTAAATTATAAAATAATAATACGTTAAAAATATAAAAATAGTTATATGTTGTATATAATATGTTTTAACACCTTATCTTCGATTATAATAATTTTTGATAGAAATTAACAAGGCCAATATTCTAAGACTTATAGTTTTTTACATTTTAGAATTTCAATTTTGAAAGTTATTCGCGAAAATTAATCAAACTATAAGTCGTAAAGCAATGGGCATGGGCGGGTTCTAAAGGTTTTTTCAAGGTCTACAAAACGCGCGAGCCCACAAAAAATGTTCTAGGCCTTATAGAGGTCTTAATTTTCGCCAAAACCGTTTAAACTTTGAATTAAAAAATTAAGGCCTGTATAAGTCCTAGAACGTTTTCTGTAGGCTTATATATATGTGTATAAAACATTTTTTGTAGGCTCGTTTTGTAGGCCTCTTTGACGTTAAATGTAAAATATCTTGTAAAATATTCAGTTTTCGGTAATCATACTTTAATACTTTTATGGACGGAATAATGAGACAAATCATAATTGATGTAATAAAAACACATAGTTGCTTTTAAGAAAAAGTACGCAGTTACATGTTGCAAATTACATAAATTTTTTAAAAACAATTATCTACAAAAATATGCATATGCTTATCATACAAGATAAGCTATGCAATTCGAAATAATAGGTTCCATTTAAGAAATTGAAGGTGACCTCTATGTAATATTCAAACGACTGTCCGACATCAAACCGATGTCACCCTCTTATGTCCCCCTCAAGGTCAAAAAACTTTTGTATGAAACATTTTTCTCTATGACCGCTCCCTGCAAAGTTACGAGGGGTGATAGATTAAAATTGGACATTCTGTATGTATTGTATATATGTATATGTATATAGATAATCGTTTGAAGATCACATAGAGGTCACTTTCGATTTCTTAAATTATAAAAAATAATGGAACCTATTATTTCTAATTGCATAGCTTATCTTGTATGATAAGCATATGCTTATTTTTATAGATAATTGTTTTAAAAAAATTTATGTAATTTGCAACATGCAACTGCGTACTTTTTTTAAAAAGCAACTATGTGTTTTTTTACATCAATTATAATTTGTCTCATTATTCCGTCTATAAAAGTATTAAAGTAAGATTACCGAAAACTGAATATTTTACAAGATATTTTACATTTAACGTCAAAAAGGCCTACAAAACGAGCATACAGAAAATGTTCTAGGACTTATACAGGCCTTAATTTTTGCAATTAAAGTTTGAACGTTTTTCGTGAAAATTAAGGCCTTTATAAAGCCTAAAACATTTTCTGTGGGCGCGTTTTAAAGGTCTCTTCAAGGCCTACAAAATGAATCCAAAGAAAATGTTTTACGACTTACACAGGCTTTAATTTTTTAATTCAAAGTTTAAACTTTTATAACAAAATAAATCAACATCTTGAAATAAGCACAATAATTAGACAATTTCAAGAACATTAAGTAAAATTCACGTCTCACGGTGGACATCTTAGATTTGTGACAGCTGTCAAACAGTGCGGTCGTGTTTGAGACAGCTCCGTTTTTTATAACGCGGAATAACTCGGAAATAATAAAAGTTAGTGTTTGTCAAGAGGTTTCCTGCTCGCGCGATTATTCGACATCGGGGCAATCAGTCAACATCGCGGATAAAGCGGTGACACGATCTTCGATATATGCGAGTATCGACTTTACATCTTCTTTTTAATAATGGAAAAGCTTTCTGTAGCCGCCTTCGCGCGGGTGAACTGATCCCGTTTCTTTATGTAACGCCAGTGTTCGCCCAAGTTTGACGCGCGACCGGCATCATTTTTCATTCGCGATGTTCCTTAAGAAACTTGAAACATAAAGCGCCAGGCCAGGTTAAACTTTCGATCGGCGCGATTCGCGACGAGCGCTATAAACTTATATGATTGCAGTTTGCGGGATATAAAGAACGACAACAGGGATGAGGCTGGGCTGCTGTTCGAAGGTTTCCTCCTCGTCGCAACCGGGGCACGAAAGTGGTACGAATGTTATTTGCATTCGATGTAAATTGTAAACTGCAAATGCATGAAAAATGCGCCAAAATGAGAAAAATTTTACTTTATTAAAAAAATAATTACAATAAAAAAATATGTACGAAATTGTAATGAATTTTCTTTGCATATATAAAAGAAATTATGGAAAGTGTAGAAAGCATTGCAAATATCTGTTTTGCATTTCCAATGTATAATTATAAAAAAATGCGACAAAATAATGATAAGTCCATTTTGTGTCTATTTTAGTAAACTTAATTTATATTTCGAAATTAGAATTCAAATTTGGAAAGGATATTATATTAGTTATTAAACAGAATGTTTTTAAATAAGCAAATTGCAAAAAATTTTAAGAGATGATTGTTTGTCGAAAATTAAGGGGAATTTAACTTCATATAAACATATTCTCCTATATCCCACCTTGAAGAGTTACATTTCTTCAAAGGGAGTGGTAAAAATTTTTATTTTCTTTCTTAAGAACTATTGATTTTACGAAAAAAATAAAAATAATAAAAAAGTTTCTAAAAGAATCAAGCTTTCTAACGTATATTATTAGATGATCACATTCCAGTTGGTTGAAAGGTTCTAATAAAAAATTGAACAGGAACTATTTTAGTTTTATCCTTTTATGACGATGCGGAAAGATAAAAGAAATATTAATGTGGCGGAAAATAAAAAAAATATATTAAGAAATAAGCAGTTCAAAAATAAATATAAAATTAAAACTACTCGGCCAAGTATAAATGGTATATTAATTTTGCAGATTATTTTCTTATTTGATATAAAATTTATCGAAGAATCATATTTGTATTTTTAAGAATAATTATCTGCATAGTCAAAACGATTTAGATCCAGCATTGAAAGAATTAACGAACAAAAACTTGACGTGCCCGATAAATTTTATATCAAATAAGATAATAATGCAAAATTAATACACCATTTATACTTGGCTGAGTAGTTTTAATTTTATATTTATTTTTGAACTGCTTATTTCTTAATATATTTTTTTTATTTTCAAACTTAGAAAAATTTTTACAAAGACATTTGCATTCAATGTCGAATTTTTTTATATATTTGGCTTGTCTTTTTCTTCTGTGAAGATTTTGTTATGATTTCATTGCTTTTTGTAAAAAAAAATAAAAGAAATTTTTATTTATTGTTGCATACATTTTTTTAATTTAAAAATTCGACACAAAAGTTTATTAATAATATAATTAATAATATAATAATTAATATATAATTAAACTCTATAATATTAATAAAATATTAAAAAAATTATTTTACCTTATTTTGTATTCTTTCTTCTTTTTTCCTTCAGTCTTTTACTTTTCTTCTTCCAGTCTTTTGCTTATATTCTTCCTCTTTTTTAATTTCAAATAAAGTTTTCTTCTCTTATTTCTTTTTTCTTTTTCTTTATATTTCTTGTTGGTTTTTTTTTATCATTCTTTCTCTTTCTATTTATCTCCCTCCATTGATAATCTACTTTAACTTTAAATAAAACATTTAAAGGATTATTAATAACAAAATTTTATTCAAACATTTCAAAATATTAATAAAAATATTATTACCTAATATTATATCCATTCTTCTTTTTTCCTTTAGTTTCTTTCATTTCTTCTTCCTCTCTTTTTTTTATTCTTCCTCTTTTTATTTTTAATTTTTAATTTTAAATAAAATTTTTTTTTCTTCTTTCTTTTTTTTATTTTCTTTTTCTTTCTTTTTTTTCTTTTTATTATCCTCTATCTATTAAAAATATAATATAATTAATAATATAATTCGTCTCTTATTTAACTTTAATAAAACATTTAAAAAATTTAATAAAAATATTATTACCTAATGTTATATTCACTTTTTTCTCTTTTCCTTCCGCTTTTTTCTCTCTTTCTCCTTCTCTTTTGCTTATTCTATTTCTTCTTTAATTTTAAATAAGGATTCATTCTCGTTTTTCTCATCTTTTTATTTCTCACTTTTTTTTCTCTTTCTTACTCTTCTTCTATTCTTCTCTATCAATTAATAATACAATTAATAATATAATTAATAATAAGTTAATGCGCGTCTTTTTTTTAATTTTAAATAAAACATTTAAAAAGTTATTAAACATATAATAATATTAAAACATTAAAAGATTTAGTAAAACTATAATTACCTAATATTATATTCCTTCTTTCTCTTTTCCTTCAATTTTGTTTCTCTTGCTTTTCTTCTATTTTTCTCTATCTATTAATAATATAATTAATGATATCATTAATAATAAAATTTAATATAATAATTAATAATACTATAAGTAAATTTAATAATATAATAATCAATAAAATAAAATAACATTAATAATATAGATAGATAGATATTTATTCCGCTGCCCCTAAAGGATTGCGGGGCGTTTTCAGGGGACCGCCAAACCCCTCACAGCCACCCATCTATCCTCGTCCACTATTTACAAACTTCCATAATACATATAATATAATACAATATACGTCATATCTTCCTCCTTTTCTCTCTTCTCCTTTCGTGCCATCCTTCCTTCCTTCCTTCCTGTCTCCCCGACCTCTGTTTCCTCTTCCTTCTCCCATCCTCCTTTCCTCTCTCCCTCGCCCTTTTACACAATTTTTTCATCCCTCTAACCTGGCCATTTGGAGACCTCACAAAAATCTAACCTAACCTCCCTCACCCTTTCCCCATCTCTCTTTCTCATCTGTTTCACTTACTCTTTATCCTCACTCCCCCCTTCTACCTAGATCTACCATCCTCCTTTCCTCTCTCCCTCGCCCCTTTTACACAATTTTCTTATCCCTCTAACCTGGCCATTTGGAGACCTCACAATAATCTAACCTCTCCCTCACCTTTTCCCCATCTCCCTTCCTCATCTGTTCCACTTACTCTTTATCCTCACTCCCCCCTTCTACCTAGATCTACCCCTCCATCTTCCTCTGCCTCTCTCCCTACCAGCTCCCTACCTTTATCTTTTGACCTACCCTTCCCCCTCGCCATCCCACCACCATTCCTCCCCGTCTATTTCTATCTTCCTATTCCATACCCTTACCGCCTTCCCTTTCCTTTCCTCCTCTCTCGCCCATTCTAACATTTTCCACCTTATTCTCCTTTCCTCCAACGTCAAATCCTCATCCATTCCTCCCCGTCTCTTTCTATCTTCCTATTCCATACCCTTAACCGCTTCCCTCCGCATCCCCCTTTGCCCCTCTTTCTACACTTACTTCTCTCCCTTTCCCTCCCCTTACTCTTTCCTCCTCCCTACTTTCCTCTTCTGTCTCACTTTCGCCCGATGTTCTCTCTCCTCCTTCCTCCTCGTCCTCTTCTCTCTTCTTTTCTCTCTTCTTCCCGTCTGCGCCTCCTTTATTCTCTCTTCCACCGCTCCCCCCTTTCTCCGTCGCTTCTCTTCCACTCTATCTTTTGCTCTCTCTCCTCTCTCCTTCTGCCACCTCTTCCCTCCGCTGCACTGCTTCATCCCTGTCATTCCGTCCGCTCTCTTCCAACTCTTCCTCTGTCCTCTTCTTCTCTCACCCTCCTTCCTTCCATCCTTTTCTACCGCTCTCCTCTTTTATCCGCTCTCCTTTTACCACATCACTCCACCTCCTGTCCTCTCCACTCTCCGTCTCCTTCTTTTTACACTCCTTCCTCTCTTTTTTTTTTTCCTTTCCTCTTCCATTCGCTCGTCTCCTTCCATGCTCTTCCTCCGTAACCTCTCCATCGTCTCTATTCTCTCTAACCTTTTCTCCACTCTTCTTCTCCTTTCCTCCTCCACATTCTCCCTCTCCGTCTTCCTCTCCATCACCATCAGCATCTTTTCCATTATCGTCCTCATCTCCTTTATCTCTCTCACTCCCTCTTTCATCCACTCCATCTTCCGTTTTTCTCTCTATCCAACCCAACTTAGTATAGCTGCCACAGATCTGCACCACACTCTCTCTTCTGCGTACCTTTCTCTATTTCTACACCCGTGTGTGCACCTTTCCGTACCACCTGTTTCCGCTTTCTCTGCCGCTACCACAGCTCCCTTGATCCTGCACGTGTCTCTCCCCGCTAATTCCAGCACCCTCTCTGACATCTCCCTTTCTCCGTACTGTCGTTCTCTACCTTATCCTCCTTTTACCGACGCTTCTCCTTTTCCTCCACGTCATCCTTCCTCATCCCGTGCTTATCCTTCGTTCTTTTCCACACTCCAATTTTCCATCCGCCAGTGCAACGCGTGCCTCCACCGTTCCATCCCCTTCTTTCCTTTCGCGGCCACTTACTCCTCTGCTCCCGAGCCGTCTCCTCCTCTCTTTTTTTCCACCTCACTCACTCTATCCCGCCTCCACTTCTCACATAAACTCGGAGCACCGACCGTTACCTGACTCTTTCCTCCTCCCTACTTTCCCCTTCTGTCACACTTTCGCCCGATGTCCTCTCTCCTCCATCCTCCTCGTCCTCTTCTCTCTTCTTTTCTCTCTTCTTCCCGTCTGCGCCTCCTTTCTTCTTTCTTCCACCGCTCCCCCCTTTCTCCGATACTTCTCTTCCACTCTGCCTTTTGCTCTCTCTCCTCTCTCCATCCTCCACCTCTTCCCTCCGCTGCACTGCTTCATCCCTGTCATCTTCCGTCCACTCTCTTCCAACTCTTCCTCTGTCCTCTTCTTCTCTCACCCTCCTTCCTTCCATCCTTTTCTACCGCTCTCCTCTTTTATCCGCTCTCCTTTTACCACTTCACTCCACCTCCTGTCCTCTCCGCTCTCCGCCTCCTTTTTACACTCCTTCCTCTCTTTTTTCTTTCCTCTTCCATTCGCTCACCTCCTTCCATGCACTTCCTCCGTAACCTCTCCATCGTCTCTATTCTTTCTAACCTTTTCTCACTCTTCTTCTCCTTTCCTCCTCCACATTCTCCCTCTCCGTCTTCCTCTCCATCACCATCAGCATCTTTTCCATTATCATCCTCATCTCCTTTATCTCTCTCACTCCCTCTTTCATCCACTCCATCTTCCGTTTTTCTCTGTATCCAACCCGACTCAGTAACGCTGCCACAGAACTGCACCACACTCTCTCTTCTGCGTACCTTTCTCCTCTCCCTCTCCGTCTTCCTCTCCATCACCATCAGCATCTTTTCCATTATCATCCTCATCTCCTTTATCTCTCTCACACCCTCTTTCATCCACTCCAACTTCCGTTTCTCTCTCTATCCAACCCGACTCAGTAAAGCTGCCACAGAACCGCACCACACTCTCTCTTCTGCGTACCTTTCTCCTCTCCCTCTCCGTCTTCCTCTCCATCACCATCAGCATCTTTTCCATTATCATCCTCATCTCCTTTATCTCTCTCACACCCTCTTTCATCCACTCCAACTTCCGTTTCTCTCTCTATCCAACCCGACTCAGTAAAGCTGCCACAGAACCGCACCACACTCTCTCTTCTGCGTACCTTTCTCCACTTCCACATTAATAATATATATTTAACTAATAATATAATTATTAATAATATTTAACAATGTGGCATAAAAAGCTTTTAATAAAATAGTGTATATAAATTAAATAAGATAATGGTATATACATATATATAGTATACACACCTTTCTCTTTAATTCTTTCCTTCTTCCTCTTTTTTTCTTCTTTGTTTTCTTTATCTCTATTTTCTTTAATTTAATTTAATCGTATATACACATGATAAAATAAATCAATATAACTGCAATCATTATTTCAATACACTATTAACCTCTCGATACACGTTTGAACTATCAAAATGTGTGTCGCTCAATCGTGACAGGTTTATATTAGGTTTGTTCTTTTTAGCTCCACTGGTGCACTAGTGCATACTGGTGCAATAAGTTAAAGTGAGACAAATATATTTTGTTTTACTCTAACTTATTGCACTAGTTTATCAGTGCAGCTAAAAAGAACAAACCTATTCACACATCTGCACACTCACAAACTGTAATTTTATCTCTTATTAAGGTGTATTTGCAGTAGTCATTAATTGAATATTTGTATATACATGCACGTTGTGAGTGACACCTTGAGGGACAAAATCGCTTTGAGTGTGTGCGGTCGAAGTATGTACATAAGATCTGAAAGCTGAAAGTCTTAAAATAAAATGTGAAAAATTTCGCTTTTTTGGGTAAAAATTTTCGAGTTCTCGGGATTGACTGTACCAATTATCTATAAATTGGTCGCAATCGAAAGCTTATATTCACATTATATAAGCAAAGTGCCGTTAGATTTTCGATTAAGGCTTTAGTTCTGGAAATACTTTGACAGAAAAATCACTTAACAGAAAAATTTTGGATAAGATACTTGGTAGCGGCGTGATACCTCTGACGTTAAGGCCGATGTCCACGATGCTAGAAGTCGGTCCGAGTTCTCGGACCGAAAAGTTTGTAGCCAATTAATTTGCAGCTTTTACGGAAAAGCGGCAATTTTATTGGCTACAAACTTCTCGGTCCGAGAACTTGGACCGAGTTCTAGCATCATGGACATCGGGCTTTAGTCTCATTTTATATACTTGACACGCCGCTACCGCGTCGCTTGATATTATACATATATTATGTGTGTAATATTATTATATTATATTATATTATATTATATTATATTATATTATATGTATTATATATTATATTATATGTATTACATTATATTATTATTATTATATTTTTATTATATTATATATTTTATAGATATTAAAGATATTATATATAGTTTTTTTGCTGCGCTATGTATACAACACATGACTTTATTTCTAACAATTTCCAAGTTTAAACTGTATTTGTGAAACAGAATTTTAAAGTTGCTTCCTTCCATATGATATTTCGCGTCAAATGATCTCAATATGAAACAAAAAATATCTCAATTCCCATTATTCAAATTTGGAAGAACGTTTGCACAAACTTTGTGATAAATGTTGCCTAGTTCTACATTGCATAACAGAGGCAAATTGTACAAAGTCTTATGTGCATAGCCAGCCGTTTGAAGAGGGAGGATCAAGGTGGGCTTATACTTCTAGCCGGATTATTCTTCCAGTTAGACAGCGTTGTTTAAGTATTACTGCTCACGTGATATTAAATCACTAAGTAAACATGTACGATGAACACGAGCTTGTTAAGTAGATCATGGAGATCGTATATATATTATGCAATTGCGTGTGGACTCTATATATTGTATACCTGATCATTCAATATTACATAAATCCGCTATTTTTTAACTTGAGCACGTCATATAATTATTATTTATGATGCATATATATATATTAGCTTTTAAGGCCCCGCTACGCGCGGAAATACTTCAAAATTATTTATTTTTGCAATAGACGGAGAAAATGTGTTATGCACCCTCGGTGTTACGGGGGAGTGTAGGACTCTCACCCATTAAAAACCCTCTCTGTACACAAAATCAAAATCTCTGCAAAATCTCGCTATGCGAAAAAAATAAAAAAATTTTGGTACCGATTTAAAAAAAATCAATTCATTAATAAATAAATGCTCTTACCCACTAAAAATCCTCTCTATACATACACTCACACTCACGCCAAAACCAAGAGGTGATTTAAAAAAAGTGTGTGTGTGCGCGCGCACGCGCGCGCGCGTGTGTGTTTGTGTACTATAGAGGAGTGTATGACTATCGAAAAAAAAAAAAAAAAATTTTGGAAAAACTACATCGTCACCATCCCCATAAAAGTTGAAAAATTTTGGTACCGATTTCGAGAAAATCGGCCCATAAATGTGGAAGTAGTTCGCGGTCCTACAAACAGACAGACAGACGGACGGTACTTATATATATAGATATATAAATCGTTTCGTGCAAATCAAGCACATGGCGTGTTTAACCGGACGCTCCAAAATTTCGTTGTGTTCGGGTGTGTTCGAATATATTCGGATATGTTCGGATGTGTTCGGGGGTATTCGGATGTGTTCGGGTGTGTTCGAGTATGATCGGCTGTGTTCGTGTGTGTTCGTGTTCGTGTGTGTGTGTGTATTATGATAGACACATGGCATAGGAGTGTGACTCTCCTAAAAAAAAAAAAAAAATTCTTCTGTCCTATACGATTTGACCCCTAAATGATTCCTAAAGGTCACCTTGACCCATGACTTAATAAGTAACCTTTCTGAACGTAAAATTTCCCGCTCTTTCCGAATCTGGGGTCAAAAATGGGGGTTTTCATTTAAAAAATTCGAGTTGACCTTTAAATAACCTCTAAACTTGACCTCAAGGTCAAGTTCTAGGTCACCATCGAGTCCGTTTTCTTTAACCCTACAACTTTTGTCTGGGGTGTTTTCCCTCTAGAACATGATTAAAGTTAGTTATTGATATATTCTTCTGCCCTATACGATTTGATTCCTAAATGATCCCTAAAGGTCATCTTAACCCATGACTTAAGTACCTTTCTGAACGTAAAATTTCCCGCTCTTTCCGAATCCGGGGTAAAAAATGGGGGTTTCCATTTAAAAAATTCGAGTTGACCTTTAAATAACCTCTAAACTTGACCTCAAGGTCAAGTTCTAGGTCACCATCAAGTCCGTTTTCTTTAACCCTACAACTTTTGTCTGGGGTGTTTTCTTCCTAGAATTCGATTATTCTGAGTTATTCAGGGGTTCCGATCTTTTTTGAACACCCTGTATATTAATGTTTAAAAAAAAAAAGTTTTTATTTTCGCCCGCATTCCTGCTAAAAAGTTAGCTAGTGGGGAGATGATAATTATCCTAAAATGCCAACTCCAATAGATTTTATGTAATGGTTCTATATTTGCCTTGAAATTTTTCCATTTAAATAATACGAGAAATGCGGTTTTTTCTCAATAAATTCTACTTATCTTCATTAAAATCAATTAAAACAATTCAAATTTCAATCTCAGTAGTTACTGTAGACTGTGTTGATAACTGCTAAAACAAAGTAAACTAAGAACGCAGTGGAAAAATGAATGAAAGATTATTTAAAAAATAACGGGCGTTTTTTTCAATTTTTATCTATTTTTTTAACATAAATAATACACAAACTAATAAAGACAAACCTTATTCGGTTATAACTGGATCTTCGTGCTAATATTTATTGTGTGATTTTACATACTATTGTTTTCAAGTTCATCGAACTGCGCGCCGAATAAATTTTTCGGTTTTGAAACACAGTTATATGATAAATAAGAATAGTAATATAACGATATTAAATTGATTAAATCAATTAGCTAAAGGATTATATAATATTCGCTAAAGAATAGTAATAATATTCGCAAAAGGATAGTAATATAACGATATTAAATTGAAAATAATATTTTTGACAGTTATCAGCTGATTTCTGTCAAAAAATATTAATTGCAAATAAGGTATTATACTTTTTTATAACATAATCATTATTTCAAAATTTAATTATCAAATTTTCGTTTTATTAATATTTTTTGACAGAAATCAGCGGATAACTGTCAAAAATATTAATCAAGTTTAAAGTATTGTAACATATTATTTAAATATATTGCTATTTTAAAACATATTACTATTTTAATTTTTATAACACATTATTTAAAAATTTAATTAGCAAATTAACACTATATTAATATTTTTTTGACAGAAATCAGCTGACTAAAATGTTAATTTTACAAATTAAATTTTAAAATAATATGTTATAAAAATTAAAATAATAATATGTTTTAAATAATATAATATAATACTTAAAATTTGATTGTTATTTTTGAAAGATATCAGCTGATTTCTGTCAAAAAATATTAATCGCAGAAAAGGCAAATAATATTATAACGTATTATTTGCAACATATTTCTATTTCATTTTTATAACATATAATTATTTTAAAAGTTAGTTAACAAATTTTTACTTTATTAATATTTTTTGACAAATATCAGCTGTTTAAAGCGTCAATTTGCTAATTAATTTTTAAAATAATAATATAGTATAAAAATAAAATAATAATGTTTTAAATAATATGTTATAATTCTTTGAACTCGATTAATATTTTTGACAGAAATCAGTTGACATTGTGACAGTATTGTTTGCAGAATATTGTCGTACCAAACAGACACCAACGTACAAATTCTTTTAATTAAAATATTAAGTATCATGAAATTATCGCCGTGGACCCTATACGGCGAAGACATTTTTTTATGTACATTAATTAAAAAAGTTTGTAGGCTTTTATATTTTTAATACAACAATAATCTACAGACAATATACTATTGAAATATGTAAGTGAAAAATTTTTGCCTTGTTTTTAAATATTAGGTATCATGAAATTATCGCCGCGGACCCTATACGGCGCATTTTTATATTATGTATATTAAATAAAAAAATTTGTACGCTGGTGTCTGACTGGTACCAAAATATTTTGCAAACAATGTATTATTGAAATATACACAAAATCCATTTTTGGTTCTTTTTAAAATATTAAAAATCGACACTATGTTCCCGCGGACCCTATGGAACGTATTTCTTAATTATGTATATAACTATATTTAGAGAAGCCAAAAGTTCATCGTTTGTATATTTCGATAGTATATTGTAAAAACATTTTTTTTATACCGAACAGATACGAGCCTGCAAATTCTTTTATTTAATATACGTAATTTATGTATGCGCAGTATAGAGTCCGCGGCAACAAAGTATCAATTTTTAATATTTTAGGACGAGTCAAAAATTAATCTCTTGTATATTTCGACAGTACATTGTTTGCAGAATAATTTGGTACCATGTAGACACCAGCGTACAAATTCTTTTATATAATATACATAATATAAAAATGCGCCGCATAAAGTCCGTGACGACTCAATGTTGATTATTAATATTTAAAGACGAGCCAAAAAAAATTCATCTCTTGTATATTTCGACAGTACATTGTTTGCAGAATATTTTCATACCATGCAGACAACAGCGTACAAATTCTTTTATTTAATATACATAATATAAAAATGCGCCGCATAGAGTCCGCGGCGACATAGACCTATATTCTGGATCTTCTTTTGCCGATAAAAAAAAATCGAGAATATGGGCCACTGTGTCGACATTTAATATTTTAAGACAAGCCAAAAATCCATCGAAATATACGAGCAATGAATTTTTGGATAGTTTTTAATTATTAAAAATAGACACTGGGTCGCCGCGGACACTTTGCGGCGCATTCTTTTATTATGTATATACGAGTACATATAATAAAAGAATCAGCTGATTAAAGCAACAATTTGCTAATTAAATTTTTAATTAATAATATGTTTTAAAAATTAAAATAATGTTTTAAATAATATATTATGATATTTTAAACTCGATTAATATTTTCTGGCAGTTATCAGCTGATTTTGTCAAAAAATATTATTTTTTTTTAGAAATATTATTCTTTTTAATATAAAACTGAAGAATGGCGCTTGTGTTGTTCTAGTATACATAAAATTAATATCAAAATTAATTATATTCATATATAATATAAATATTTGCTATTTTTTGGAAAATTTTTTTATATTTCTCGAATGGCGAGAAATATCTTCGATATTTAATCGACACATGATGGTACAAAAATTATATTTGTCAATGGAGTTGAATTTGCACCGTTCGTTCACCTTTCCTCTCCCCACCTTCGATTAGTTTTGCTCTCCTCTATTCATTCAAATATACCGTAGGCATCATCGCGAAATGCGTTGACTGTTAAAGACAGTAGTGAGTATTCGCTGTTCTTCCGAGATAGAATAAGAAGCAAGCAAGATGTGTGTGATGTCCGGACGTAGACGATTCATTAATTCGCTTATCGACAATTATCCATTTAAAAGTGCGTCCGTACGTTCGTCTGATAAACGTCTCTCGGAGAGATACGTATTAAGATAATAAAGGAATATATATAGATTTTGCGCGACAAGCGAAGAGATACCCGCGTGGAAAACGTTTCGTTTTTTGTCAGATGCGATAAAAGTGCGAGAGAAGCATCATAAATGTTCGTTTCTCTGTAATTTTTGTGTTATTACATTCTTTCCGAAATACGAGTGTGTGTGTGTGTGTGTGTGTGTGTGCGCGCGCGCGCGCGTGCGTATGTGTGTGTGCGTGCGTATGTGTGTGCGCGAGTGTGTGCGTGTGCACGCGTGTGTGCGTGTGCGCACGCGGGAAAAATTCGCATACTGTAATCGTCGCAAAATATCAAAGTAGGTATATTTCTCTCAAGGTCGTAAATATATCGGGGATGCTGAGATGTAGATGTATGATGAGATATAGATGTATAGTGTCTCAAAACTTATAATGATGGATTGCAGACTAATGCACGTTTATCTTATTTCGATAGTTATAGAAGTTATCATTAACATTTATCAGTGTGATAAACAAACAATTTCTAAGATAAAATAATTTTAAACTACAGAAGCATTAAATTAAAGTAAACTTAAAATTATATAAAATAAGTCAATTAAAATTAAATTAAAATTAAATAAATTATTAAAACAAATTAAAATTAAAAAAATTAAAAAAATAATGTTAGAAAAATATATTTAAAAAATTAAAAATAAAAATAAAAATGTAATAGATTAATCACACAGTTATCGTTATAAAAATTCTATTAATGATATCTAATTAATTTATGCACAAAATATTCAAATCAATTATTATTGGAGAATTTTTCGTATAATGTTATCTTTTTTTATCGAAATGATTTATAAAAATGTAACTCTCTGTAACTTTCTGTATATAAGGACTTTGCCTTCTCTCTATAAATCAGTTGAAGAATATCCTGTTTTTCCGTATTTATAATTCACTCTCGGGGATACTTTGGGTAAATGTTCGATTATTCCGCGAGAAATCTCTCTCGTGAATTAAAAAAAATAAGTATATCAAGAGAAAATTGCGCGAAATTAATAATCCATTCTGTTATTTTCCTTATGTCATTTTCAAGTTGAAGTAATTTTCGTAAATATTTCTACAATATCTTCGAAATTAACGTGTACCATTTGATTACGGATATCCACCGATTTATCTTATCTTATCAAATCAAAATAATCGAAATGTATCAAAGCAGTATTATCTAATTTTTGCAAAATTTCGATTTCGCGGATAAAAAATACGATCACCGAATAAATTGCAAAAACCATATAAACTTTACACGACTTCGCGTGTGTTATAATATAAGATATCAGAATTGTAAAACTGAGTACAGAGTGACATACAGTGATTATTCCTCTTCGTGGGGTACGGTTTGACCATTTGACGCGAGCAAAACAATATTTTGTGACGTAATAGGATCAATTGCGCAATTGAGCAGCGATTTGGCACAATTGGAAGATTACTTTTTTCGGTCTCTCTTTCGTAGAAAGATCACGTGAGCTCTTTCTAGCTTCTCTTTCCGTTGGGAAATTAATAATCACGTAGAAGTTGATCCTGGGCTTCCGAGAGGTCAGCGCTCAGCACGCGGCCTTCGAGAAAGCGAGATACGGATTTTACAGGGTAAGTGCATTCTACATACCTTTCATAATTGCCTGTTAATTTTTTTTCAATACTAAAGGGATTGAATGTCTCCCGCGAAAAAGTGTGCTTTTATGTAAGAAAAAAAGAAAGAGAAAAAGCAAGGAAGAAACGAGAGAATCGCTTTACAAAAAGTTCTCATTCCCTCATTAAAATATGTATTTAAATTACCTGACAGCAGAAAAGATGTTTTGTGTAACGGATCTTTTGAATATTCAATGGTTGCGTAGAAAATCCACAGCAATAACTTTTGTATATTTTTCTTCATGTTTTTGAGAGGAAGCCGATGATAATCTGTCTAATTCTATGCAAACCGATCGTTTAAAATCCATTTAATCCATTCAATCGCGCTAAATGTTTCTGAAGTCCGCGTACAATCTTATATTATATTTTTTCATAGATAATTTTTCTCCGAATAATTATTTTATATTATAAGACTCTTGTACATTAGAATTGAATCAAATTTTTATGATAAGTACTCTGGAAATTTTTGTTATAAACATAAAATAAAATTAATTATTATATTTAATTAATATACTAGTTTTTGAAAGTCAAAAATTATTTTAAACCAGATAAAGTGTTTCTTATAACTTTCTCAGTGCTGAAAACGATGTCGCAAATCTAATTTTACTAGCACGTTAGGTTTTCGAAATAATTGAGGTTTAATATGCAAAAAATAACTTTTTTATATTTGAGATTTTTTTGTGAAAAAAGTTAAGGTTAAGCATCTCCATGAGTAGTTTCCAGATTTCCCATTTAATCTTTCATGATATGATTAAAAAGTAACATATTGAAATAAGAAAAAATACATTTTTTAGTGGCTGAACAATACATTCATGATATTTGATCAGACTTTTCATATAACTTTGGTTTACAGCATGGTTATTAGCATCCAAAAATCTAATAAGAAACACCTTGTCTGGTTCAAAATAATGAAAAAAAAAATTTATTTTTGTAAACTAATGTTATGGTTGTGTAGTATTGAATATTTTATATTATACAGGATGTTTCCGGATTAAGTGGCCAAACTTAAAATATGAATTCAGGACCTCAAAACACAAAATTTTATCTGGAAGTTTGCTCGCAAACGCTTCGTTGAAGAGATATTGACTTTTGAAGTTTAGAACTATAGGAATGAATAATGTCGAAATATCTCTTTTTCTGTTTTGAAGATCGAAGGTCATTTGCGAGCAAACTTCGAGATAAAATTTTTTTGTTTTAAGGTCCTGAATTCATATTTTAAGTTTGATCATTTAACCTGGAAACACCCTGTATATAAAGGTAATTATATAGTATAGGAAAGCCACCTCCGATGACCTTGACCTTGACATATTTTGTCAAGGTCAAAACCCTGAGTAACCTTCAAAAGATTTTAATTGGGGATCGCTGCTATTAAAAAGTTATTAAGAAATAAATAAAACTGTGTAATGTTTTGTAAAATTATTATTATTTGAGGTTTATATTTGGAAAATTCCACATGGGTTTGCAACATTTCACGCGAAGCCAAGTCCACTTCTATCGCCCCGTGCTTTCAGTGCGAAACAAGGTCTATATTTCCGAAATTCCACATGAATTTGCAACTTTAGATCTTGCAAATATAGACCTCGTTTCGCGCTGAAAGCACGGACTGATTGGGTGAACTTCGCTTTGCATAAAAAGTTGCAAACCCGTGTAAAATTTTTCAAATCTAAATCTTGTTTTGCACTGAAAGCACAGGGTGATGGGAGTGGACCTCGCTACGCGAGAAAAGTTGTAAACTTATGTACATATATGCTATCAAAAAAATTACATTTTATTTAGTAAACTTATTTCATAAATAACTTTTTAATAAACAAAGACCCCCAATTAAAACCATTTGGAGATTACTCAGGTCATGTTGTGACTACACAACATATGTCAAGATCAAGGTCATAGGAGGTGGCTCCCCAATTCTGCATAATTACCTACGACTTATATAAACGTAATATAAAATATTAGCCCTCTTATCTTTCTTTATATTTATTTATTCGCCGCATACTAACATACTCTGCATCTGCATTGTCGTTATATGCACACGTTGTTTATATGCACTGCCGGGATAGCTGCTCTTGGCGAAGTTTCCGAGGCTAGTTTCTCTCTCCGCTCTGCGGTACATTTTATGGGAAAAAGTTTTCTGTAGCCGCCTTCGCCCAGGTGAACTGATCCCGTTTCTTTATGTAATGCCCGGGTTCGCCCAAGTTCAACGCGTGACAGGCATCGTTTTTCATTCACGATGTTTCTTATGAAACTTGAAACATAAAGCGCCAGGCCAGGTTAAACTTTCGATCGGCGCGACAAGCGCTATAAACTTCGTATACGATTGCAGTTTACGGAATATAAAGGACGACGAAGCAAAGATGAGGCTGGGCTGCTGTTCGAAGAGAGACGAAGTCTCCTCCTCGTCGCAACAAAGGCACGAAAGTGGTACGAATGTTATTCGCATTCGATGTAAATTGTAAACTGGAAATGCATGAAAGATGCGCCAGAAGAATATATGTAATTTCGAAAAAGCTGAGAAAAAATTTACTTTAGTAAAAAAATAATTACAATATAAAAAATATGTCCGAGATTGTAATGAATTTTCTTTGCATATATAAAAGAAATTATGGGAGTGTAGAAAGCATTAAAAATATCTGTTTTGCATTTCCAATGTATAATTATACAAAAAAATGCGACAAAATAATGATAAGTCCATTTTGTGCCCATATTAATAAATTTAATTTGTATTTCGAAGTTAGAATTAAAATTTTGAAAGGATATTACATTAGTTATTAAACAAAGTGTTTCTAAATAAATGCAAAAGATTTTAAGAGATGATTCTTTGTCGAAAATTAAGGGGAATTTATCTTCATATAAACATATCCTTCTATATCCCTTCCTAAGAAGTTACATTTCTTCAAAAGGAATGGTAAAAATTAGGTTTATATTTTTTTTTCTTGAAAGCTATATATATTGATTTTACGAAAAAAATAAAAGTAATAAAAAAGTTTATAATGAAATCAAGCTTTCTAACGCATATTTTTAGATGATCACATTCCAGTCCGTTAAAAAATTTTAATAAAAAATTAAATAGGGGTAATTAGTATCATCTCCTTATAACGATGCGGAAAGATGAAAAAATTGTGCAAATGGATATTTGCACATTGCTTCCTCACCATTTTATTTTGCTAATTAAGATGGTTTTTCAATTATGGCTTCCTCATAGAGGAAGCTTAACTTGTACATTGCCATAATTGAAAAACAATCTTAATGAGCAAAATAAAATGGTGAAGAAGCAATGTGCAAGTTAAGTTTTCTTTATGAGGAAGCCATAATTGAAAAACCACCTTAATTGGCGAAATAAAATGGTGAGAAAGTAATGTGCAAATTTCCATTTGCACAATTTTTTTTACATAAAATATTTTTAAAAATTTTCCGTGTGTGTTTGTGTGTGTTCCTTTGCATGTGTGCAGGTGCGTGCGTGCGTATGTATGTGTGTGTTTGTGTATTTATTTTGTTTTAATTTTATAATTTTTTATAAAAGATGGCTACTTTATTCGCATTGAACTTTAAATATTGTAGAATCAATTATTTTTTTTTAAATAATCCGATTCGCTTGTTTTTTTTCGGAGTGATCCAAGTACCTGAATAATTTCATGCATAAAATTTAAACTTGAAATGGTTAATTTACAATTAAAAGAAATTCACCAATTCTCAACAAATTTAATATCAATTATGCTTTAATGATATTTTATTCAGAATTTTCAAAAAGTTAAAAATTAAAATTTTCAAAAAGTTAAAAATTAAAATTTTTAAATAATTAAAAATTTTATAAAAAATAAACCATTTTAAAAATTCTCCCCAAATTAAATATCAATCATTCTTTAACAATATTTTTAAAAGTTTGATAAATTCGATATTTCAAAATTTACGAAAGTTAGAGCATGTACAAACATTTTTTAAAATTGATAATTTTATAAAAAAAAACACTTTTACTGATTCTCATCAAATTAAGTAGCAAACATCCTTTAATAATGCTCCATTTATGTAAAAAAATTTATGTAAAAATATTTGATATCTTAAAATTCACAGAAGATGAAATAACCACATAAATTTTCAAAAAAAAATTTATAAAATCTTTATAAAAATAACCCTTTCACCGATCCTTGTTAAATGCAATACCAAATATCCTTTAATGGTACTTTATTCATGTAAAAAAAATTAGTTCAATATCTCAAAATTTGCGAAAAAATAAAAATGCACATTTCTTAAAAATTCAAAATTTTATAAAAAATGAATCCTTTCACCGATCATCGCCAAACTCAATACCAAACATCCTTAAATGATAGCCTATTTATGTAAAAAAATGTATCCAGCTATCTTAAAATTTACGGAAATTAGAGCAACCAGACTATTTATAAAATCTAAAATTTTATAAAAATCGAATCCTTTCACCGATTCTCGTCAAATTCAATACCAACCATCCTTTAATGATAGTCTATTTATATAAAAAAATTTATCCCGATACCTTAAAATTTACGGAAGTTAGAGCAACCACAGACATTTTTTATAAAATTCAAAATTTTATAAAAATATTGTGCAAATGGAAATTTGCACATTGCTTCCTCAACATATTATTTCGCTGATTAAGATGGTTTTTCAATTATGGCTTCCTCATAGAGGAAGCTTAACTTGCACATTGCTTGATCACAATTTAATTTCGCTTATTAAGAAAGTTTTAAAATTATGGCAATGTGCAAGTTAAGCTTTCTCTATGAGGAAGCCATAATTGAAAAACCATCTTAATTAGCGAAATAATATGTTGAGGAAGCAATGTGCAAATTTCCATTTGCACAATATTTTTCACATAAAATAACATTTTTCAAAATGTCACGTATATGAGACATTCTTTTACAAATCGAACAGATTTTGTAAAAAATATTGGGTCACTTTTTTTATTTGCTTAAAAAATTTTTTACGCGTTTCTTATACAAAATAAGCCGACACGTATTTTGGCATTTTTTTTTTCGTCAATATTTTCGAAAAAACAGGGTTAAAATTTTGAAAACTCGCCGATTATGCACTTATTTAAATCGCGATAACTCCGCTTCTATTCATCGTATAGAGTTCAATTTAGGCTCATTTTCAAGGTAATAGAATTATCTTCATTTTAATGTCGATTATTATTATATTTGTTGTTAACTTGTAATTATTATAAACAATTAAAGTATTTAAAGTCATTTTACTACTCGAGGCCATCAGTTTAAAAATGTAAAAAAAATACCATCGTATTCCTCGTTTCATTTTCTATAAAAATAATATTTTTTTAGAATGGTCATTTGATCCCATCTGTATGGAATAAATTAATTTGTACTGCAGGACGCGCTCCGCGGCGCGCGGCGGCGGACGCTTGGTCGTACTGCGCAGCACATGTATACGCATTCGCGTTTGTGCATGTTCTACCGGAGTCAGTTTCTGGCATCACTGTTCTATACCAGGCACAGTACAGTATATTTTTGACTGTTGAATGTAGTAGACGATTTGTGAGGATTTCGATTTTTGCGGTTTATGTTTTATTATACGTAGATTTAGTTTTAAGAGTGTGCATTTTGAAATGTAGTATGTAATTTGAAGTGTTATTATATTTTGTGAACAAATGTAAGTATTATTATTATCATTCAATGATGCGTATTTTAGTATCCAATGTTTTTTTAGTTATCCAATTCTATATTCTATCGTGTACATACTTACAGTGACATTGAAGATTGAATTATTGTAATTAAAAAATGAATTGATGATTGAATTATTGTAAACAATGTTACCCCATTTTAAGTGTTCGATTTGTAAAAGAATGTCTCATATGTATGTGTATGTGTGTATGTATGTACCCACTCTCGTATGTTTCTTTCGTAAAATTAAAAAATTTACATTATTTGAAAAATTAAAAATTTTATAAAAAATGAATTCATTCACCGATCATCACCAAACTCAATACCAAACATCCTTAAATGATAGTCTATTTATGTAAAAAAATTTATCCAAATATCTTAAAATTTACGTAAAATAGAGCAACTACAGACATTTTTCATAAAATCTAAAATTTTATAAAAATCGAATCCTTTCTCCGATTCTCGTCAAATTCAATATCAACCATTCTATAATGATAGTCTATTCAAGTAAAAAATTTATCTCGATATCTTAAAATTTACGAAAGTTAGAGCAACAACAGACATTTCTCAAAAAATTCAAAATTTTATAAAAAATGAAACACTGTATTTATTTTTATAGAAATAACAGTAAATAAAAGTGTTGTTCTACTTTACTTGTATGCCAAATTGGAACGCTGCAAGTCAAATAGTTTTTGAGATATTTTTTTTAATTTAAAGAAACATTAATGGGCACATACATACATACATACATACACACACACACACACACACACATACGAACATTTTTTAAAAATGTTATTTTTCGGTGTTTTGGAACATTCTGAACACATTGGCATAGAAATCTAAAAAAAAAATTTTTTCATGAAAACAAAGCTTCCTCTATGAGGAAGCAAAAATATTAATAAATGTCCTTCTTACTAGTGGAAAATATCCACTAAATTTTATTTTATAAACTTATCCAAAAAAAATTTGAGAAAAAAATTAGAAACCTAATTTTCACTTTCCCTTCGGAGGAGTGTAACTTCTCAAAGAAGGATATGAAGAGGGACATACACAGGTTGTCTAAAAAGAAACCGAACTTTTGCTGTCCGAATGATACTAGTCGCGCCATGTAGTTGTAATGGGAAAAATTTAACAGCTTGAAAGTTATATTATCAATCATGCACAATAGCATTTGAATCGGTTCAAAACAGCCCGTTGTTTAGCGCGAAATATAAGAAATGTTTCGTGACCCTCGTCACAAAACCGCTAGAACCGATAGAACAACGCGTCAACATTAAGTTCTGCGTGAAACTAAAGAAAACTTTTACCGAAACGTTTACGTTACTAAAACAAGTGTATGGGGATAACTGCCTATCCCATACACAAGTTTACGGCTGGTTTACTCGATTCAAAAACGGCCGGGAATCAATTGAAGACGACCCGAAAAGTGGTCGAAGACGTCGACTATGGACACTAACATTGAAAAAGTGCGTCAAATATTGGGCCAGCATCCGAATGTGACCTGTAGAATATTGGCAGAGGAGTTGGGAGTGTCCAAGGACGCCAAAATTAAAAATTCCAATGAAAGGGACACGTTACAAGGACATTTCCGAGATTAAGGCCGCCGTGACCGCAGTATTGAACAAGATACCGAAACAGAAGTTGGAAAGGTCTTTCAAAATGTTCATTACTCGTTCTGAACGATGTATTGATGCAGAGGGAGCTTATTTTGAATAAAGAAACGTATTTATAAAAACACTTCTTGAATTTTTTTTTTTCTACAGCAAAAGTTCGGTTTCTTTTTAGACAACCTGTGTATGTTTAGTGAGAGGTATATGTTTACATGAAAAACCCCTCTTAAAATTTTGGACAAAGAATTATTTCCTAAAGTTTTTCGCATGTATTTAGAAATACCCTGTATATATTTGACAAGTCTTCTTTTTAATACAAATCGATGCATAATTTTTTATAATAGTGTTTCTTTAATTTTTTTTATTTTTACAGGAGTTACAAAAGATCCCTTACGAAGCAGTATAGAAAAATTTGGATTTTATCAAATAGTGACGTTCGCATTTATAAGCATACCAATAATGTTATCGGCACTGTTTATGCTTTCTTACGTATTTACCGCAGGCGAAGTTAAATACAGGTACGAATACATGTAATTTGTCTAATTATTTAAATACTTCTTCACACGTGACGTCCAATTATATTTGTACAACATTACAAAACATTAAATTCTTCAAAGATTAGAAAATTAATAATCAATTGTCCAAATACAGATGTTTAGTGCCGGAATGTGAGCATCAGGAAAATGCGACATTCGACGATGAATCATCATGGATCAACATTTCCGCCCCGAAGGTCAAAGGAGACATCTCTGGTTGTGTACGTTATATGATGGTGCATAATCATTCGGACTCATGTTCAACGACAACGTTCACTAATGTAACTAGTGAATGCGATTCTTGGGTTTACAATCCAAACGAGCATACGATACTGGACGAGGTAAGGTTGGCTCGTTTATAAGCAATGCGTATACAGGATGTAACTGAACAAACATATACAGAGCACACCATAAATTCTCAGGCCCCAATTTGGAGACTATTTTTCCTCAGTGGAAATGTCGAGGCACCAATAATAATTTTCAAGTTATCAATGATTGAAAAAGGGCTTCTCGCAAACTTTGTGGAGTTAAAATGTTAACAAAACTACATTCTTTAGTTATTTTCAGATAGAGTTTATTTTAATAGAATTTTAATTTAAGGCTTAGTTATAAAGACACAAGATGGCAAAAATTGAGAACATGTGTAAAAAATAATGACCTCCTTTGACGTTTTCGTTGAGGAAAAATCGTTTTCAAATTGGTCACAGAATCTGATGGTGTGCTCTATATATGTTTTTTCAGTTACCCTGTATATTTCCTTTCTTTTTAATATTAATGTGTCGTTAACCATAAGAAATATAGTGGTTATATTGGCACTGCTTTTGCTTCTTTTTCTTGTCTAGTGTCTCTATTGTTCTTAGCGTTGACCTATCAGTACATAACTAACTCCTTTATTTAGTGTTAAATCTTTTCGTTTTTACTCTTTTGCCAATTATAACTTCATATTATTTTTCCATTTTTATTCAGAAAGGTCCATACAGCTTTTAACAGTTCGATTCTAACGTTTTTTAGTCAGTCGTCAATGTTATAAGGATAAGTAACCTCTAATTTTTCCAGCGCCCTATAATAGTGTATTTCTTGCTTCTTCTAACCTATTGCATCTGAATACAAAATGATATATATCCTGCGATTCTTTATCGCACTCGCAAATTGCGTCCTCTATACAGCTTTTCCTAGCAAGTGACTCTTTCAAATTGTAGTGGTTAGCCCTCAGTTGGTTTATCATAGTAATTAGACCGCGTGGTTCGTTTATACATTTAAACCAAACTTGTCTTGCTTTTTTGTTATAATATTCTTTGAAAAACTTGATCCCTTTAAATTCTCCTTCCCGCTCTAATCTATTTTTTGTTCTACTAAACATTTCTTCTTTAAAGATTGCTATCCAATCTTTAGTCGGCACTTTTATTCTATGATCACTTTCTTCCTCTGTAACTTCCTTCGCTAGATCATCTGCTACCTCATTTCCTAATATACCTACATGACTTGGGATCCAGCCTATTACTATTTTAATTTGTCTATCTTTCTCGCTAACTTTATTCTTAGTAAACGAATATATTTTTTTCTTAAATTTGTAAATATATTTATTTTAATATACGCTTAGTTTATTACTTTGTAGCGCCTTACATGTACTTAAAGAGTCCGTTAGTATTAATACGTCATTTTTTACGTTGTTTTCTATTAAATATCCTATCGCTTTTTCTATGGCTATAACTTCTGCGGTGTAGATAGAGCTTTTATTATTTATACTGATTTTGTATGCTATCTCGCTATTTTCTATTGCTATTCCTATTCCTGTGCTTTTTTTATTTATCTGCTTAGATCCGTCAGTGTACATATAATCATGTCTTCTTTGCATAAATTATATCTTGTCCTATACCTCTCTAATAATTCTGTGTCGTTTACTTTTTTTTCCTCTTCTCTTTATCTATATCCGTGTTCACTGTCACCTTTTCTGTTAATGGCTAATAATTGTCGTTGTAAATCTCAAATCTACCCGACCTCTCTAATTCCGGTAAATATCTCCTAAAACTTCTCCATGATTCAGTGAGAACGTTATTTTTTCTTCTGGGATTACATAAGTCTATATCTGTTTTCTAATATTTCTAGCCTATTCAGTTAACCTATTAACTCTTTATCGCCGTATTGGTATGCCTTAATCCAGAAGTTCCTAGCTAACAAGCCCGCTCGTTTTTCCATTCTCATGACTTCGCTAAGCATAACATATTAGTCGGTGTACTATTCCTGTATCCTAGCGCTATTTTTATTCCCTTATATTGTAGTTTCTTAATTTTCTCTTTTCCTCTCCAGTCTTTAGGAAAATAGATAAACAAACCGTAATCTATCACCAATCTTACGTAGCTCTTATATATAAGGAAAGCTGTATTCGTCTCCATGCCCCAAAGAGACTCCATTCAGGAATTTAAAAATGTTACACGCTCTATTTGCTTTGTCTTCGATCAGCTCTGTTTGCTTATCGAATTTCAGTTGGTTATCATAAAGAATACCTAAGAATTTAGCGTTGTATATTTCCTTTTTTTTTTTTTTTTTTTTTGGTGAGTTTAACGTGTCTTTAACCGAAGCAGTCTATGGTTATATTGACACAAAACTTATTTCTTTCTATTACTTGTCTGTTATCTCTAATTTCTTGTAAGTGTCTTATTAATTATAACCAGTCCCCTTTTTTTCCCCCCCCACCTATTTAACATCTTAGATTATTTTCCCGCTTTTTTTCAAGAAAATCTATACGGCTTTTAATGGCTCTATGTTAATATTCCTTAACCATTCATCTATATTATACGGATATTTAACTTCTAGTTTTTCTAAAGTCCTATATAATGTGTTTCTTTCCTCCTCTAGTCTATCACATCGAAATACGAAGTGATATATATCTTGCGATATATTCTCTTTCACATTCACACATTGCATCTTCTATATATGTTTTCCTGGCTAGAGATTCTTTTAAGTTGTAATGATTAGCCCTTAACCGATTAATCATGGTGATTAGGCCACGTGGTTCATTTATACTCCTAAACCAAACTTGACTTGTTTCTTTATTATAATATTCATTGAAAAACTTAATTCCTTTGAATTCGCCTTCTCGTTCTAGTCTTTTTTTGGTTTTATTAAACATTTCTTCTTTAAACGTTGCTATCCAGTCTTTAACTGGTATTTTAATTCTGCTATCACTTTCCTCCTCTGTAGCTTCTTTAGCTAATTTATCTGCTACCTCATTCCCTAAGATGCCTATATGGCTCGGAATCCAACCTATTACTACTTTAATTTCCTTGTCATCTTCACTTAAGTTATTATTATTTTTTTTAACAGGTATATTTTTTCTTTCATTTTGTATACATATTTATTCTGATATACGTTTAACTTGTTATTCTGCAATGACTTACATGCACTCAAAGAATCCGTTAATATTAATATGTCTTTTTTAATATTATTATCCAGTAAGTAACTTACCGCTTTTTCTAAGGCTAAAACTTCTGCAGTATAGTTAGAGCATCTATTACTAATACTAATTTTATACGCTATTTCGCTATTTTCTATCGCTATACCAATCCCAGTACTTTTTTTGTTTTTTTGTTTAGAACCGTCAGTAAATATAGTCATATGATCCTTGCTTAAATTATATCTTTCCTTGAATCTATCCAATGATTCTGCATCGCTAAATTTACTTTTCTTTCTTTCTTTACCAATATCCGTATTTACCGTCACTTGTTCAGTTAATGGCCAATAATTGTCATTATATATTTCGAATTTACCTACTCTATCTAACTCAGGTAAGTATTTTCTAAAGTTCCGCCATGAATATGTAAATACGTTAATTTTTCCTCTTGGATTAGTAAGCCTATGTCTATATTCCATTATTTCTAGCCTATTCATTTGTCCAACTAATTCCTTATTACCATATTGATATAACTTTATCCAGAAATTCCTTGCTAGTACACCCGCTCGTTCTTCCATTCGCATTACTTTAGCCTCTGTAAGCATTATGTTAGTGGGTGTGCTGTTTCTATAGCCTAATGCTATTCTTACTCCTTTATACTGTAGTTTTTCAATTTTTTCTTTTCCTCTCCAGTCTTTAGGAAAATACACGAACAGACCATAATCAATGACCGACCTAATATAACTCTTGTATATTAATAAAGCTGTGTTGGTCTCCATACCCCAAGAGACTCCATTTAAGAATTTTAGTATATTACATGCTCTATTTGCTTTATCTTTAATCATATCTGCTTGTTTATCAAATTTTAATTCGTTATCAAATAAGATCCCTAGGAATTTAGCATTTTTAGCGCAACTTATGTAGCTATCTTTTATCTGGATTCGGATCCTTTTATCAATTTTGCCTGATCTGTTAAAATCAATAATTTGTGTCTTTTCAGGTTCAAGTTCTAAACCTAAGTTATTTAAATTGTCGTTTATAGTCGCTATCGCCTCTTCTAGTTGTTCTGCTAACTCCACTACCTTGCTTCCTGTCACATAGACCGCTATGTCGTCTGCAAATTGAATTACTTTAACGTTATATTTAATACCCTCTGTGATGTCTTTAGTATACAAGGCGTAAAGGATTGGACTTATTACTCCTCCCTGTGGTAGACCTTTATTAACTGTTCTATACACTTCTTCGTCTTTACTCACTATGAATTTCGTTTTTCTATCAAGCATCCATTCGTTGACATAATTAACAATCTTGTTTGGGCATCCTTCCTTTATTAATTTTTCTATTAATATATTTCTTCTCACATTGTCATATGCGGATGTCACGTCCAGGAAAGCTGCTAGTGTGTGATGATCTTGTAACATTCCTGTCTCCGCTTGAACGTTGAGCCTCACTATATTATCTATGCATGATCTCCCTTTTCTAAATCCATTTTGATTTTTATCTAGTTTGTCATTATGCTCGGCCCACCACACTAATCTATCATTTACCATTCTTTCTAATACTTTACTCATACACGATGACAATGCAATCGGTCTAACTTTCTCCTTATTACTTTTGTCGATAAAGATGATCTGATACTCTTTCCATTCTTCAAATAGCTGTTCGTTTAAGTAACAATGGTTACACAATGTTAATAATTCTTCCTTATATTTCTGCGTCAGATTCTTGATCATTTTGTAATCAATTTGGTCTCTTCCAGGCGATGATTTTTCCCTCACACTATTCATAGCTCTCTCTAATTCTTCTATAATAAATGGGTTATTCAAATCTTGATTGGTCTCGTTTGTGATTCGAATCTCATTATTTTCCTTGTCCATTTCCACCCACGGAGGGGAAATCTTGTCTATATTTTTTTAAATTTCTTCCTCTCTATTTTTTACTTGCCATTTATTCCATTCTATAGTGTTCATATTGTTTTTAATAACTCTCATTTTGTTCCATACGTATTTTATATTTATATTTTTATTTAAACTGCTAGTAAAATTTCGGAAATTTTCTCTTTTTTTCTGCTTGATCACTTTTCTGGCTAGTGCTCTTGTCCTTTTATATTCTATGAAACTGTTGAGGTCTTGATTCCTAATGTATTCCTTTAGCGATTTTTTTCTATCTTCTATTGCTATATCGCATTCATTGTCCCACCATTCAACCGGATTTCTCGTTTTTTTCGGTTTATTCCTAGATGTTGATATATTAGGTCCTTCCTTAATGGGATGTCCATATGTTGCTATTTGTATTGCCTCTTTCATAGTAGTTGTAATTCTTACGTATTTATCATGCTCATCCATGTGTTCAAAGTCTTGATTAAATATTTTTTTTTCTTGTTGTTCTAAAATGTCTACGTAGCTGTTCCAATTAGTTTTTATTTTAGAAATTCTATTAGTTTTTTTAGTGTATGGTAGCCTCCTAACATTAATGTCACACATGACAGGAAAATGGTCGGAACCCCAGGTATCTTCTCCTTGATGGTGTTTTACTAAGCTGAATAAACTGCCGGAAGTAAATATGAGATCCAGGTTACTGGATCTAGTGCCTCCTTCGCCTATTCGTGATAAAGTATCCCTGTTAACAATGTACATATTCATATCTTCGAGCTCTTCGAATAAGTTTTCTCCATTCTTGTCTGTATTTACACAATTCCATATTCTATTGTGCGCGTTAAAGTCACCTATCATAATTAAGGATTCACTGTTGTCACATGATTCAATTATGGTTTTCCAAACTCCTGGGTGTTCGTTGTTACCTGGCCTTCTATACACTCCTATGATGCTGATATCTTTGTCTAATCTTTTAATTTTGATACCCATCACTTCTATGTTATCTGAGATATTCCGATAACTTTTTAATTTCTTCAAAGTATAGATCTTTCTTTATTATAAAAGCAACTCCTCCTGCGCCTGTAATCAACCCTGTTCTCCTATTCTTAGTGATGATGTTGTAGCCAGAAATGCGATATTTATCTCTATCACTGTTCTTCGTTTCTGTTATGATGCTGACATCAAAGTCTTGAACCCTTTTACATAGTTCTTCTTTTTTATTCTTCCATCCTCGTGCGTTCCATGTCATTATTTTTAAGTCCATTATTTCTCTGATAAATTTTCTTCTTCCTTCTTCCTTTCTGTTAGTCTTGACTTTTCTTCACTTCTATGAGCATGTAAACTAGGTATATTATTGTACTTCACACGTTCCTATATGAGTTCTAATATTCTTTCCATCTTTTCATTATGAATTGTCAACATGTGATCTATCTTTTCCTCCATTTTTTTAATGGCGTTATTCTCCGTCAATTTAGCCAATTGTAACTCTGATTCTGTTACCTCTTCTTCTTGATAAATCCCATTATGACGTCCTCGCAGTGCTAGGCCGTAATTATTCTTATTTATTTCTTCTTCTCTTGTGTCATATTCTTTATAAAATATCTTTCTTCTCTTCTATCATTTATTCTTCGTTCGGGGAGCCTCTTTTCCCTATTGTTGTTCTTCTCTATATCTGTTGTATTATAGTATTTTTTTTTTCCAATTTGTTAGAAGTCACCTCAGAATACATTCTCGTCGAATAGTTGAACGGTCTGTTCATTGTTGTTGCAGAATCTATCATATCCGGTTGCCTTGCGTTAATGGATGGCCATTCTTTATCATTCCTCCAATGTACATGATCATTTTTATTATTTCTATTGCCTTCCTTCATAATTTGTCTAGCCTCTTGTATATTCTTATTACTTTCCGCCATTATCTTCTTAAGTTGAAAATTATGTTGATACTCTTGACATCTTCTATATGTAGGTTTGTGGTTCCTGGAACAATTTGAACACTTAATTTCTTTTTCACATATGCCATGATAATCTTCACCACATATTATACAGAGTCTGGGTATTCTGCATTCCGTTTTATAATGTCCAAACCTGAAGCAGTTAAAGCATTGTTTAACTGGTTCCATGAACGGTCTTACCTTAATGGCCATGAGACCGCCAAATATTTTGATTTCAGTTGGCAAATCATTACCTTCCACTGTAATTAAGATTTGGTGTGAGTACTTATTCGTGACTTGCTTGCTTTCTGGATCTCTATATCTCTTCCTCATCCTTTCCAGTTGTATGATTCCATTGGTATCGTCGATTGCTTCTACGAGTTCATGTAGGGGCATGTCCATATCCCAGTCCGCTATAACACCCTTACGCCTTCTAACTCTACTGGGTATTGAATAAATTATTCTTTTATCCATAACTTTACTATCTTTATCCAGACATCTATTAGCATCAATAATATTTCTAAAATATATTTCTGATTTATTATAACCTATGTTTTTTATTTTAATCACTTTAAATTTATTATTGAATATGTCAGAAGATATCTTTATTGCATTATGGGCCCTAATCTTAGCTCTATACTGAGGATTTACCCTAGCTTCGACTAAAATATCGCCTTTGTGACTAGCTTTAAATCTTTGGTCTGTATCTTTAGTCTTTTCTATCGCCCTGTCCTCTATCTCCTCCTCATATATTAATTTGTTGTTAATTCTTATCATCTTAACCCTATTATCAGTTCGTTTTTCTCTTCCTTCATTAGTACTGGGATCAGTAATTTGATCAACTTCCATTATTTCTTTGCTATCTAATTCTTTATCCTTCTCTACTCTACTAGTATCTGTTACTTTATTTCGCTCGTATTCTATCTCACTATCTTGTTGTGTCTTTGTTTTATCTATATTTACGTCTACCTCTCTATCGCCTAAAGCATTTTTATTTTTATTTCCAATCATCTTCACTTTTTCTTTTTTCAGCGACTTTACATTACTAGTTCGCGAAGTTGGAATCTTAGTATTATTATATGTCTTAATTATATCCGCTTTTAACTTACTCATATCACTATTTTCTTTTAAAAATTCATTTAATTGAAATATTTTTTTGCCTGTCTTTTCAATAACTATATTTTCATTCTCTTCCATTACATCCTTCTTTGTCTCTATTGTTAAACCTAACCCTATTTGGGAGGTCGAAATCAATTAACCGATTTCGACCCTCTTTTACCTGCCGTATGGACTTTCCTTCAATAGATGACAATTAGACCGATTATTCTCCTGGATCTCTCGTCTCTTTAAGCGTCCAAATAGCTATGATATTTCTAATTTCACACTATTATCGCTAATCTCAACTCAAACGCACGTCCCTTGAACCGCCTGTCGTAACTCATCTGTATATTTCCTTGAGATTTGTTCAGGTTATGTATATTTTCTCGAGATTTGTTTAGGATAGAGTTAAGGTTAGGGTTAGGGTTAGGGTAGGTTAGGTTAGGTTAGGTCTAGGGGGAAAGCTTTCTGTAACTGTCTTCTGTAGCCGCTACTTGTGAAAAGTAGAGGCGGATTCATTCTTTCTTTTATCCTGACGCAGTGGGACTTTACCTGCGACTCTAATCGATGGAAACTCACGCTAGTGGGAACAATACAGAGCATTGGTTTGTTCACTGGCTTGATGTTCGCTGGATTCATATCTGACAGGTGAGAGATGCAGAGATTACTCCCGTATACATATATGCAACATTTCTCCCCCGTTAATTAATTATCTCTGAATAAAATATCTTTCTCAACGTTCGGACGTGACGCCATCGCGTTATACCATAATTTCACGTATTTGTACGTTGTATGAAAAGAGATAGAGATAAAAAATATAATTCTAAACATCAGTATACATATGAAGGATTGGATAACAATTTAATAATTTAGAGTACTTTTTTTATTATTGGTTTTGCTCTGTACATATAAATCGATACGTTTTACACTGAAAAAATTGTATTTTCGAAGTAAAAACGCTTTACTCTAAAATCTTTTTTAATGGATATATTCTTTAATGTTTCTAGAATCTAGAATATTGTAAAACTATAAAAGTAAGAAATCTCGATAATTTGACTTTGATAGGGATTCTCCAACTAAATTGCCATTTTCTTAAATAAAATGTCTAGATATATATTTCGAGATAGTTTCTATATATATAAGCTAATGAAACAAAATTTTCCAAACTTTTATTAGATAGAATTTGAAAATACATGTTGGTTTTGATATTTTTTGCCTACACCAAAAGAATTGTGTACTAGAAGTAAGAGGACTGTATACTACATATAAAATCTCTCTTAACAATCATTTTTAGGACATCCTTTAAAACTAAGAAGTTGTTCTTTGTTAATAACAAATGGTCAGATGTATTTTTTATGGAAATCGTACTGAATAATTTTAGTTTATTAGAAGAATGGATAAAATTAATAAATGGCTAAAAAGGCTAAAAAGTAATGTGTATAATCATTTAGGACCCAGGTCTTACGTCTCATGCTTGATCTATATTTACTATATTTATGGTTTGTCTTTTCTTTATGGTTTGTTTTTACCTGTGTGCTGTAAAATAATGTATTTTTCGTCAATTTAAAAATCAATTTCATTTTGTCTACATTTTTATAAATTAAAAATATTTGATACTAATCTTTAGAGTCTTTAGAGAATTCCCTTCTTAAAGTAAAAGGATTTTTTAGTGCCTATTTTAGAAGGGTATTTTACGTGTATTCTAAAAATAAATGGAAATTTTTAAAATGAGAATACAATTTTTTTGGTGTGAGAGAAGACTTTTAGCACTTATAATACATTCAAGTTCCGTCAATTTTTTATTAATGACAACAATTCTACCCAAATGTGTCTGAAACCAGTACATCTTCTTCCTATTCGAGTTGCTCAAGTTGTTGCGCTTGGATAAACATTCAGCTATATATTGCGAAACATTTACTACACGTTTTTTTTATCTAGTCAGTTACAAATCATGCAATTACGAGATATGTATTTACGTAATACGCGACATAGAGAAGAAATGCGTGATGTGGAACGAACTTTCCGTAGAGCTCGTTATCGATTTCACGTATTCCCAATAAGAAGACATATAGGTATATAGCGTATCGGCAGGGAGAAATTTCGTGGTAAAAATGCGTTTTATATAGAGAAGAGGACACATAACGCGTAAAAGGAAAAAACACATCTCTCCTCGCGTTTATACTCTTTTTTCAGGTACGGAAGGCGAACCTTTTTGACGCTAGCGACGTTTCTGGCCGGAGTCAGCGGCTTGATACATTCCTTCTCCATGAATTATCGGATGTTTCTCGCATTCGAATTTCTCGACGCCGTCATGACGGCTGGAATTTACAGCGCGGGATTTATTCTAGGTATAATACGCGCTAATAACTCGGAAACAATAGCTAGCTTGCTTGATAGGAGGTTGGGGGGGGGGAAGGTAGAAAAATATGCGACACACCTGTGTGAAGCGTTGTATGTTTTCTCTATAGCCCATTTACACGCGTGTGCGGAGTAAATTCTAAAATGCGCGATGCAAATGCTCTTTCAAACTCATCTTAAAAAAAAAAAAACGTACGCGACACGCATGTAATACGGATATTTTCGAGTTATTTCGTGATGGATTTTTATTCTATTATCGGAGCTTTATTTAGTTATTATTTATTAAAATTGTAACTTTATACAGGATTTTTCCAAATAAATGCGAAAAACTTTAGGAAATGATTCTTTGTCGAAAATTAAGAGAGGTTTTTCATATAAACATACACTCCTATATCCCTTCCTGAGGAGTTATACTTTTTTAAAAGGGGAGGTGAAAATTAGGTTTTTAATTTTTTTCTCAAATTTTGGACATGTTAAAAAATGAAATTTAGTGGATATTTTTCAGTAAAAAGGATATTTATTAATATTTTTTTAAATCTTTCCCGTATCGTTATAAGAGAATGTAACTCTTATTCAATTTTTTATTAGAACTTTTAAATGAACTAGAATGTGATCATATAAAAATATATGTTAGAAAGCTTGATTTCTTTAAACATTTTTATATTTATTTATTATTTTTTTTTTTTTGTAAAATCAATAGTTTTCAAGAAGAAAAATAATAATCTAATTTTCATCTTCCTCTTTGGAGGCGTATAACTCCTTTAACGAGAGATATAGGAGTATACGAGGCAGTTCGATAAGTCAGTGACTTTTACAAGATATGGCACTCAAATCGCAATCTAATTTTATTTCTGATATTTACCATCTTATTTAAGTATACACAGCAAGTTTCAAGTAGATCTGTCAAATAGAAATTTTTTGACAGCGTTCTAAAGCGGATAAGTTTGTGTTTTTTGCTAAAATGGAAAAAAGTGAATTTCGTGTGCTAATAAAACATTACTTTTTGCGTGGAAAAACCATTAAGGAAACTGAAGAAAAGCTAAAAAAGTATTATGGGGACTCTGCTCCGTCGCATGGAATGGTTCACAAGTGGTTCACTGAATTTCGTTGTGGTTGTACAAGCACGAATGATGCTGAGCGCCCGGGACGTCCGAATGAGGTCACAACTGAAGAAACAGTCAATAAAATCCATGATATTGTATTGGACGACCGTCGAGTGAAGATACGCGAGATAGCCAAGATGGTAAACATCTCAAACGAACGTGTTTTTAATATCTTGCATAAACATTTGGGCATGAAGAAGCTGTCGGCCAGATGGGTGCCGCGCTTGCTCACAATCGACCAAAAACCACAACGAAATTCAGTGAACCACTTGTGAACCATTCCATGCGACGGAGCAGAGTCCCCATAATACTTTTTTAGCTTTTCTTCAGTTTCCTTAATGGTTTTTCCACGCAAAAAGTAATGTTTTATTAGCACACGAAATTCACTTTTTTCCATTTTAGCAAAAAATACAAACTTATCCGCTTTAGAACGCTGTCAAAAAATTTCTATTTGACAGATCTACTTGAAACTTGGTGTGTATACTTAAATAAGATGGTAAATATCAGAAATAAAATTAGATTGCGATTTGAGTGCCATATCTTGTAAAAGTCACTGACTTATCGAACTGCCATGTATGTCTGTATTATGAAAAACCTCTTAATTTTTGAATCCTCTCCTAAAGAACAAAGAATTATCTCCTAAAATTTTTCGCATTTATTTAGAAACATTCTGTATATTACGCATTGAGATATATACAGCAAAAAAAATTTCGTTCCGTAAATATATCAAAATAATATTTTCGAGAAATGAAAAACTTCTGAACTATGTCAAAATGAGTTTTCGCTCAAAATTTCGGAATTATTTTTGCAAAAAAAGAATGAATAGGAAAAAGGTTTTGCTTAATATATGCGGAATAATTCTAACAGCGAAATATGGAATAATTCCAACATTTAGCGAAACATTTTTTGAATCAGTAATTGATATTTATCATTGACACGCACGCACGCACGCACGCACGCACGCACGCACGCACGCACGCACGCACGCACGCACGCACGCACGCACGCACGCACGCACGCACGCACGCACGCACGCACGCACGCACGCACGCACGCACGCACGCACGCACGCACGCACGCACGCACGCACGCACGCACGCACGCACGCACGCACGCACGCACGCACACACACACACACACACACACACACACTTCTTATCTAAATATCGATATTAAATTATTGATTGTAATCAAGCTCAAGAGATTTAATGTATTTCGTCAATATAAAGCAATCTTATCGTAAAAAATCTTCGAAATCACGAAGTTTTTATCAAAAGCATAAACATGCATATATTCTTCCACATTCGTTCTTTTATGAATGAAAATCGTTAAGTTATAGACGTATTATAAACATATTTTTATGTTGAAATCACAGTTACGCTTATTGTGTTTTTTAATAGTCAAATTTACTTCAATATTTTATTTTTATTTAATAAAAGATTAAAGATTTTTTTATAATTTTTTAACTTGGAGATAAAATGTAAAAATCTTTTTTAGTGATGTATATCTGCACTATAAAGTGAAAGCGGGGGAAGTCTTTCCCTTGCACCCCCACCCTAAACAAATTTTAATTTAATCCAAACCCATTTCTGATTAAATTAAAATTAGATTTATTACATTAAAAAGTTTGATAAAAAATCTCTAAAAAATGAACTTTTGTCAAATATTTTGAAATTTTATATATTTAAAAAAATGTTAAATTTGAATTTTTAATTTTGAAAAAAATATGAAATTTTGAACATCAATATCTTGAAAACTATATTGATCATAGTGCATCGTAGTTTGCGACTTTTTTCGATAAAAGATTTATCAAACATATACATATATACCTATCAAATTACGAAGTCCCGGAAACGATATACTCTCCTATAAAATATTATTTCTTACGAGAGTATTATTCCAATCCTGAAAAAAGTAAAACTTTATTGAACTTGATATCCCACCTCCAGCTATTACGTTTCGCAGGATTACACACAGCAATAATTTAAGCGGCAATAATTTCGTTTGCAGGGATAGAGACGATAGGAGTAAGGAACAGAGTCTTCGGATGCTTCCTCATATCCAGCATGTTTAGCACAGGCGAGATCCTGTTAGGATTAATCGCGAGTTGGGTGAGATCCTGGCGGGTGCATCTAAGGGTGGTGTACGCGCCGGGACTGTTGGCCATTTTCTTACCTCTGCTCGTTCCAGAATCGGTCAGGTGACTCTTGAATCATGACAAACACACAAGAACGTATCGTCATCTTTGATTGCGAAATTTAATTGGCGAGCAATTTATTTTTATTTCTAATTGCATACACTAAATGTTTTTACAGAAAATATTTATAATTAAAATTATGATCAATCAAATTAAAATTAAAGAATTAGAATCATTTACATTTAGCACAACTTTTTATTGGAACCGACTCGAATGAATCTATACTTGCATTTATATATAAAATGTAGATAAAATTTTTTATATTTTTTCAATAAAATGGAATTTTGTGAAATAGTTGTAAAATACGGGATGCCCTGTTTAAGGTGGCTAATGTTGAAGGGCAAAACCGACGAAGTGGAGAAAATATATCGAAAAATAGCACGGATGAACAACCTGCAAGTAACGGATGAGGCCATCAATGTATTTAAGGAATTAAATATTGCGAATGAAACGGTATGTTTATTTCTTATTTTCTCTCGTGAATGTATTCGGTTATAATATATTTGAAAAGTGCATTTTTTTACTTTTACTGTTATCTCTCTAACAATAATAAAATAAAACACTAATAAATATATACATATAAATACATATATATAAATTATGTAAAGTAAAGGCTCTCTCAAAATTAATCACAGAAAGAAGAACGGGCTAATTAAGAGCCGAGCGCGGTAAGAAATGCGCAGTGTTTTTTAAATTATTTTAAATTATTTATTGTACGTTTCGGTCCAAGTATCGGAGTAACCATCTTCAGCATCTAATGTGATACAGAACAAAAGAAAGATATACAAATCAAAATGTGTTGTCGTAGTATATGTGTACAAAGAGCTCCGTGATGGATACATACGTATTGTGAGAAGGAAGAAGCGACGCTCATGCATGCATCTCGCTAAGAACCGCGGCAACAGGACGATGGGCGGTGAGTCTCCCTCCGGTTCCAGCCGTTAAGGAATTTTCCGTATCTTTTGAGGAACGAACATTGTCGTCTCAGAATTATTAACAATTAACGCGTTTCTAAATAGTGTTAAGGATTGTAAGATGCAGTAAAAGGAACGGAGGTGACCCACCTTGTCCATATAAATCGTCGCCGCGTGTCGGTTACGTCGAGACACAAACAGTAAGAGGTTTGAACGGGTAATAACGATAATTGTTTTCTAGCATTCTGGTGTTGACAACAAATAATAACAATGTGTTTTTGATATAGACAGTGCCGTACTGTTGCGCTAAATTTGAAAGTTATATTTTGGGTAAATTTTTAACGATTGTGAGATACGAGTGATGTAGACTCTCTGTGTCGTTTTGCAGGTTCAAACTATTGGTCTGTCTACTAATGAAAATCATCTCAGACATTAGGCGCCTTACGTAGATGTGCTCTTCATCCAGAACTTCCACATTATTCCATGCAAATTCGTGATTCTGCAGCCTGTGGTCCGTGATTACGGAGTTCTGCGTGGTTCTCTTATTAATGTGGTTCCGATGTTCTGCCACCCTGGTTTTTAGGAGTCTGCATGTTTGTCCCACGTAGGATGCGTTGCAGTCGTTACACGAAATTTTATATACTACGTTATTGCGAAATTCATTGGTTAATGTGTCTTTGTGCACATGGATAAATTTACGCAGTTTGTTCATGCCTGTGTATGAGAGTTTAATTTGCAAATCACGGACTACGTGTATAAAACGCTTCGAAATTGTTGGGACATATGGTATATTGAAAAAACCAATATTCTTATTCATTTCGTTCCCATCGTCAACCGTTATGTTTGTTTTAACAGTTTTTTGTTTATTGTGTCTAAAGATAAGAGTTTTCAGGCGTTCGTGTAGTGTGTTAAAAATCAACGTTAATGGGTAGCCGTTGGATAGTAATGTGTTGACGAGAAAATGTAAATTCTTCTCGTGGAATTCCGGATGTGAGAGACGGAAGGCTCTATCGATGAGGCCGATGGCGGTGCCTTTCTTTTGACAGAGAGGGTGTCGAGATTCAAAATGCAAATATCTACCGGAAAATGTAGGTTTCTGAAACCAGTCAAAAGTTAAGAAATTGTCGTTGAGAATCATTGTCACGTCTAAAAAATTGAGTCGGTTGTCGGCCCCCTTCTCCATTGTAAATTGAAGCCTCGGATGGAGAGAATTAAAAATGTTTAGTACAATGTCGAGCATGGAGCAGGGGGCCGCCAACACGATGTCGTCGACATATCTATAATAAAAAGGTAAATTAAACGGAAGAATCTTGACAGCCCTGGTCTTCAGATCTTGTAAGGTGATGTCGGCGATGATTGGAGAGAGCGGAGAGCCCATCGGGGTGCCGAAGGTCTGTTTATAATAAACGTCGTTGAACGTGAAAAATGTCGAGTCAAGAACAAACCGGACAGCCTCTAAAAATTCTTTGCGAGGTATGGTGCATTTCTCCTTAACACAATTCCATCTTTTTGTGATGCTTTCTATAGCCAAATCAACAGGGACATTGGTAAAAAGTGATATCACGTCTAACGAAATAAGTATGTAATCTTTATGTATGTATTTGCCGGTTAATTTTTCCACTAACTGAAAACTGTCAGATATATGACTGTTGGCAGTTGGAATGGCTTTATGGATTATGTCGTGCAGAAAGGAAGCCAGCTCGTACAAAGGAATGTTAATTGATGACACAATAATTCGAAGAGGCACTCTTAAAAAACACTGCGCATTTCTTACCGCGCTCGGCTCTTAATTAGCCCGTTCTTCCTTCTGTAATATATATAAATATTAAAAAAACTTATCTTTTTAAAAAAAGGTAAAAAAGGACGCTAAATCCACACGCCCCATGAAAAAGTGTTATACAAAAAACAGTGTTTTTAAATTATTGTAAAAAAACTTAATATTTCTAAAAAAAATAATGATATCAAAAAATTGCGCCAAATAAATAAAAATTTATGTTTTATAAAAAATGTATTTGTTTTATTATTTTAAATATTTAAAAAAAGTTACTCAGCCAAATATAAATGTGTATTTTGCAGATTATTATCTGATCTGATATAAAATTTATCACAGAATCATCTTTGTATTTTTAAGAATGATGCATCTGCACAGTCAAAACGATTTAGACCCGGTATTGAAACAATTAAAATGACAAACAAAAACTTGGCGTGCCCGGGTCGGGGCATTAAAAATTAAATATTTTAAAATTAAATTTGACATGCAATCTTCAAGTATCTGCATATAAATAAAATATATATATAAAATTAATCACAAATACATAATCTTAGCATAATATAGCATAAAATGTAAAATATCAACAAATTAATTAAAATTCTAGAATTTAATGTAAGAATATATTTCAAGCTTAACAAATAAAGTTTGAAATATAAAATTATAAGAGACGAGTAGCGCAATTACATCGTTCAATGTAGAATATTTTTAAAAAATTTAAGAAATCTTACTTTAATTATTACTTTACAAATTATTACTTTAAAAAACAAATTTTATAAATTAATTTTTAAGCAATCTTATTACGAAATTTATGTCATTTTAGTGCCCCGACCCGGGCACGCCAAGTTTTTGTTCGTCATTTTAATTGTTTCAATACCGGGTCTAAATCGTTTTGACTGTGCAGATGCATCATTCTTAAAAATACAAAGATGATTCTGTGATAAATTTTATATCAGATCAGATAATAATCTGCAAAATACACATTTATATTTGGCTGAGTAACTTTTTTTAAATATTTAAAATAATAAAACAAATACATTTTTTATAAAACATAAATCAAGAGACACGGTAGTGTCTCGCGTCAAGTCTAGTGAGCGTAGCTTTGCGTAGCGACTGCGAGGCATGCCGTGTGTATTATACGCGAGTCGGACAGTTGAGAGTATCATATATTTCTGATACGCAATAACGGCTGATGCGATCGAGTTCTTACTGAGCTCAATCGATAGATTGAGTTCAAATTATATAATAAAAGTGTCTTTACTTTTTCTTTATGTGCTTTGTAAACGGAAATATTATAATGTAAAGTTTGATTTTCTAAAAAATTGACTCAAGTTTTGGTCGTCATCATCGACCTTCTCAATGCGCATGTACCAGAAAATGTTCAGTTCGAGCATTCATTGCAAGACAGCGTTGATGTCGCTCCATGAATGTCATTTATTTAGGTTATCAGTTTTGACATATTTTGACATATTTTGATATTTTGACACATAGGTTCAGTTTTGATGTAAATTAAATATAATAAATAACGTAAATAGAAAAAGTTAAACCAATACCGACCAAACTCCACACACATCTACTGGTTAAAAAAAAGGCCTTCTTCGTTCTCACCTATAATGGTGAGTTTGTATTTTTACGAGAAATTTTTATTTATTATGTGAGAGAAGTAGAGCTCTCAATGATAAAAATATCGGGTAAATGTGTATTACTTTAACTCGAAAGCGGTTCATCGTTTTAGAAAAATACAAAAGGCAATTTTTGTAGAGTTTTAGTATTTTGTGTTTTTTGTATTTTGAAAACGAAGCAGTTTAGCGCATATGTTTATAGAACCTTTTCTAAAGCATGCGGCACACGATGCTATTTTATCTGCTGGATTACTTGCGTGCGCCTGTGCTGGCAATCTTGCTCTTTGCTAGGCTGGAAATTGTGTGCCTGCTGGTCACGCTGCTGACTGATTTGCTGGATTTCGGTGATAGAACAGGTGCTATTTTTCTTGCTATAATCCTGCGCTGTCAATCAAAATGCTGACAGATTGACAGATTGTCAGTCTCAAATTTGGGTTAGGTTGCAAAATACATATCAAAAAACATTCACAGTGACATATAACCACGATCATATAAACAATGATATTGCATATAACGATGATAGGGTTATCGTCACTTGAAATTTTTTTGGTTTATTGAAATGATCCTCCTAAAACCAGCACGAAAGTAGGCATCGTCTGAAGCCAAGCGAGCAACACGGTCAGTAGCACTGCCAGCACTGCTGCCCACACGGTAGCAAGCACGCAAATCCAGCTAGCAATCCAGCAGATAAAATAGCATCGTGTGCCGCATGCTTAATATACGACTTTCCCAAAATAAGCCAAGAAATATTTCCTTCAATTTTTTGTACTTATTTCGGAAACACTCTGTATATAATATACAGGGTGTCCGATAACTCGCGAACCACCTTTCGTGGGCAGGTAGAGCATATTAAACTGAATAGAAAAATCCTGTACCATTTTGCGATTTTCTCAATAATTAATGAGAAATAAATTAAAGAAAATCAGCCAATTCGCGCGATGATAAGCGCGCGGCGAGAAGAGACAGCCCACTCGGGGGTCCAGCGTTAGCGCTACTCGTATGTAGTTTTGTCTTTTGTAAAGCGCTCCAACCCCGCTTCATCGCATGCCTAGCAACCATGTAACATTATACTGTTTCTTTTTGCCGCATGCTTAGTAACGACATAAAACTGGGCTGTCTCTTCTCGTTGCGCGCTTATATCGTTGCGCGAATTGGCTAATCTTCTTTAATTTATTTCTCATTAATTATTGAGAAAATCGCAAAATGGTACAGGACTTTTCTATTCAGTTTAACATGCTCTACCTGCCCACGAAAGGTGGTTCACGAGTTATCGGACACCCTGTATATGTAATAAATATAACACTAATAAGATAAATCACACTCGCCAACTCTCTCTAGCTTATAAATGCTAACATTTAATAATAATTCGATGACATAATCTTTTTCAGAAAAGCGATCTAGTGATATCGGACGAGAGAAAGCTGATCGTGCAGGTCCTACGTAGCTCGGTGATACTCATTCGTTTGTCGGCCTGCTCGTTCTGCTGGATCACAAACACATTCGTTTATTACGGATTGTCGTTGAATTCCGTGGCGTTTGCCGGGGATAAGTACACCAATTTCATACTCATCGCCATGATCGAGATACCAGGCTACTGCCTCACCTGGCTGCTGACTGATAGGATCGGCCGTAAACCAATGCTCTCCGGCGCGTTCCTGCTGAGCGGAATATTCTGCCTCGCGATTCAGTTCGTACCGACAGGTAAACAAAAAATCATTTTTCATAATCGGAGAGATGGATCTTCCTTAGGGAGATAGGTTTAAATTCAATATGTAAAAATCTCAATCAAATTCAACAATCAAGTTTTATTTTCTAGAATTGGAATAATATTTGTAAGAAATAATATTTTATTTTTATTGTACTTGCGAAGTGATCGAATCTAGAACAGTTATTATATTCGAATTTTTGATCGAGTACCTTGCAGTGTTCGAAATGACACTTATAAGTATTTATCTTTTTACTATTGTAAAAAATTTTTACTATCGTAAAAAATTGGATCTTTTACAAGTATTATTCGACCTCTAAAGATAAAAAAGTACCAAAAAATTAAATAAATCTTAATTCGATATTTTTATATTTAATACATCCTTCTGTACCCCCCCCCTCTATTAAAAAAGTTTAGATAAGAAAAAGGGGGACAGAGAGGTTTATTAAATATATAAATTTCTAATTGAGATTTGTTTAATTTCTTGGTATCGTACCAAGAAAAATTTATTTCTTATATCCACAACTACCCAGTTTCAAGGAAAATTAATTCTGCCGCGTCTGACTCTTACTAGCTCATTCATAAAGTTCAAACAAGTTCAATATGTATTTAAGAATCCGATAATCCAGTTTTATCTTCTAGGATTCAAATAATACTTATAAGAAATATTTCATATATTGTACTCTTGCGAAGTAATTTTTATAAATATTCATAAAAGATACAAACATATTTGATCCAAGTTTTAATGTACTTAAAAATACTGCTTTTATTTTTTGAGATATTTATAGAGAATTTCGAATTTAATTTCGAGTCTACTTGAAAGCACTAATTTTTTTCAAAATAATTATCGAGAGTTCGAAACCATGCAAACAAATTCGAACCTACTTAATTCCATCGCTATTTTTCCTTTGCCTATATCATCACGAATCGCTTATGAAAAGTAGCTGAATTTGCGATTAAGAAACTTATCTCGCAGAGATCTTGCGAAGAGGAAGAAATTTTGTAAGAAATTTTGAATGATTACTCTCTCATTTTTTATGTTTCATATTCATTCCATGTCATATATTATTCACTTGGTTACTCTGTTAATTTATTTTATAGTATCTATCGTTTCTACGAAAATCGAAGAAACTGCACATATCTTGAGACTAGAAAAAGAAAAGAAAATTTCTTTAGAAGAAATATTTTTGGGAGAAAAAGACCATTCATACTTGACATTTCTTTTTCTATAAGATTCTAAAAATCACTTTAAGCAAATAACGTACAATAATGATAGTTTTTAATCCTTATGTCAATGAATGGGTGCCTAAGGCAAGTTGAAATGTTAAAAATGTGTCGGAATTTTTCTTCGTCCAATAAACAAAATACAAAGAGCCTTTGTATTCTGAAATCTCTTAAAATATAACGGGATAGAATGTTCGAATGCCTAATAACTGCTATAAAAAAAATGGTCACAGCGCCACATGGTAGAAATGTGTATCCATATACATTGAAAAGACGTAAATTTATGCATTGACAAAAATCTTCTTTTCTTTCAAATTTTCTTCTCGTTACGATCTGCGTACAATCACACACACGTACTTTTGTTCTAGAATTGCTAAATTTAATCGAGTATAAGAGAGTAAACGAGCTATAATCGCGCGGAGATACAATAAGCTGCACACAACGCGTAATATTGTACAATATATTACCGCATAATCCGAGTTCGAAAGAAGAACACGTTGAAATACCGGTTCGCCCCGGATTAGCGTTCACAACCGCGTGTAGATACGCATACGCGCGCAATTATGTCTAACGGTGGATTGTATGTAGGGGGGCTGTTGTGTGGGAAATCGCGTGCGAATCATCCCAGATAATTTATCGCCCACGCCGCGTTTCTAGGTACCTGGAGTTACGGGCCTTTACTTTTGTACATGGCCGGTAAAATGTGCATCACCGCGGCGTTCTCCACTACCTACATCTACACCGCGGAGATGTTCCCGACGATGTTGAGACATTCCTTGCTCGGCTTCTGCAGCATGGCTGGCCGCATCGGGTCTATCTTAGCGCCGCAGACGCCTTTACTGGTGAGTTAATGCGTTGAACAAACGTTTTTTGATGCATGTGAGCAGTGTTTGCTGTTATCTAAATAAAATTATATAGATTATCATCTTGATGAAATTTTGGCATTATTTTATATTTATATAGATAATAAAAATATGTATTATTTATATCTGCATCTTAGATGGAAAAAAGTGTTATCTTTTCTAAATTATCTAGAATAATGTTCAGATAATTTGGTTTAGAGTTTCATAGCACATAAAAATACTTAAGTAGTACAACTTGAGCAGTAAGCGATAAAAACTTACAAGAAAAGTATGAATATATTTTTATATTTCTTTTATAATTTATATTTTTTTATATAACTGTGTGTGTGTGTGTTTACATAAGCGGTCTTAAAAATAATATTATCTGGAAGTTATCTAGCTGAATTGCCATATAATTTTATCTTTTATCTAGATATATTTAAAACAAAATCATATTTATCTTATCTAAGATACATTTACATATTTTCATCTCATCTTTATCTAGCTAATTTTAAAATCATCTTAGTACAACACTGCGTGTGAGAGAAGGAAAGACGTCCTTGATTTATCTTTAATTTATACTAATATATCAAATTGAAGAAAAGAGAACTCATAATATAAAATAGTTTTTAATATAAAATAATATAAAATAATTTTTAATAATGTTAAATAATATAAAAAATTATTAATAATATAAAATAGCTTCCAGAATAATAAATAATAGTTTCAATAAGTATTATTAAGAGAAGTGTGCCTAATATCGGACTTTCATTTTTAAAGCCTCATATTTGGAAGATTTTTTAGAAATAAAAGTTAATAGAATTATGTGGTTTACGCGGATTTATAACTGTAATAAATTAACAGAACTTTTTCGATAATTAATTTTTTTAAAGGAAGCATAAAAAATGGTAATTTCTGATATTTGACATATTTTTAATATCGTACATCCTATTCTCTTAATTTTTAAAAAGGCTAAATTATTATGAAGAAAAAAATATTTAAAGCCTCTTTCAACAAGATCTTTTTAAAAATAAAAATTAAATAAATCTTGTAGTTTATAAATTTTCGGATTTTTTCAACTATAACTATAATAAATAGACAAAAATTTTTTGATAATATAATCCATTTTGTTAAATAGAAATGTAAAAATGATAATTTCTGATATTGAACATACTATGTTTTTAATATTGTACATCTCATTCTTCAACTTTTTAAAGAAATTATTAAAAAATTATTGAATATTATTGAAAAAGATTTTTAATTTATTATAATTATTTATTTAATTATCAAATATATAAGAAAAATAATTATCAATATATAGAAAAAATCGGAGTAAAAAAATCCTTTAGAAAAACGTTAATCTCATATAAATAGCACACAAATTACAGTTCGAGTACAAAATGCAAATAAATTACAAAATACAAAATTTAAAATTATAATGACAGATCATATTTCAAACTAAAGTTACATATTTTTAAATATCAAGGTGTATAATATTAGACATATATTCATGAAAAAAATATGGCTGTTCGAATGAGAATACAAAAGTCTACAACTTAACTTTTATTAATGAAATTGAAAGATTATAATCTATAGACTGCATATAATGTTAAGAATAAAATACCTTCACTTTTTCATTCAAAATACTTGTCTAAACACATATACTAAAAATTTTTTATATAACTAAAACTGAAATAATTTGCACTGACAAACTGAATACTTCGTTTATTTTCACAACTAAACTAATGTTATATTGCACAAAGGAGAAGCAATTAAGACAATTTTTAAGAGACTGTAGTATTTATCAGTAGAAAAATTTAAATGTACGATATTAGGCTCATTGTCAATCCAATTAAATGTACAATATTAGGCTCAGTCCAATTTAAATGTACGATAGGCTCTTCCCTTACCTTTTAAGAGTTATAAGAATCTAGCTAATAAAAACAGAATAATTTTTTAAATTATTTAAAATATTTTTTGAACGAATTCTATGAGAAGCTTGCAAAAGGCTCTTTGAATAAATTGCATCTCGTTTACGTTTAGGCGCAAATAATGCCGTCGCTGCCGCTCATCTTATTCGGGTCCATGGCCATGATCGCAGGTATCCTGTCTCTGATCTTCCCGGAAACTTTGGGGACGAAACTTCCGGATACCGTATGGGAGGCCGAAAACATCGGTAAAATCAAGTTAAACGAAACCCGTGAAATTCCGGATCTTAAGAGCGACGCAAAGACTCTTTAAGTCTATCTCGAGGAAAGGAGAAAGAGAAAGAGAGAGACAAAGAGAAATAACAATAACTTTTAAAACTTTTACTAGTGTTCCTTTCAAACGCCACCGGATAGCGATAAGAGATGATCTTTACACACACGGCTACGCTACGTCAAAAAAAAAAAAAAAAAAAAAAAATTGTAAAAGATACAATTGATTGTGTGCAAGCACCGAGATTCAGCCGCACGGAAAACTGTTCTATTTTACTTTCCGCGTTTATACTTGCACGCGGAGGAAGGATTATAATACCTTCCCTAAAATCTTTTGTAAATGCAGTAAAAACGAGTAGGAAGAGAGAGAGAGAGAAAAAAAAAAGAGAGGTATGTAGCACACTTGTGCATATATATTTTCTCGTCAGACTCGTCTACGCAGCAACATTTTGCTCGCACGTGAATCGTCAGTCATGCACCTGTCAAAAAAAAAAAAAAAAAAGTTGCGTTGTACGGTTTGTAGTATCGTATAGTACAATGTATTCACGTGATTATATTTAGTGTACGACACGCGGGGCGATTTATTTATTACTTTCAACTTTCAGTTCTCAACTTTAGCTTGTAATTTAATTGTGACATAATTCATTTGTTACTATAGTTTAATTTTAATTATAATGAAACCAACTATGTATGTATAACGTATATATAGGTGTATCTGAAAAAAAACATATATGGAGCATATCATTAGATTCTCTGACCAATTAAAATTTTTTTTCAACGAAAATGTCGAGTGAGGTCATCATTTTTTGCATATTCTCAATTGCATGTTGCCATTATGTATCTTTGTAAGCCCTAAATTAAAATTCTATTAAAGTAAAATTTACTTGAAATTAACTTAAGAGTGTAGTTTTGTTAACATTTTAGTTTTACAAAATTTAGTCTATAAAAAACCTTTCTTTTTCAATCATTTATAACTTGAAAATTTTATTATTGATTTCTCGACATTTTCACCGAAGAAAAATCGTCTCCAAATTGTCCAAAGAATTTAATGTTTTGCTCCATATATGTTTGTTCAATTACACTCTGTATATTGTGGTTTTACATACAACGATATATATTCAAGGAAAGTGTGTAAAGTATTACAAGTTAGAGATATAGTTTAGTATAACAGGTGGAATTTCTTTTTAAAGAGTTTATTTCTCTTTTTACTCAAAAAACAAAAAAGAGAATTTATATTTGTATATAATATGTATTTATATGCAAGATGTTTCATTTTAAGTGATATAGTCAATTATCTCGCAAACCAATGATTTTATGGAAAAATTTTTCCAACGAAAGTTGCATGACTTGAAGGGGGACACATGATGAAAATATGGACTTGACCTTGAGTGACCTTGTCAAAGTCAGGTCAAGGTCATAAATGTTTTTTTAAATGGAAATCCCTATTTTTTATTACATATTCTTGTAGCTTACCTCTAGAGCTTTCCAGAACCCTATAATTGAGTTATTTTTGGTTAAGTACTTTCCGAGTTATGAGAGACTTGAAGTTTACAGTATTTTGACATAAAATATAAAATATCTTGTGAAACATTCACTTTTCGATAATCTTACTGTTAATACTTTTTTGCACAGAATAATGAGACCAATCAATTGGTGTAAAGAAAACACATAGTTGCTTAAAAAAAAATATGTTGCAAATTGCATACTTTTTTTTAAAAACATGCACAAATTATTGCACGTTGGAATTGTACTTCGTATTAGTGGAAGCGGCAATGAATATTAAATATAGTATAATATACAGAGTGGCCCACCGAAAACAAAACAGACATGTTTTTAGGATAAAATTTTTAGGGTGAAATTAACCCCTTTTTTGGGGTTGAAGTTAGGTGAACGAAAATAGCCATATAATATGTCCCCCTTGAAAACAAAGTTGAGCTGTCCGAGCGTTTTTTGAACAAATAGTTAAATGCCAAAAAATATGTTTGTTACGTTTTCGGTGGGCCAGTTTTTATATTAATAGTAATATACAAAATATATATTAAATGTTAAACAAAATCCAGGGGATCGAAAAAATTGATTGTTCCTTTTATTTTAGTTGAGATAAGATTTATTTTATTACACATATACATATATTTTTTATAATTATATTTTACAGTTTCTATACAAATTATATATATATATATATATATATATAGGGTGATTCATTTTAATCTTAACAGGCAAATATCTCGAAAAATACGAAAAAATATTTCATACAAAAGTTGTAGGATTTGACCTCAAGGTCAAAGTCAAGGTCACCATCAGATGTCCCCCTCGAAATCCTACAACTTTTGTATGAAACATTTTTTTGTATCTCCCATATTTTTCGAGATATTTGCCTGTTAAGATTAAAATAAATCACTACCCTATATATATATATAAAGAGAAAAGATCACGCACATATTATACGGAATGAATTCGATACCGTGTTTCTCAACGCGAAAATTATGGGCGTAGCACGGACACGCACCAAATACAGACTTTACCGACACAGTGCCAGAAAATGGATATGCAAAATAGTTCCAACTTTGAAAATGAGTGCAAGGGGAGTTACAAGCAGTCCCATAAAACGGTAACAGGCAAAACACCGGCGTGGCCGCTCTCAGGTTTCTCTCTGGTCACCGGATAATCGGCCATACCTTTGACTATATAATCATGGACTGCCAGTTACCCTCACTTTTCCTATCTTTACAATGCTTCGTTGTGTAATAAACATAAATAGCGTTGCTATTTCCTAAACGGCAGAAAATGGAAACATCAAGTGAGATTCCGATGGTAAAATGATGGTAAAAATGAGGAAAGAAAAAATCATACATCGCTGTTTTACCGATTTTATCAGATTATCAGAATATGCCTTTACAAAATTAACACAAATATAGCCTAATAAATTAGTTTAATAAATGTATATATTAACCCAGGAAGTCCTGCTATTATATTTCCAATATAAAGTAAAAACTAATTAAATTTAAAAAGAATGAAATAAATACAAAATATTTAAATATTTAATATAATTTATTATTTAATGAAACTATATAAAATAAAATATATCAAATAAAAAATAAAATTAATACACACGGATTTACATTCCAAATAAAAAATTATATTCGTTGTACGCGAGCTAACAATTGCAATTTTGTAAGTACCGAGAGTCGCCACTTAGGAAGTCAGAGCGCTATTCATGTTCATTACATCGGAAATACGGAGGCTGTAGAAATTTCATAACAGAATCATCTCGAACCCAAACGTGAGTGCAATCGTATAAATTTTTATGAAAGAAAGATGTCTTCTTATGATGATGTGCAACAGGTCTTGATTTAATTTCTCTCATGTGAATTCTATGTTTTTCAATAAAAATGTCAGGATTAGAAGGTAAATTCTCTTCAATGAAAAATTTTCCTGGAATTCTCAACGTCGATCCATAAAGCAATTCCGCCGGAGAAGCATTCAAATTTTCCTTGAAGTAGGTGCGAAGTCCAAACAAAACAGTAGGTAAGATATCGATCCAATTTTTATTTGCATGGCACACGATAGCACTTTTTAATGTCCGATGCCATTGTTCCAGAAGAATACCATTAGCAGCAGGATGATAAGCTGAAATCCTTATTTGCTTGCAACCTATTAAGGGGATCCTAGTCGGATCCTAAAGTTAGTTCTGTCGGTACGGCAGAACCAACTTTATTATTTTGGGATATCTTTTTATTGACTATACAGATCAATAAATCCTTTTCCACGATTAAAGTACTTATAAAAACGGACCGCGTTAGCTATAATTCCATATATAAATCGTATAAAAATCAAAAATTACAGTTTTGTTATCGGCTTCTTTCATGTCAGCTCGTAATAATACTTATTTAATAAAAATAGTTCTGCAGTTTATCTGTGCATAAAATATAGTATACGCGATAGGGTTAACATGAAGAAATATTAGTAAACAATAAAAAGTGAGATTGCAAGTCTAATAAAAAAGTTAAATATTAAAAACATTTTCACGCATATGTGTGCATACGTGCATATGTTGGATATGTGTGGTGCTAACCTATCGTGTGTATATGTGTATACGTGTATATGTTTGGATATGTGTGGTGCTAACCTGTCGGAGTTCGACCATCCGACTAGGATCCCCTTAAGGGCCGGTTGTTCCAACTTCTTGGTAAGTTTTACCCGTAGCAGGTAGCATATCTTCGTCTCTTTTTTAGAACTTATCTGAAATAATTGGAAAATCTTTCAGAAATGTTCTTCACATAAGGAATCGTAAAAAACTATTCTTGGAATTATTCGAATTGTCAATATTGTTACGATCAAAAATTAATTTTTTGATTCTACTATTAATCGTGAAGAAAATAAAAGGTAGCGGATATCCATTTTCTAAAAGGATTTCGATAATGAAGTTCAAATTTTTTTCTTGGAACATAGAATCTGAAATCTGTAAAGCTCTATCGGTTAAATTAAAAATAACATCTCGTACACCAACTAGAATGTTACGGACAGGTTTTATTCATTTAAGGTACACTGAAGATGATCTAACGTAGATCGAAACGTTTGTTATATATTGTAAATTAATATTGAGCGCTAACATCCTGCTACGGCTCATTGCCCTTTTTTATTAGATTATATTTATTATATTTTTTATATCATATTTTTATATTATTATTTATATTATATTATCTATATTTTTTATTATCTATTTCTTTTATTATTATTATCTTTTTATCTATTTATTATCTAATTTTGCTATTTATTATCTATTGCTTAAATGTGCCATGTATTTGTAATGATACTTTTGTTAAGAGAAACATCGTTCTCAAATTGATGAAGAAATTTTTTTTATCAAGTAAAATTTCGCATAGCAATGTTCGACATACATCGATTTTATCCTCTTTCCGCGTGTTTATAAACACACGTCGTAATATTTTTGCAAACGTGTGGCAACAGTCTCGCAAATATGTGTGATACAATACGAGATGAGTCCCTCGGCAGAAGAATCTTGTTGTTTGTCATCGGAAAATCAGCCATACCGTTTTCGGATAGTCCATCGCTTTTATCGTCAATGCGTCCACGCTCCACTATTATTTAAACAGAAATCCGCAAATACTAGAAAATAAATTGTCACGAGTGTATATACACACACTGACACACACACACGCTCACGCATACGCGCCCACACGCACGCACGCACGCACGCGCGCGCGCGCGCGCACACACACACACACACACACACACACACACACACACACAATTGATAATTGACCTTTTAGGGGCAGATTCCTGGGATCATTTGGAGACGATTTTTCCTCAGTGAAAATGTCGAAGGAGGCCATCATTTTTTGCATGTACCCAATTTTTGCCATAATGTATCATAGTAACTGAAACCTTAAATTAAATATATTTTTGTAACTGAGACCTTAAATTATAAAATTCTATTAAAGTAAACTCTACTTGAAATTAATTGAAGAATGTGATTATATTAATATTTTAATTCTACAAGGCTTAAATTGTGAAAAATCCTTTACTATCAATTGCTTATAATTCGAAAATTATTGATGCCTCGACATTTTCGCTGAGGAAAAATCGTCTCCAAATGATCCCAGGAATCTGCCCCTGAAAAGTCAATTCTAATTTTGGGACACCCTATATACAAGGTGTTCAAAAAAGACCGGAATCCCTGAATAACTCAGAATAATCGAATTCTAGGAAGAAAACACCCCAGCCAAAGTTGTAGGGTTAAAGAAAAGGGACTTGATGGTGACCTAAAACTTGACCTTGAAGTCAAGTTTAGAGGTTATTTGAAAGTCAACTCGAATTTTTTAAATGGAAATCCTTATTTTCGACCCCGGATTCGGAAAGAGCGGGAAATTTTACGTTCAGAAAGGTACTTAAGTTATGGGTTAAGATGACCTTTAGGGATCAATTTGGGGTCAAATCGTATAGGACAGAAAAATCTATCAATAACTAACTTTAATCATGTTCTAGAGGGAAAACCCCTAAAACACCCCAGACAAAAGTTGTTGTATTCCAAAAACAGAGCTCGGTCGTTACCTTAAACTTGGAGTTGAGGTAAAATGTAAGTCCTCGTGAGTGGCGGAAAGGATTATCTCTGAGCAAGATTAAGTTCAAATTTCATCTCGAAATACTTCGAATTTGTTACAGAATTGTAATCTAAAAAATTGAAATTTAAAATAATCTTGTCAATATGATATAATTTTACTCTCAAGTTAATTGTTTAATTTCAATATAAAATCAATATTCTGGGTGTTTTAAGGATTTTTCCTCTAGAACATAATTAAAGTTAATTATTAATAGATTCTTCTGTTCTTTACGATTTGACTCCTAAATGATTCCTAAAGGTCACCTTGACCCATGACTTAAGTACCTTTCTGAATATAAATTTTCCCGCTCTTTCCGAATCTGGGGTAAAAAATGGGGGTTCCCATTTAAAAAGTTCGAGTTGATTTTCAAATGACTTCTAAACTTGATCTCAAGGTCAAGTTCAAGATCACCATCAAGTCCCCTTTTTTAACCCTACAACTTTTGAACTTTTGTCTAAGGTGTTTTCCCCCTAGAACATGATTAAAGTTAGTTATTGATAGATTCTTTTGTCCTATACGATTTGACCCCTAAATGATCCCTAAAAGTCATCTTAACCCATAACTTAAGTACCTTTCTGAACGTAAAATTTCCCGCTCTTTCCGAATCCGGGGTCAAAAATGGGGATTTCCTTTTAAAAAATTCGAGTTGACCTTCAAATGACCTCTAAACATGACCTCAAGATCAAGTTCTAAGTCACCATCAAGTCTCCTTTCTTTAACCCTACAACTTTTGTCTGGGGTGTTTTCTTCCTAGAATTCGATTATTCTGAGTTATTCAGGGGTTCCGATCTTTTTTGAACACCCTGTATGTACACACGTGTAGTTACGATAAAAGTCACATTTGAATACTTATTTTGCTAGAGATAGCGTTTCAGTTGTATAAGTGATTAATTCGTTATCGTGTGCAATTTTGACTCAAGAAATTTTTACACAAAAAGACCTAAATGTATAATAAAAAAAATAAAAAATATAACAAAAAATAACAAAAGTAATATAAATAAAATCGTGCTTATATAAGTAATGGATCAAATTTAGTGATGCAATTTGACAACAATCTAATTTTAAAAAATAATTTTTGAAAAATATATTATGTTATATAATATATAGTATATATAATATAATATAATATAATATAATATAATATAATGCCATGGATATATTAAAGGATGTATAATATTAATATTATAATTATCATTAAAAATTTATAAATTTTTTAAAATAGTGATTTTTACAATTTTAAATAAATTGAAACTTGCTTACTATTCATAAAAACATAGCAACGATATTCGTATTATATAATATGGTCATTTTATCGCAATTTAGATCAATTAAGCTTAAAATACTCTATTATATAACGTAACAATCATTATTATACAGGGTGTTAAAAAAGTGTCGCATACGCTCAGCGCTATTCGATAGAGAATACAAATTTAAGAAAAAATATCTAATACTATTTTTCGATGCAATGAATAGTTTCGCTGCAACTATATAATTATCAGTCCAGTCGGCAAGTACATTCAATTATTGAATAATTAGGACAAAGCTGAAATAAATTTTAATCGCTTTGTTTGGGTGTCAGTAATGACATACTAATTTTTCGATCTCCCCCATAATGAGCTTCAGCCGCCATCTTGGAAGAAAGGGGTAAAAAATCGGTTTTTCGCGAATATCTCAGTTTCCATTAAATTTAGATTAAAAATAGTTCTATATAATATTGTAGGAAATTAAATTCTCTACGAAAAAGGTTGTATAGATTCTTTTTATATGACAAATAGTTTTGACGCTAGAGCCGGGAGAAGTTGAGTACTTTTTGCAACAAACGATTTTAGTGACTTTATTTCACCGTATCTCACTTTTCAAAGGTTGTAGTGCACTTTTGAACCCGTTTCCACATCACCTTGCGGTAGAGATATCGTAATCGTCACAAACAGTGCAATAGACAATAATTTATGTATAACTTTATTTAAATATTTTTAGCATTAAATGTATGTATATCTGTAAAAATCCGCTTAAGAACATTCATTTGACATCATTTACAGTGTTTCTACAAAAATTCATGGAAATCGAGCGTGGGTCGTTATCGGAATTTCAGTCTGAACATTTTTTGGAAAATTTTTTTATATTTCTCGAATAGCGAGAAATATCTGCGATATATAATTGACACATGATAGTACAAAAATTATATTCGTCAATGGAGGTGAATTTGCTCCTTTCGTCTACCTTCCTTTTCCCCTCCTTCGATTAGTTTTGCCCTCCTCTACTCGTTCAAATATACTGTATAAGCATCGTCAAATGCGTTTACTGTCAAAGACAGTAGTGAATATTCGCTGTTCTCCCGAAACAGAATAAGGAGCAAGCAAGGTATGCGTGATGTCCGGACATAGACGATTCATTAATTCGCTTATCCGTTTAAAAGTACGTCCGTATGTTTGTCCAATAAATGGCTCTCGAGAGATACGTATTGAGATAATAAAAGAATGTAGATTTCGCTCGACAAGCGAAGAAAAAATGCGAGAGAGGCATCGTAAATGTTCGTCGTCTCTGTGTAATTTTTGTGTTATTACATTTTTTTCGAAACACGAGTGCGTGCGTGTGTGTGTGTTTGTGTGTACAGGAAAAATTCGCATGCTGTAATCGTCGCAAAATATCAAAGTTTATCTATATATTTCTTTTAAGGTTATAAATATATCGAGGATGCTGATATGTACATAGATGCATGATGAGATATAAATGTATAGTGTCTCAAAACTTATAATAATGATTAAGGTTCCTTGGTCCTCGCCGCGATTATGTTGGATTATAACGTCAGAAGCGAGAAAATACACGCTGAAAATTTTTGCGTGCCATTTTTAGATAAAAAGATATTTTGATGAAACACAACTTTAGATGGTTTTAGCACACTTTTAAAATTGTCCGAAAACTATTTTTTTCCCTTGACAGTCAATTAATAACTGTAAAATAATTGAAACAATCAGACGTTGTCATGCGGAATGACAGCGCTTATGCAAAGACCAGACGGACTGAGCTTCATATTACAGTCATTTTACAGCTGTTAAATGGTTGTGAAGGGAAAAGGATAGTTTTCGGACTATTTTAAAAGTGTGCTAAAGCCATCTGAAGTTGTGTTTCATCAAAATATCTTTTTATCTAAAAATGGCACGCAAAAATTTTCGGCGTGTATTTTCTCGCTTCTGACGTCACGATTTCGACATGGTCGGCGAGGAACAAGGAGCCTTAATTGCAGAATAATACACGTTTATCTTTCGATAGTTGTAGAAATTATCACTAACATTTATCAGAGTGATAAGCAAATAATTTCTTAGATAAAATAACTTTAAACTGCAGAAGCATTAAATTATAGTAAAAATAAAATAATATAAAATAAGTAAAATTAAATTAAAATTAAATAAATTAAAAGAATAAATTAGTTTAAAACTAAATTAAAATTTAAATTAAAAAAATTAAAAAAAATAATGTTAAAAAATATACAAATATGTAGAGTACAGAATATCGAGGAGTCGAATGAGAGTGTTCACTAATTATTCGCCGTACGCTAACGTACTTTGCATCTGCATCGTTATTATATGCACACGTTTGTTTATATGCACCGTTGGGATAGCTGCTCTCGGCAAAGCCGTTTCCGAGGCTAGTTCCTTTTTTCGCTCTACGACACTTTTTATGGGAAAAAGCTTTCTGTAGCCGCTTTCGCGCGGGTGAACTGATCCCGTTTCTTTATATAACGTCCGGGTTCGCCCAAGTTCGACGCGCGACCGGCATCATTTTTCATTCGCGATGTTTTCTTAAGAAACTTGAAACATAAAGCACCAGGCCAGGTTGAACTTTCGATTGGCGCGATTCGCGACGAGCGCTATAATTGTCGTATATGATTGCAGTTTAAGGAATATAAAGAACGACTAAGCAGGTATATGAGGCTGCTGAGTTGCTGTTCGCAGAGATACGAGATGTCCTTTTCGTCGCAACCGGGGCACGAAAATGGTACGAATGTTATTCGCATTCAATGTAAATTGTAAACTGGAAATGCATGAAAGATGCGCCAAAAGAATGTATGTAATTTCGAAGAAGCTGAGAAAAATTATACTTAAGTAAAAAAATAACTACAATGTAAAAAATATGTACGAGATTGTAATTAATTTTCTTTGCTTGTATAAAAGAAATTATGAAAAGTGTAAAAAGCATTAAAAATATCTGTTTTGCATTTCCAATTTATAATGATAAAAAATGCTTCAAAAAAATGATAAGTCCATTTTGTACTCATTTTAATAAATTTAATTTGTATTTCGAAATTTGAATTCAAATTTGGAAAAGATATTACATTAGTTATTAAACAGGGTGTTTTCAAAGAAGTGCGAAAAATTGTAAGAGATGATTCTTTGTCGAAAATTAAGGGAGGTTTATCTTTATATAAAGATATCATTTCCGAAAGTGTTTTGCACGTATTTAGAAACATCCTGTATATATTTGACAAATCTTTTTTTTAATACAAATCGATGCATTAATAATTTTTTATAAGAGTGTTTCTTTAATATTTTTTATTTTTACAGAAGTTACAAAAGATTCCATACGAAGCGGTATAGAAAAATTTGGATTTTATCAGATAGTGACGTTCGCATTTATAAGCATACCAATAATATTATCGGCAATGTATATGTTTTCTTTCATATTTACCACAGGCGAAGTTAAATATAGGTACGAATACATGTAATTTGGCTAATTATTGAAATATTTCTTCACACGTTATATTAAACTTAATTATATTTGTACAACATTACGAAATATTTAATCCTTCAAAGATTAGAAAATTAATAATCAATTGTCCAAATACAGATGTTTAGTGCCGGAATGTGAGCATCCGGAAAACGCGACGTTCGACAATGATTCACCATGGATCAACTTTTCCGCCCCGAAAGTCAAAGGAATCATCTCTGGTTGTGTCCGTTACATGGTGGTGAATAATCATTCGGACTCATGTTCGACGACATCGTTCACCAATGTGACTAGTGAATGCGATTCTTGGGTTTACAATCCAAACGAGCATACGATACTCGACGAGGTAAGGTTGGCTCGTTTATAAGCAATATAGCAAACAAGCGTATACAGGGTGTAACTGAACAAACATATATACGGAGCACACCATAAATTTTCTGGCCCCATTTGGAGACTATTTTTCCTCGGTAAAAATGTCGAGGCCAATAATAATTTTAAAGTTATCAATGATTGAAAAAGAAGGGCTTCTCGCAAACTTTGTGGAGTTATAATGTTAACAAAATTATATTTTTTAGTTATTTTCAGATGGAGTTTATTTTAATAGAATTTTAATTTAAGGGTTAGTTATAAAGACACAAGATGGTAAATATTGGGAACATGTAAAGAATGATGACCTCCTTTGACGTTTTTGCAGAGAAAAAATCGTTTCCAAATTGGCCACAGAATCTGATGGTGTTTTTCATATATGTTTTTTCAGTTACCCTGTATATTTTTTCGAGATTCGTTTATGTTAGATATATTTTTTCGAGATTTGTTTAGATTAGGTTAGATTAAGTTATGTCAGATTAGGAATGAGAAAAGGCTTTCTATAGCTGTCTTCTGTAGCCGCTACTTGTAAAAAGTAGAGACGGATTCATTCTTTCTTTTATCGATCTTGACGCAGTGGGACTTAACCTGCGACTCTAATCGATGGAAACTCACGCTCGTGGGCACAATGCGGAGCACCGGCGTGTTTACCGGCTTGATGTTTGCTGGATATATATCTGACAGGTGAGAGATGTAGATTACTCCCGTATATATGCAACATTTCTCCTCCGTTTTAATTAATTAACTCTGAATAAAATATCTTCCCCAACGTTCGGACGCCATCACGTTTTAATTTCATGTATTTCTACGTTGTATGAAAAAAGATAGAGAGAAAAATGTAATTTTAAATTTCAGTATACATATGAATGATTGGATAACAATTTATTTAATTATTTAGAGTTTCTCTTTTATTATTGGTTTTCTTTTCTGTATATATAAATCGATATGACTTGCACTGAAAAAATTGTATTCTCGAAGTAAAACGATTTTATGCTATATGATCTTTATTAATAGATATATTTTGCAGTGTTTTTTTCTAGAACATTCTATAAAACTAAGAAATCTCGATAATTTGACTTCGATTGGGATTCTCCAATTAAATTAAAATTGCCGTTTTCTTCAATAAAATGTCTAGATATACATATATCTCTCGATAGTTTCCATATACATACATATATAAGCTAATGAAACAAAATTTTCCAAACTTTTAATTAAGAGATCAAATTCAAAAATAAATGTTGGTTTCGAAATTTTTTGCCTATATAAAAAAATGGTATACTACTCGTAGAAGTAAGAGGACTATCTATATATATAAAATCCCTATTCTATCCGTCGTTGAATTGATCGGGTACTTCCCGAGATGCTAGAAACACCAAATTTCGCATGGTGACAGGGGTCCACTCTCAGGTAATGGGAAAATTTTTGAAATCTTTAATTTCGGTCCAGGGGCGCAGCCAGGGGCCCCTTATTGCGCCATAGGATTAACATGGGAAAAAACTTTAATCTGGCCTAAGAGGCAAAAAATTTGGTCTACCGACAGGGGCTAACGTAAAACAAAAGGGAAAAATCGGAAAACCCAAAATTTTTATTCAGGGGCGCAGCCAGAGGCCCCTAATTCTGCCGTAGGGGTTTACACAGAAAACTTTACATGACCTACGTAGGAAGATGAAATTTGGTGTTCTGCCAGGGGCTAGAGTAAAAGCAATGAAAAAAACCAAAGGGGAAAATCAGAAAACTCAGGGGCGCAGCTAGGAGCTTCTTAATATCCCATGAAATAATATTAACGCCACCTTAACGCCTGGCGTAGATAGACTTTTCCCCTAGTATACTATAAAATCCCCCTTAACAAATATTCTAAAATATTTCTAGGACATCCTTTAAAACTAAGAAGATGTTCTTTATTAATAACAAATGGTCAAATATATCTTTTTTTGCGAATCGTATTGAATATGATTTAGTTTATTATAAGAATGGACGGAGTTATATATGTATGTTTAATAAATGACTAATGCCCGATTCCTCCAACATAGTTCAAAATTTAAACCGAGTTTAAATTCCGATCAATGACATTTTGCGTTCCACCAAGTTTTTAGTGAAAGTTCAACTCAGTTGAACGGCGTTTATCGTGAACGCCAATTTTTGGCCGGTTAACGAGTTTGAACGGCGTTTAAGCAGAAGACTTACAATTAAATATTGCAGTGCTAAAAAAATATGACAACTGCAACTGTTTAGGAGTTATGATTTTCTGTAATTAATTTTTTAAAAAAGATATATATATATATATATATATATATATATATATATGATATATATGCGATATAGCTTTTATGATAAATATATTATTTTCTAACTAGAATAATTCAATGTTGTTTCAGACATTAGAAACAATGATTAACATGTGCATGCATAAATAATAAATATAAATTAAGTTCATTAAAATATAAAATTAATTTTAAGACCGATATTCATAGTCCGGTTTGATGAAAAATTTCATATCAAAATAAAATCTTTCATTGATTCTATAGCATCTTAAAAATAAACCTGAAATGATAAAGTTTATTTTAGGTTTATTGTAAGATGCTATGTAGTCAATAAGAAATTTTTTTACCATTACATATAAAAGCTATAGCCGGATAAGATAGTAAAAAGTTCCCCCGCGCAAAATGACTTAAAAGTATTTGTGCAATACTTTTAAACAAAAAAAATGTTTTTTAGCGCAGTTTATAGCTCTCCATCTCCTACCTTTTCTACATAGTAAAAAAACATGTTTTTTTAATTTAATTTTTCTTGATGTGCTTTATGTTTATGAATACTTGATATAAAAAATATGTTAACAAGAAAAAAGGTTTCTTCTTTACAAGAAATTTTTTAAAAATTGATTTACTGAATTGTTTGAATTTAAAATTCCTAAAATTAGAAAATGCGATTTTTATAAGGTTTTTATAAAGGATGCCTTAAAAAAAATTTTCCAATATTCCTCTCATAAATTGATAATTTACGCAATTTATTCAGAAAGAATTTTCTGATTGGTGCAACAAAAAATTAAAAACCATATTTTTACGTTGTTTTTTATATGCATATAAATCTAAATTTATGCATTAAATCTAGTTATGAATACTTATTATTAATATAACTATCTATTTTAATGCTATTATTATAAACTTTTTATCGTTTATATTTATTATAACATATTTCAATAAGTTTATAAAATAATTTATAAAATAAGTTTAAAATATTTATGTTATATTTATATTAAAATATTTATATTTAACTAGATTAAATGTATAAGTTTAGATTTATATGTATTTTATGTGAATAATAGCGTTATGTAAAAATAGTTTTTAAAATGGTTAAAAATGGTTATAAAAATAGTCTTTATTTTTTTTTAAATATTTTGCACTAATCGGAAAATTCTGAATAAATTGCATAAATTATCATTTTTTTGAAAGAAATATTGGAGAATTTTTTTCAAGGCGCCACCTCTATAAGAAAATCGCATTTTTTAATTTTAGGAATTTTTAAAAATTTAAACAATTCAGTAAAACAATTCAAAAAAAATTTTTAAAAACAAATAACATTTTTTCTTATTAACTTATCTTTATATCAAGAATTCTTACTTATATAAAATTTATATCAGAGAATAAGCATAAACACGTTAAAAAAATTAAATAAAAAAAAAACATGTTTTTGCTATGTAGGAAAGAGAAGGGATGAAGGGTTATGAACCGTTAAAAAACTTTTCTTTTTAGAAGTATTATGCAAATACTTTTAAATTTAAATCATTTCGCACGGGGGCACTTTTTACCATCTTATCCGGTTATAGACTTTAAGACAATTTTCAATGTTAGATCCGTCTATAAATGCTGACTTTAATATTATATTTGAATTAATTTTTCTCCTCTCCTCGCAGCAAAATAAACATGACAATTGGTTTACCAATGCGCAATCGAGAGAAAACACCATTTCATGTGAACAATCAAGCAGCCTCAGATCAAATAAGCAATTTCGTTAAGGACAATTTTTATCGTATTTTGATTTTTATTAGAAAATTTCTATGTGCATTTCATTAATATATTTTAATTTCTTTACAAAATAATTATTAATTACTGTCCATTTCTTTTACTTTACAACTTATATTTACTTGTTAAAATTACAAATATTTTTTAAAAAGGCTAGAAAGTAACGTGTATAATCATTCAGGATCCAGAGCTTATGTTTGATCTTTATCTATTATATGTTTTCTATATTGTTTTTCTTTATTTATGTGCTGTAAAATAATGTATCTTTTTGTCAATGTAAAAATCAATTCCATTTTGTGTACATTTTCATAAATTAGAAATATTTGATACTAATTTTTAGAAGATTCCCTTCTTAAAGTAAAAGGATTTTTTTAGTGCCTATTTCAGAAGGATATTCTAAGGGTATTCGAAAAATAAATGGAAATTCTTAAAATGCAAATACAATTTTTTTGATGTGAGAGAAGACTTCTTGCACTTATAATACATTCAAATTCCGTCAATTCTTTATTAATGACAACAATTTTATCCAAAGATGTCTGAAACCATCTTCTTCCTGCTCGAGTTGTTCGATGCGCTTGGATAAACATTCAGCTGTATATTGCGAAACATGTTTTTTACTACACGTTTTTTATCTAGTCAGCAACAAATCGCGCAATTACGAGATATGTTTTTACGTAATAAGCGAGGAAGAAGTACGTAATGTGGAACGAACTTTCTGTAGAGCTCGTCATCGATTTCACGATATTCTCCCTACCGATACGCTATATATACCTATACGCATTCTCGATAAGAAAGCGTATAGGTATATATAGCGTATCGGTAGGGAGAAATTTCGCGGAAAAGGACGCATAACGCGTAAAAGAATAAAAAACGCATCTCTCCTCGCGTTTATACTCTTTTTCTAGGTACGGGAGGCGAACCTTACTGACGCTGACGACGTTTCTGGCCGGAGTCAGCGGCTTGATACATTCCTTCTCCGTGAATTACTGGATGTTTCTCGCATTCGAATTCCTCGACGCTGTCATGATGGCCGGAATTTACAACGCAGGATTTATTCTAGGTATAGTACGCGCTAATAACTCGGGGACAATAGCTAGCTGGAGAGGAATGCGGGGGGAGGGTGGAAAAATATGCGACATATCTGCGTGTAAAGCGGTGCATGCTTGCTCAATGGTCCATTTACACGCGTGCGCTGAGTAAATTCTAAGATGCCCGATGCAAATGCTTTTTTAAACCCGTCTAAAATAGGAGTACGCGACACGCGTATATAATACGGATATTTTCGAGTTATTTTGTGATGGATTTTTATTCTATCATCGGTGCTTTATTTAATTATTATTTATTAAAATGTAACTTTATACAGGATTTTTTTAAGTAAATGCGAAAAATTAAGCGAGGTTTTTCACATGTAAATATATATTCCTATATCCCTTTCTGAGGAGTTATACTCCTCTAAAGGAGGAGGTAAAAATTAGGTTTTTAATTTTTTTCTCAAATTCTTTTTGGACAAGTTAAAAAATGAAATTTAGTGAATATTTTTCAATAAAAAGAATATTTATTAATATTTTTTAAATCTTCCCGTATTGTTATAAGGGGATGAAACTAACAATCCTTATTCAATTTTTTATTAGAACTTTTGCATGGACCGGTATCATATGTGAAAATATATGTTAGAAAGCTTGATTTCTTTAGAAACTATTTTATTTCTTTTATTATTTTTTGTAAAATCAATAGTTTTTAAGAAAAAAAATAAGAACCTAATTTTTACCTTCCTCTTTGGAAAAGTATAACTCCTTAGGGAGGGCTATAGGAGTATATGTATGTCTATATGAAAATCCTCTTAATTTTCGAATTATCTCCTAAAATTTTTCGCATTTATTTAAAAACATCTTGTATATTACGCATTGAGATATATAAAGCAAAAAAATTTCGTTCTGTAAAAATATCAAAATAATATTCTCGGTAAATGAAAAACCCATGAACTTTGTCAAGATAAATGAGTTTTTGCTCAACATTTCGGAATTACTTTCGCAAAAAAAGAATGAATTGGAAGATTTTGCTTAATACGCGGAATAATTCCAATATTTAACGAAATATGGAACAATTCCAACATTTAGCAAAACATTTTTTGAAAAATCAATAGTCGGTGATTAATATTTATCATTGACATGCATCTTTCTTATGTAAATATCGATATTAAATTATTGATTGTAATCAATCTCAAGAGATTTAATGTATTTTGTAAATATGAAGCAATCTTTTCGCGAAAAATCTTGTAACGAGTCCTTCACGAGGCGTTTGTTATTTACCGGGATGCGCGGATAGCGCGCCGCGATCAGGATTCGCGGAAGGGGCGAGAGCCCAACGCGTTTCACTTTAAGATTTACTGCGTTATTTATTAGAGTCCAAAACGTGAATACATTTAGTAATTAGCGGGACATTACAAGTAGTAACAGAAATATATACAATGCTTATTTACAGTGACGTCGCGAGCGTCCGTATCGGGGCGAGAGCGCGGGCGGTTCGATATATATCGGCGCTGTTGCCGAGAGCGGGCTCGGCGGAGCGCGCAAACTTGCGGGTCCCGGAACTTCGTGTATTGAAATGACGGGAGGACCGATAACGATCGGCTGAGATGACGAATCCGTCACCCCTTAATTCGTCGGGACTTGGGACCTTGGATGGACCGCGGCTCGAAATCTTCGAGAAAGTGAGTGTATGCGCTTTCCGGGTCGGTGCGGTCGAGAGATTGGAGGCGGTATTGGAGGCCGATTATACTTGTCGGGAGCTACGTACGCGTAGCCTCCTCGCGATAGGACGGGTACGGTTTCCTGGAGAGCTGGCGGAATACGTCTTAAAGCGGAATCCGGAGCGGAAAAGATCTCCGATAAAAATCCGGGGTTTATATACCGGGTAGGTATATCACGGTCGGCGTTATCGGAGCCGTTCGGCGGTGTTCGGGTGCGTTCGCCGTCTTGCCGGAGGTCGGGCCTCGTCGATCGGGTACGGTGCGGCTCGGGATTGCGCGGTAAACGGTCGTTACGCTCGTACAGCCGCGTTTTATCGCAAGTCTTAAGAAGGGTGCGAAGCGCCTCTGCCCTTTGCCCGGCGGATGGTAGCCGGGCGGCAGACTTCCGGCGGCAGGCATGCCGGGAACGATGGGGGATCGCATCGTTACAATCTTCGAAATCACGAATGCATTTTTATCGATAGCATAAACATGCATATATTCTTCTACATTCGTTCTTTTATCAATGAAAATCGTTACGTACGTATTCAGATTACAAACATATTTTTATGTTGATATCACAGTTACGCTTTTTGCGTTTTTTAATAGTCAAATTTACTTCAATATACTATTTTTTTTTAATAAAAGATTAAATATTTTTTTATAATTTTTTAAAATTGGAGATAAAGTGTAAAAATCTGTTTTAGTTATGTATATGTGCATTATAAAGTGAAAGCGGGGGAAGCCTTTCCCTTGCACCCCTACCCTAAAAGAATTCTAAATCTAATTCACACCCATTTCTGATTAAATTAATATTAGATTTATTATATTAAAAAATTTGATGAAATATCTCTACAAAACCTTTTGTCAAAAATTTTGAAATTTTAATATATTTAAAAAAATGTTGAATGTTGAATTTTAAATTTAAAAAAAACATGAAATTTTGAACATTGATATCTCGAAAAGTATATTGATCGTAGTGCATCATAGTTTGTGGAATTTTTTTCAAAAAAAGATCTATCAAACATGTACCTATCAAATTGCGGAGTCCCGGAAACAATATATTTTCCTATAAAATATTATTTCTTACGAGAGTATTATTCCAATCCTGAAGAAAATAAAATTTTATTGAACTTGATATCCCATCTCCAGCTATTACGTTTCGCACAATTACACAATAATTTACGGCAATAATTTTATTCGCAGGGATAGAGATGATAGGAGCAAGGAACAGAGTCTTCGGAGGCGTCCTCCTATTCAGCATGTTCAGCATGGGCATGATCTTGTTAGGATTAATCGCGAGTTGGCTGAGATCCTGGCGGGTGCATCTAAGGGTGGTGTACGCGCCGGGACTGTTGGCCATTTTCTTACCTCTGCTTGTTCCAGAATCGATCAGGTGACTCTTGAATCATTACAAACACACAAGAACGTATCGTCATTTTTGATCGCGAAATTTAATTGGCGAGTGATTTATTATTTTTATTTTTATTATTATTTTCTATTTTTATTATAATTGCATACTAAATGTTTTTACGGAAAATATTTATAAATAAAATTAAAATTAAGGAATTAGAATTGTTTACAATTTAGCACAACTCTTTATTGAAACCGACTTGAATAAATCTATATTTGCTTTTATATACGAAATGTAGATACAATTTTTTTATACTCTCTTCAATAAAATGGAATTTCGTGAAACAATTGTGAAATACGGTATGCCATGTTTAAGGTGGCTAATGTTGAAGGGCAAAACCGACGAAGTGGAGAAAATATATCGAAAAATAGCACGAATGAACAACCTGCAAGTAACGGACGAGGCCATCAATGTATTTAAAGAATTAAATATGGCTGATAAAATGGTATGTTTAATTCTTATTTTCTTTCGTAAATGTATTCGATTATAATATATCTGAAAAGTGTATTTTTTTACTTTCACTGTTATCTCTCTAACAATAGTAAAATAAAACACTAATAAATATATACTATTATATACAGGGTGTCAATTTGAAAATTATCAATCGAAATATCTCGTGAACTATTAGAGATATCAAAACACAATTTGGGAGGAATATAGGATTGCCAGGGAGACATCGATTCACAGTATAACGATCAAAGGGTGAGTCATCCTTTACGCGCCCTTTAACTTAACTTTAAAATCTTAAATGGCACTACCCCTTTTGTACTTTATTAAATGAAAATTATAATAAATGTTTTCTTACTTCTGTAGTCATAAAATAAAAACTAATGAACAATCTGTAATTTTCTTGTTACGATTAATTTTTACTCTTTTATTATTGTTATTTATTACAAAGAACAAGCCAAAATTGAATGAAACGAGTCTCATTTTCAGCTTTAAAAAATAACAACTTTATAAAATTAAATCGTTATTATTCGAAAATAAATCGATCGATTTGAATTTTTCTTGTGCAGATAAAAAGTACTCTTTGAGACCTTTAATTTGAGGTATCATAAAGGGGGTAGTGCCATTTAAGATTTTAAAGATAAGTTAAAGGGCTCGTAAAGGGTGACTCATCCTTTGATCGTTATACTATGAATCGATGTCCTCATGGCAATTCTATATTCCTCCCAAATTGTGTTTTGATATCTCTAATAGTTCCCGAGATATTTCGATTAATAATTTTCAAATTGACACCCTGTATATAATAAATATAATAATGTAATATATAGAGTATTTTTTAAGTAACTAACAATAAGACAAAAAATGAAAGGGGATATTTCTTGGCTTATTTTAGAAAGAAATGATCCTATATAAACATATGTCCTAAATTGTTTCAATTTTTCAAAATATAGGGTGTTAAAGTTGTGAAGAAAAATATAGGGATGAAGTAAAAGTAAGTTGACTTTAGGAACTTCGAATTTTCGAAATCACGATATCAAATCACAGAGTAAAGCAGGCGACTTATTGATATTGTGGTGATAAACACCACAAGCCTAGTAGATTAGAATTATATTTTAATTTAATTTTATTTTAAAGTATTAAAAAATATGGTTAGAGAAATTTAGTGTCCGGACACAATATAATAATAATAGAAATAAAGGTAACGATTCAAAAGGATAGCGGACGGCAAACGGCTCGAGTACGAGAAGCCACCGAGTTTTTTGTGTTCACTAACGCCAGCGAGAAGTTTGCGAGAGAAATTGTAACCTAGATTCAATAAAATTGCTATAATGTAGAAAATGATGGTTAAATAATTAATATAATATATTTATTCAAATATCCCAATTTCAAGTAATACTAACACTCACAACAAAGTGGTGACTCCGACGTGATCCATTTTTTGTGGAACCGTGAGACTCTGTGAGTCGGAGGACTAAGAAGAAGGAGAAGAAACGATGGTGGTTACCCATGACAAGGCTCCTATGCTACTTTTATGAGAGGAGTCACAGCGAGTGGACAGGCAACTGTTCGCGGGAGAGATAAGGTCTCAAGTAGAAGAGCAACCTGGTTTGTTTTTGCCGAACGCGAAATTAAATCACTTAAGGATGCGCATGCCGGAATTCTCTTCAAATAATCCGGAGCTTTGATTTAAGATAATCGATCGAAGTTTCTAGGCCGCCAGAATAGTGACCGATGCGATCAAATTCGGTTACGCGCTTACGGCGATCGGGCCGCGTTATACGCTTGAGGTGTGCGACGTGATCATAAACCCACCAACGGAACGAGCATATAAAACATTAAAAGTGGAGCTAATTAAGCGTCTTAGTCTGTCGCAAAAGCATAAGATGCGACGGATGCTTGAGCATGAGGAGATCGATGACCGAAAGCCATCTCAATTCTTGAGGCATCTCCGAGGACTTGCTGGCAGCGTGATCGGAGATGAGATGCTCTGAATAATTTGGTTAAGCCGCTTGACGCGTATATACATATAGCCGCACCTGGTGACGCGAACAGATGATGCTTTGGAGACTCTCCGGACGCCCGCGTTGCAGGCTGCGGAGGTGGTTCGCCTGGTAACAATTACGGAGATCAAGACTAACGATATTGCTGCCGTGGAAGTACGGATAAACCAGATGACGCGGATGCGACTGGAATTGCGGAAGGAATGGACGGAGCAGATGATAGAAATTATAAAATCTATAGGAGTGATCGAAGACAGAGCGCCGCGCCCGAGTGCCGACGTTCTCGGTCGCATTCGCGGGGCCGTGGACATGCCTCAAATAATTATTATGTTATTATCAATGGAGATTCGGATCCGATGCGAGGCGATGCGATCCCCCGTGTGCAGAACAGGGAAATGTGGTGGCCCATCGTTAATGGCGACTGGCGATTCGGGCCGGGTATCGCGCCGTCTATTTGTGTTTGATCGCGATACTAAAATTAGTTTCTTGATCGATACGGGCGCGGATCTCTAGATACTTCTCCAAAAGATGATGCGGGGGTTACGACAGAGATCATCATATAAATTGTCCGCGGCGAACGGTACAGTGATTTACACGTACGATACGCAGACGTTGGCGCTGAATCTCAGGTTGCGGCGTGTGTTCACTTGGCGATTGGTGATTGTGGACATGACAAAGACGATTATCGGTGCGGATTTTTTATCGTATTATGGACTCCTAATTGATTTACGAAATCGTCAACTCGTTGATCGGACGACGAATGTCGCGGCCATCGGACACTGTGTGCAGTGTAGCATACAAAGCATTAAGACAGTTACGAGGGTGACACCGTATCATGTGTTCCTAGCACGTTATCCAGACATTACGAGGCCAGAAGGACGACCTAAAGAAATTAAGCACGGGACGCGACATTATGTCGAGACGACTCCGGGGCCACCGGTGGTATGCAAGCCACGTAGATTTGTGCCGGACCGATTAGCGGCAACAAAGAAAGAGATTCAACGAATGATGGAACTGGGAATCATTCGATCGTTGAAAAGCAGCTGGTCGTTCCCGTTACACGTGGTTCCAAAAGATGGAATAGAGTGGCGGCCGTGTGGTGATTATCGCGCGTTGAATGCACGGACAGATATCCTGCGAGACATGTTCAAGATTTTATGGTGTTGCAGGACAAATATGTTTTCTGTACAATCGATCTGGTCCGGGTGTGTCACCAAATCTCGGTTGCGGAAGAGGACGTATCGAAGACCGCGATAACCACGCCATTTGGAATGTTCGAATTTCCTTATATGCTGTTCGGGTTACGGAACGCGGCACAGACTTTTCAAAGATTTATTGACAAAGTGTTGTGTGGCTTGGATTTTGCATACGCCTATCTTGACGAAATCTTATTGTTAGTCGCGTCGACGTCGGAAAAAGAGCATTAAGAACACCTTGTAATTTTATTCGAGCGATTACAAATGTATGGAGTAGTAATTAATCCGACTAAATGTGTGTTTGGAAAGACTGAAGTAGAATTTTTGGGTTACCTAGTGAGCGAAGGCACCTCTGAACAATCTATTGAATGAGAAGATTAAAGGCAAGGCGCCAATAAAATAAACACCTCAGGCACGATAAGCATTTGAAGATACTAAAGAGAGCCTGGCGCAGGCCACACTCATAGCTCACCCGAGACTAAACGCAGAGTTGGCGTTGTTTACCGACGCATCGGACTACAGTGTGGGTGCAGTGTTACAACAACGCGAGAAAAGCGAATGAGAGCCCTTAGGATTTTTCTTGAAGAAACTGAGCTCGACGGAAGCAAAGTATAGTGCTTTCGACCGTGAACTCTTAGCGATTTATCTTGCGGTGAAATATTTTTGGTAATATTCATGTCGTATTATCATAATACCGGTGTCCGAAGGAAAGAGATATTGTTTCACTTGCATCGACCGCCTTAATTTCATGACTGAAAAAAACACCTTTCCTGGCCGATGGCCGGAAGCGTTTCCGATGGAAAATCAAGAGGCGGAGACAGTCGCAAGAACGTTATGTAGAAAATGGGTAAGTAGATTTGGTGTACCCCTTAAAATCACGACCGATCGGGGACGTCAGTTTGAGGCTTATTTGTTTAAACAGATGAACGAACTGATGGGATCAAAACATTTGAAAACCACTGCATATCACCCGCAGGCCAACGGCATGGTGGAGAGGCTACATCGACAAATGAAAGCCGCAATCAGATGTCACCAGAATGACTGCTGGACCAAAGCATTGCCGTTGGTCCTGATGGGGATGAGAGCGGTCTGGAAGAAAGATATCCAAGCAATGACTGAACTAGTGTACGGAAAAACATTAAGATTGCAAGGGCAGTTTCTCAGTGAGCAGCACGAAGGAGTAGACGCCGGTGACTTTGCAGAAGAGTTACGACGTCACTTTAACGAAATTAGGCCGACGAAGCTGCGCAACACGGGAGACAACGCACGTTTGTGTTTAAAGACCTGAGGACAACGGAACAGATGTTTATCCGTCATGACGGACCAAACGCAACTGCAAATGCCGTATGATGGATCCTTTCCGGTGGTGCAACGGAATGATAAGACTTTTGTCGTGCGTATGCACGGTAAGGAACATACGATAACAATAGATCGAGTAAAACCGGCATATATAATTGCAGATAGTCAGAACGACTTGGAGCGAAGTGACGAGACACCAATACCTAAAGAGCGAGCGCAGGCAAAAACAAGAAGCGGTCGGAGAATATGATTTCCCGATCGTTACCAAGCGTGACCCGGAATGACAAATAATAATAAGAAATACGACGACCCACAAGAAGGCGATATTATAAAATAATACATTATATGTATTATTATTTTTTTTGTTTTGATTGTATTCATAACTTGATTATTTGATATGTATTAATTCATTATTTATCGTGATGCGTGAAAAGCTATATAATGTCGCGAGTCGGTGCATCACTGGCAGGGGAGTACTGCGGCGATAAATACCACAAGCTGAGTAGATTAGAATTATATTTTTATTTTATTTTATTTTAAAGTATTAAATTACGAAATTAAACTTAAAATTAATAAGGCTCTCAAGAATAAAACAATTCACAGCTGTGAATTATTAAATTACAGCAGTTGTGAATTATTAAATTACGGTTACAGAAATTTAGTATCCGGGCACAATATAATAATAATAGAAATAAAGGTAACGATTGAAAAGGATAGAAGTAGCGAAAAGACAAGGGAACGTCCGGAAGGTTCAAAAAATCAAAACAATATAAAAACGGCGAACGGCTCGAGCACGAGAAGCCACCGAGTAGTTTGTGTCCGCTAACGCTAGCGAGAAGTTCACGAAAGAAATTGTAACCTAGATTCAATAAAGTTGTAGACAATAATGGTTAAATAATTAATATAATTGTTCAAATATCCTGCAATTCCAAGTAATAATAACACTCACTACAATATATACGATTACCAGTTTTTAATTTATAGTTTTTATGGTTTTTAGTTTCAATTTTTACCTTAACTCGAAAGCGCGCGGTTCATCGTTTTAAAAAAATACAAGAGGCAATTTTTGTAGAGGTTTAGTATGTTGTGTTTTTTATATTTTGAAAACGAAGCAGTTTAGCGCATATGTTTATAGAACATCTTCTAATGTAGGACTTGCCTAAAATAAGCCAAGGAATATTTCCTTCAACATTTTTACTTACTTAGGAAACACCCTGTATATAATATGCCTACATATAAGGCCCTGCGCACAATAGAAAAAATATTAGAAATAGGAATAAATAATTAAGCATTAAGCTTTCTGCACAATACAAAAGTACAAGCAATAGAAACAAAAAATAGAAAATATTCATTAATAGAAGCAAAGAATATCTATTGTCATCCCCTAATATCTATCTGCTTCTGTTGATGCATGGATATTTTTATTCTCTGTTCTTATTGTCTATACTTTTGTATTGTGCAGTAGGCCTAATGCTTAATATTTATTCCTATTTCTAATATTTTTTCTATTGTACGCAGGGTTTAATAAATCTAACACTAATAAGATAAATCACACACTCTCTCTAGTTTATAAATGCTAACATAAAATAATAATTCGATGACATAATCTTTTTCAGAAAAGCGAGCTATTGATATCGGACAAGAGAAAGCCGATCGTGCAGGTCCTACGTAGCTCCGTTATACTCATTCGTTTGTCGGCCTGCTCGTTCTGCTGGATTACAAACACATTCGTTTATTACGGATTGTCGTTGAATTCTGTGACGTTTGCCGGGGATAAGTATATCAATTATATACTCGTCGCCATGGTCGATATACCAAGCTTTTTCTTCACCTGGCTGCTGACCGATAGGATCGGTCGTAAATCGATGCTCTCCGGCGCGTTCCTGCTGAGCGGAATGTTCTGCCTCGCGATTCAATTCGTACCGACAGGTAAAAAAAAATCATTTCTCATAGTCGGAGAGATAGATCTTCCTTAGGGGGATGGGTTCAAATTCAATATGTAAAAATCTCAGCCAAATTCAACGATCAAGTTTCATTTTCTAAGATTGGAATAATACTCGTAAGAAATAATATTTTATTTATATTGTACTTGCAAAGTGATCGTATCTAGAACAGTTATTATATAGAATTTTTGATTGAGTATCTTACAACGTTTGAAATGACACTTATAGGTACTTTCTATCGTAAAAAATTGAATCCTTTACAAGCACCACTCAAACTATAAGATCAAAAAAAGTACCAAGAAATTAAATAAATTTCAATTTAAGATTTTTATATTTAATATATCCTTTCGTCCCCCCAAACAAGCTTAGATGAGAAAAAGAGAGAGAGAGATTTATTAAATATATGATTTCGAATTGATATTTGTTTAACTTCTTGGTATCGTACTAAGAAAAATTTATTTCTTATATGCACAACTACTCTGCTTCAAAGAAAATTAATTCTGCCGCGTCTTACACTTACTAGCCCATTCATAAAATTCAAACAAGTTCAATATGTATTTAAAAATCCGAGTAGAATCCAATAATTATATGTTTCTAGGATTCAAATAATACTTCTAAGAAATAATATTTCATATATTGTACTCTTGCGAAGTAATTTTTATGAATACTCATAAAAGATACGAACATATTTATTCTAATGTACTTGGAAGTACTGCTTTTGTTTTTTGAGATATTTATAGAGAATTTCGAACTTAATTTCGTCCAGGTTTCGAGTCTACTTGAAAGCACTAGTTTTTTTCAAAGTAATCATCGAGAGTTAGAAACCATGCAAACAAATTCGAAAAACCTATTTAATCCCATCGCTAATCTTTTGCCGATATCATCACGCATTGCTTATGAAAAGTAGCTGAATTTGCGATTAAGAAACTTATCTCGGAGAGATTTTGCGAGGAGAAAGAAATTTTGTAAGAAATTTTGAATTATTACTCTCTTCTTTTTTATCTTTTTATTAGTTCCACGTCATGTATTATTCACTTGGTTACTCTGTTAATTTTTTTATAATATTCACCGTTTCTAAGAAAATTGAAGAAACTGCACATACCTAGAAACCAAAAAAAGAAAAGAAATTTCTTTTGGAGAAAATACCATTAATACTCGACATTTCTTTTTCTCTATGATTTTAAAAATCAATTTAAGCAAACAACATACAATAATGATAGCTCTTAATACTTATGTCAGTAAATGGGTGCCCAAGGCAATTTAAAATGTCAAAAATGTGTCGGAATTTTTTTTCGTCCGATAACACAATACAAAGGACCTTTGTATTCTGAAATTTCTTAAAATATAACGGGATAAAATGTTCGAATGACTATTAACTGATATAAAAAAATGGTCACAGCGCCACATGTTAGAAATGTGGTATCCGGGCACTCATATACATTGAAAAGGCGCAAAATTATGCATTGACAAAAATTTTCTTCTTTTTTTAAATTTTCTTCTCGTTACAATCTGCGTACAATCACATGTACTTTTGTTTTAGAATCACTAAATTTAGTCGAGAATAAGAGAGTAAACGAGCAATAGATGCGCGGAGATACGATAAGTTGCACAACGCGTAATATTATACAATATATTACCGCATAATCCGAGTTTGAATGCAAAGAAGAACGCGTTAAAATAAACGCACTGGCTCGTCCCGGATTAGCGTTCACAACCGCGTGTAGATACGCATACGCGCGCAATTATGTCTCACAGTGGATTGTATATAGAGAGGTTGTTGTATAGAGGGTTACGCGCGAATTATCCCGCATGATTTATCGTCCACGCCGCGTTTCCAGGTACCTGGAGTTACGGGCCTATACTTTTGTACATGGCCGGGAAAATATGCATCACTGCGGCGTTCTCCATCACCTACGTCTACACTGCGGAGATGTTCCCGACGATGTTGAGACATTCTCTGCTCGGGTTTTGCAGTATGATCGGTCGCATCGGGTCTATCTTAGCACCGCAGATGCCTTTATTGGTGAGTTAACGCGTTGAACAAACGTTTTTTGATGCGTGTGAGTACGTCCTTGGTATATCTTTAATTTATACTGATATATCAAATTGAGGAAACGAGATCTAAAACTGATAATATAAAACAGTTTCTAATATAAGATAATATTTCATATAAAATAATTTTTAATAATGTAAAATAATATAAAAATATTTCTAATAATATAAAATAATTTCTGGAATTAATAAATAATAGTTTCAATAAGTATATATATTATTAAGGGAAGTGTGCCTAATATTAAACTTTCAGTTTTAGAGGCTCATATTTGTAAGATATTTTTTAAATTAAAATTAATAAAATCACGTGGTTTGCACGGATTTATACTGATATTTCAGATTTGAGAAAAAGAGATCTAGAACTAATAATATAAAATATAAAATAACAAAATAGTTTCTAATATAAAATAATATAAAATAATTTCTAATGTAAAATATATACAATAATATAAAAAAAATTTCTAATAATATAAAATGGCGGTAAATGTTACGTTGAACGGAGCAACGAGATAGGGTTATAACATATTTTGTCAAGGTCGCTGTCCTGAATAACATCCAAAAGGTTTTAACCGGCGCTCATTGTTTATTTAAAAGTTATTAACAAAAAAGTTTACTAAATAAAACTTAATTTTTCTGATACCATGTATATAGGTTTACAACTTTTTACGCAAAGCGAGGTGCACCTCCATCACCCCATGCTTTCAGAGCGAAGCGAGGTCTATATTTGAAAAGTTCCACATGGGTTTGCAATTTTTCACGCGAAGCGAAGTCCACCCCCATCACCTCGTGTTTTCAGCGCGAAAGAAGGTCTATATTTGCGAATATCCACATAGGTTTTCAACTTTTCACGCGAAGCGAGGTCCAGCTTTATCGTCCCGTGCTTTTAGTGCGAAACGAGGTCTATATTTATAATTTAGTCGAAACGAGGTCTATATTTATAAAATTCCACATGTATTCGCAACTTTAAATCTTGCAAATATAGATATAAATAAATATAGATATAATAAATATAGACCTCGTTTCGCGCTGAAAGCACGGGGCGATGAGGGTGGACCTCGCTTCGCGTGAAAAATTGCAAATCCATGTGGAATTTCGCAAATATAGACCCGTTTTGCGCTGAAAGCACGGGGTGATGGGAGTAGACCTTGCTTCGCGTGAGATGTAAACATAAACATAGCATGACCGGAATATTGTATAAATACCCGTGAAATGGAAATTTAGCTACATATGTTCAATTTGAGCTCACAACGTTAATATTAAACCGACATGACAGCAAATAAACTTTTGGTCATAACTTTTTAATAAACAATGAGCGCCGGCTAAAATTTTTTGGATAAAACTTAGGACAGTGACCTTGACAACATATGTCAAGGTCACAACCCTATCTTGTTGCTACGTTCAACGTAACATTTACCAAAATGACTTCTAGAACTAATAATAAATAATAGCTTCAATAAGTATTACTAAGGGAAGTGTGCCTAATATCAGACTTTCATTTTTAAAGCCTTATATTTGAAAGATTAAAAAAAAAAAAAATTAATAGAGTTACGTGGTTTACGCGAATTTATAACTATAATAAATAAACAAAATTTTTTCGATAATTAATTTTTTCGATAATTAATTTCGATAATTATTTTTTTAATGGAAGCATAAAAAATGGTAATTTCTGATATTGAATATATTATGTTTTTAATATTGTACACCATTTTCTTAACTTTTTAAAAGCTAAATTATTATAAAAAAGATAATATTCAAAGCCTCTTTGAACAAGATTATTTTTTAAATAAAAATTAAATAAATCTCGTAGTTTATAATAGGGATGTCTAATTATAATAAATGAACAAACATTTTTTGATAATATAATTCATTTTTGTTAAGTAAAAATGTAAAAATAATTTCTGATATTGAGCATACTATGTTTTTAATATCGTACATCTCATTCTTCAATTTTTTATAGAAACTATTGAAAATTATTGAAAAATGATTTTGAAATCATTTTAATTGTTTATTTAATTATCAATATATAAGAATATATAATTATTAATATATAGAAGAATCAAAATACAAATTTTTTTAGAAAAACATCAATCTTATAAAAATAGCACACAAATTACAGTTTAAATACAAAATACAAATAAATAGCAAAATAATACAAAATTTAAAATTATAATGACAGATCTAATTTTAAACTAAAGTTATATATTTTTAAATATCAGGGTGTATAATATTAGACAAATATTCATGAAAGAAATATGGCTGTTCGAACGAGAATATAAAGGTGTACAAGTTAATTTTTATTAATGAAATTGAAAGATTATAATCTATAGATTGCACATATATTAAGAATAAAATACCTTTACTTTTTCATTCAAAACACCTGTCTAAACACATATATTAAACATTTTTTTATATAACTAAAACTGAAATAATTTGCACTGACAAACTGACTACTTTCATTTCCACAACTAGAGTAATATTATAATATATTGCACAAAGGAGCAATTAAGACAATTTTCAAGAGACTGCAGTATTTATTAGTAGAGAAATATAAATGTACGATATTAGGCTTATTTCACTTACCTTTTAAGAGTTATAAGAATCTAGCTAATAAAAACAGAATAATTTTTTAAATTATTTAAAATATTTTTTGAACGAATTTTATAAGAAGCTTGCAAAAGCCTCTTTGATTAAATTGCTCGTTTACGTTTAGGCGCAAATAATGCCGTCGCTGCCGCTAATCCTATTCGGATCCATGGCTATAATCGCGGGTATCTTGTCTTTGATCTTCCCGGAAACTTTGGGGACGAAACTTCCGGATACCGTATGGGAGGCCGAAAACATCGGTAGAGTTAAGTCAAACGAAACCCGTGAAATTCCAGATCTTAAGAGCGACGCAAAGACTCCTTAAGTCTACCCATAGACATATTAATATAGACTGCTCATAAGGTGGTGGGAGGTGTCCTCCTGAGGGAAAAAGACAGCACGAACAGTCCTGGCTTGCTGTCTTCTTTTAATGGTATACTGCGCATACTGGTGCGCAGATTACGTCATAAGCCACATCCACTAGAAGAAGACAGCAAACCAGGACTGTTCGTGCCATCCTTTGCTTCAGAGGAGGACGCCCCCACTCCCGATTCCACTGCCTCATGAGCAGTCTATATTAATATGTCTATGAGTCTACCGAGAAAAAAAGAAAGAGAAAGAGAGAGAAATGGCAATAACTTTTAAAACTTTTACCGAGTGTTCCTTTCAGACGCCGCCGGATAGCGATAAGGGATGATCTTTTCAAGACTACGCTGTGTCTAAAAAAAAATGTAAAAGATATAATTGATTGTATGCAAGCACCGAGATACAGCCGCACAGAAAACCGTTCTGTTTAACTTTACGCGTTTATATTTGCACGCGGAGGAAGGATTATAATATCTTCCTCAAAATCTCTTCTACAAATACAATAAAAACGAGTAGAGAGAGAAAGAAAAAAAAAGAAAGAGATATGTCGCATACTTGTGCACATTTTCTCGTCAGATTCGTCTACGCAGCGACAATTTGCTCGCACGTGAATCGTCAGCCATGCACCTGTCAACAAAAAAAAAATAAATAAAAGAAAAATAGAAAAAACTTGCGTTGTACGGTGTATGGTATCGTATAGTACTATGTTTTCACGTGATTATATTTAGTGTACGACATGCGGGGAAATTTATTTATTACTTTCTATTCTCAGTTCTCAACTTTAGCTTGTAATTTAAGTATGATATAATTAATTTGTTATTATAATTTAATTTTAATTATTATGAAACAAACTATGTGTGTATAACATATATATAGGGTGTAACTAAAAAAAAAAGAAATATATATATATTAAGCATATTATTAAATTCTTTGACCAATTTGGATTTTTCTTTAACGAAAATGTCGAGAAAGGTCATTATTTTTTGTATATTCTCAAGTGCATGTTGCCATCATATATCTTTGTAACTAAGCCCTAAATTAAAATTCTATTAAAGTAAAATTTACTTGAAATTAATGTAAGAGTGTAGTTTTGTTAATATTTTAACTTTACAAAATTTAGTTTGCGATAAACCCTTCTTTTTCAGTCATTTATATCTTGAAAATTATATTATTAATGTCTCGACGTTTTCACTGACAAAAAATCGTTTTCAAATTGATCAAAGAATTTAATGGTGTGTTCCATCATCTCTCAATGGTCTTCCATGTATACTTGCAGTACTTGCAGAGGAAAAATATAACCTATAACCTTTTGTACGAGGACGTGTCCTGTTTATTAAATTTTTCCTTTCTTTTTGAGCGCAAGGCCGCTATTATTCGGTTGCTAAACTCAGCAACTGTGCATACAACAATATATATTTAAGGAAAGGGTGTAAAATATTACAAATTAGAGATATAGTTTAACATAGCAGTTGGAATTTCTTCAACGCTAAAGAGTTAATTTCTCTTTTTACTCAGAAAAGAGAATTTATAGATATAATATTTATATATAATTATATATTTATATATATATTTGTTTATATATAATATTTATTTTCGAGACGTTCGATATGCTGTTGTATCGTAAAGTATTTAATAATTAAATAAAATAATTAAATTAAAGAAATTAAAGAAAATATAAAAGTTTAGCTCGAAATGTAAAACATTAGCTTAATAGATGGCCTTTAACGAGCGAATAGATTAGAATAATTATAACTACTACGTTACTACAATGCGTTCCGTTTTTTACATATAAGATTTAAATATATTAGCGATTGAAGAGACGCAAGTCAGCGTTGGAACGTACCATGTAAACTCATTTCCAGACTATTTGTAACTACCACATTAATAAATATTATAATTATTCTAATCTATTCGCTCGTTAAAGGCCTTCTATTACGCTAATAAATAAATTAAATTAAATTAAATAATTCAATTAAAGTAATAAATATCAATAATTAATAATTATTATGCATTTTGAAAGTAGAATATTTTATTATGGTATTTAATGCAAGTCTACTATAAGAAAAGTCGTGTGTACCGTGAAGTGCTCCAAGTCGCATATATCGCACGTATTGTCGTTTTTCCGCGTATGTGATTGGCGGTCGATTCGAGGCGATCGAGATCGCGGATCGCGGTTATGGTGACTGACTGTTCGTATCGTGTCAGTTTAACCGTGATTAAGGTTAAATGTTGCGGTAAAAAATATTGCGTGAGATCACGGTGTTAGTATCTCGCGAACGATTATTTTGTGAAATATCTATGCGATGTTCGGCCAATATTTATATGTATAATGTCGCGAGGTATGTCAGCTTGTGTCAATATGAGAGCTTGTGTTGTGTCGCGCAAGATTAGTGGAAAAAAATTTAAAGAAAACAAATTTAAAAATAATAAGTCAACAATGTAGGCTCCCTGCATTGATAAATTACAAATTAAGAAGGAGGCTATATGGAGCCACGCGTAGGGTGTAGGTACGCAAATACTAAAAACAAACTTGTTGGCATAACAAATTTATTAAATCTAAACGTTTCGGTCCTTTCTTTGGACCTTCTTCAGTAAATTTAATACAATAAATTATAATGGGGAATCTACATACTGCCGCACGCCGCGCAAAAGCCGTGAGCCCCCCTATCGATACCCCACTAAATAGACAAAGTGAAATAATATGTCATGAGGTACTCAAAAGTGGACTCTAATGAAGAGTATAGTGAGGAATTTCCGAAGGGGGCTCACTCTTACTCACACACTCATCCATCGCACATTCACACGACCGTACGCGGACGCGTCCGACGCACGAGTGAAGAAGATATTCGGTTTGATGCTATTTATAAGGCGCCATACAATGGCTCATAGCCTGTTATCGAAGTCAATGTCAAACCCAATGTGTGGAATTTATTTCTCTCCCTCTCCACTCTCTCTCTCCCCCTCTCTCCCCATCTCTCCCCCTCTCCGTCTCTCTCCCTCTATCCCTGTCCCCCTTTCCTCTCGCTTCCCCCCCTTCTCTATCTCCCTCTCTCAAACATACAATGTATGGAATTTCATGTTACAAATGATTTATGGCTCTATAAAGGAATTTGATAACAACTAAACGAAGACCGTCTTTCAGGAAATTTGAGGCATATTTGTCACAACAGATATATATGCTTGACTTAGACACTCTGTGTCACGCGGCGCTGTAATTGGGTGGGCGTCCGCGCATCCCCTTTCGCGCAGGATTGAGTTCCGATATCGACCCGGGGCAATAGATCCTTCACTCTTGTACTATCTGTCGTGTGTGTCGCGTGCCTGCTCTCGAAGACCCAAAAAGCGATATCGACATCTAGCGAGAGACCGAATCTATTGAGGACTTAGAGAAGCCCAGCAGGAGAGAAAATCTTATCGGTGAGGCTATCTATGCCGTAAGTTGAGTTACGTTCGTGCATGTCTGAGTCTTGACCGTTCTAACGGTCACAGGCTGTCGGAATCGTTTAGCGAATTTTTGCGTTTGCGTGGGCATTGCCCAGAATTTAGCAAATTAGTGTTTGTGAACGACCGGCGTTAAGGCCATCGCACACGAATTTCCGTAACCGTAAGCATAAGAAGTAACGTAAGAATTATTTTATGTCTAAAATATGTGTATATATTTATATACATATATTACATATTAATATTCTTTAAAATTATTAAATATCAAATCATACATAAATCAGATATATATGTATACACATGTCATGCAATGAATATAAATCGAGTAGAAGGTAGAAGAATAGAGATGTGCCATAACCTTTTAGTAGCAAAATACTCATATATATGTATACAATTCTTCGTATGTAAAAATTTCAACCGACTAAAATTCATGTTACGTTTTAAAATTATGGTTATTTCTGATCTTACGGAATTATTTAGATCAAAGCTAGTTTTTGATTGGTTCTCGAGCTTATGCTTACTTCTTATGCTTACGGTTACGGAAATTCGTGTGCAATGGCCTTTAAGCGGCGAGAGTCTTCGCGACCGTCAGTCCGTAGATTCTATTGCGCAGCATAATCGTCTCTCCGGGATTCGGTCGGGTGCTGAGTGTCGCGTCTCGGTGTAATTGCGTCGTCGTTGTAAAGGTTGTGTCGTCGTTGTAACCAGCATGCGTATATCTTGTTCGCGAAAATAGGTTGTCGAGTGTCAAGTAAGTGTAGATGTAAGTACGCGTGTTAGGGCCAGCACATGTACATTGCCGTAGCGTCTTACGCGATACGTAAGCCACTCTTACGGCAACGCAGAAGAAAAACGTAACATAACGAACGTAAAATAGACTGCTATTCTTACGTTTCGTTACATTACGTTTTCCTTTCTGCGTTGCCGTAAGGGTGCCGTCACATGGGGCGTAACTTGCGTAAGCGTAACCAGCGGATCGCCAATCACCGAGTTATTCCGATAGAGCCCTTTGTCGAGCTCTATCGGAATAACTCGGTGATTGGCGATCCGCTGGTTACGCTTACGCAAGTTACGCCCCATGTGACGGCACCCTAAGAGTGGCTTACGTATCGCGTAACGTAGATTCTCACGTAAGATGGCGTAAGACGCTACGGCAATGTAGAGTCCGGCATTATTCCTGCTAATGCTTGACTGCGTTTTCCCCCTCCCCCTTCCCCTACCATTCTTCCCTACCATTTCTTATCTTAAGAATATCGCTTTGTATATTAATAACTAGCAAAGAATAACATAGTAACACTAAATATTTTAAGCTAATGACTAGAATAAGTTGACAGATAATTAGACATGATTTACCTATAGAAATGTATAGTGTATTAAGTAAGTTTAAGACCTTGTCACTTTATAATATCTACCAAAAGTACTTGATACAGTTCATCTATCTGTATTTATTTATCAAAAATATCATGTTACTCTAGTTAATTTAATATCAAATTTGTAAAATGCGCCAAGTTTACATGCGCGCGCTTATTTCTGGTGTATCAACACTTTTGTAAAAGGATCACTTACACTCTTGGTGCTGGTCATTAATTGACTCAAATACTTCCGTCGCTGTAATCACTTATCCAAAATGACTACTTGCCTTACTGAAGTTGTTATCAAATTGTAAAATGCGCTACTATCAACACATATATACAGTCATTTCCGTCATACCAACACTACTCGAAAATGTTATGTAACAAATCGGCTACATGGCTCTGCCAAGGCCTACACCCTTTTTTTCGAATAAAAAAAAAAAAAGAGTCCGGCAATGTACGTGCGCTGGCCCTTAAAGGCCATCGCACACGAATTTCCGTAACCGTAAGCATAAGAAGTAATGTAAGAATTATTTTATGTCTAAAATATGTGTATATATTTATATATATTACATATTAATATTTTTTAAAATTATTAAATATCAAATCATACATAAATCAGATATATGTATATACACATGTCATGCAATGAACATAAATCGAGTAGAAGAACAGAGATGTGCCATAACCTTTTAGTAGCAATACTCATATATATGTATACAATTCTTCGTACGTAAAAATTTCAACCGACTGAAATTCATGTTACGTTTTAAGATATGGTTATTTCTGATTCTACGGAATTATTTAGATCAAAGCTAGTTTTTGATTGGTTCTCGAGCTTATACTTACGGTTACGGAAATTCGTGTGCGATGACCTTAAGCTGGATTTTTATGTAGATTGGAAATTTAGAAGCCATGGGCAGAATCACCGACGACCATAACGCATGCGCTATGGCTTCTGCAATTTTATGTGCTTCCAACTTTTTACTCGCGACCACCAGCGAGAGAGCGCAAAAAAGAGAGAGACCGCGAGCGCGCGCGAGAGAGAGAGCAGAGCATTCTCGGCCACGTGTCCGCCCGTCGGATATTGATTACACCGCATTAGATCGTGCGGGCGACTTCTCTCCCGTATTATAGTAGGTAAAACATCCAGTCCGTAATATTTCACGACTTTAACGATAATATTCTGTAATCGGGAAGAACCTCTCTCGTCTTTGCCTGCGGCTCGCGCCGTGTGAGAGTATTTTGTAAATTTTCGTTGTCGAAATACCCAGACACATTAATATTGTGCGCGCTATCGTTATTGGCATTCTCGCGACTATTGTCTCATTGTAATTATCGATCGCGATATTGTGTAATATTGATACGAGTTATTATGCATTTCTTTTCTCATATTTGGTTTTTGTTATTTCAGATTAATTCGACCATTACTTTCTGTTTTTTTCTTTTTATAGTGATTTACCATTCTTATTACTATCAATTTAATTGTTACTTATATTTTCTTTTTTTTTATAATAAATTTCTATTATTATTTTTGTTAATTATATCGAGTCTTTCGTTTGTCTCGTCTCGTCTCGCAAAATTATAATCCTTGTGTTAGTCCTTTCTCGCGATTTTGGATATCTTTGATTCTAATAATTTCGCGGCAACACCACCCTGCCCCTCTGTCGTTAGGAGAACTCATCGACATATATAGTATGGACTACGCGATCCCATGTAAAAACCTGTCAACAAGTGTCCGGCAGAATTAAACAAAGAGGGAACGAGGTAGAGGTCAATTGCTCTCTCTCTTTCTAATGCTCCTATTGGTTGCTTTTGTTATCGCCCAGAATATATTAGAGATGTATTGACAGACGAGGAACCCCGTTTTTTTTATCTGACCTGTCAAGACATCGATGAAAGTATTATTTATCGTGAATAATTTATCGTTCATTAATTCTAAAAAAAGAAAAAAAATATTTTTGTTCAGAATGGTGTTTGCGTGTTTCATCTGCAAAAAAGATCAGACAAATCACAAGATTTGTCGTTTCATCGGAGAGTAATTTGTAATTTTGTAATTTTTGTTTACAATTAGGTTATAGATTATGTATTATCCGATGCTTTTGTGAATTTCAAGTTATCCATTTAATCAAATCATAACGTAAGAAATTGTTGATCCCGGGGTGTACAAAACACCTTACTACGCTACTAAATAGAAAGAGACAGAGCTTGACGCCTCTACCAGTCGCTATCTCTTTTTTTTTGGTCGATCATATTTTTCGATAGATCGCGTAGTCCATACTATATGTCGATGGGAGAGCTAACCAATCCGTAGCGAGTTTTCGGCCAAACTTTAGCGTTGGATTGTATCGCGAGTTGACGCGCGAAACACCGCGTCTGGCGCCCAGTTTTAGTTAATTAGAATCTCGACGATTACGGCCTTTTCCTTCGCTGCGGTACGCGCGGAGCGCACGACACTCAAGTTCCTTACGCGCGAATTGAGATAATCCTCTTTTTTGTTGATGGCCCCGCTCCGTTCTTCCGATTTTTATTAATCTGGAAGAAAAAGTCGTCTCAATATATATGTTTATATATGTATATATGATGTACATATATATAATATATGAGAGGTCACGATGCCTGGCCACAAGCAATAGGACTGGCCAGATGTCTCTCTGTACTTGCAAAAGCGTCCGAGCTGCATCATAGATGACGCGCTTGGTCTTAAAACAAACTGCATCTTGAAAACTAAAAGCCTGTCCATCTTAATTCTGGACTCGTTTTAAACGGGAAGATTTTTACTTTTTTAAAGATTTTTTTCGAAGGAAATCAAGATGTCTAAATTTGAGAAAAAAATGGTTCTTATTTTGTTTTATAAAAATCTTAAATAAATTTTGACTTTTAAAAAAAATTGATTTTACAAGATTAAAGTACGTAAAAAGACCTTTTGAAATCACATCTTATTTTTTAAAATCGGAATAGTCTATTGGAATTTACCAGCGTTTAAAGTTGGACAAGATGGCACTGATGATAAAAATTCAAGCCCCTATCAATAAAGAGCCTGTTGGGCGTGAGTCAAAAGGTTTAAGCAACAATTTCACTTTTGATAAGATTACAATTTCTGCAATTTCAACATGATTAAAAAACTTTAAAAATTTGGGTGGATCACTGTATAAATAATGCCCCATATGTATATGAAAAGACTATCCTTTGTATTTATAGTTTAGGATGGAGGAACTCTGATTATAGGAAAGGTAAGGCGAACACTCGAAAGATAGATTCACTAATAACAGTTTAACTCAACTATACAGGGTGTCACTGACATACGCCCAGTTAAAAGTCGGCGCTGATTGAATTAACGTTATTTAATAATTACTGCTTTATTAAGCATGATAGAAAAAAATGGTTCAAGACTTTTTGACTCAGTTTTTCGTGAGGAATATCACTGTATAAATAGTGAGCGCGAATTAAGTGACACCCTGTATATTTAACTGATGTATTACAATGTTCTTAATAGTATACTGATTTCTACGTGACTCTCAAGACTCTCGAATTCATCTGCTCCGGATCTCGTCACGAAGGAGAGTGTTCGTGCTTTGCCTGAGCCGGGCGCATTCGGCTGGCTTCAATTATTCGTAAATTGGTAGGAGAGCGCATGACTGCGCGATACGGGTGCGCACGATTCGGATAGCCTGGCAGCTTTCGCCGTCTTACATATACAGGGTGGTTCACATAACGGTCGCCACGATTTTTGAGACATTTTCGCCAGTTTAAAAAAAAGTTTATACAGTAAAAATTAATTTGCTTAATGTAGAGGACAGCAAAATAAATTCAATAAGTGTATACAAACACAATGTTATTTTATGTTACATTTCAATTCAAAATAAATCATTTTAAAACCATTTGTTGACGGTTACAAACTGATAAATTTTTTATTCATGACATTTTTTGTCAGATTATTGTAAGTGTCCTAAAAATCGTGGCGATCGTTACGAGAATCACCCATTTATAAAATTATGTGAAATTGAAGTATAAAATATCTCGTAAACTATTCACTTTTTGACCATCCTACCCTTATAATTTTTTATGTAGAATATTGTGAGGAATCAATTTATAAAAAAAATATGGTGGTTCCATTTAAAAAGTTCAAGGTGACATTGATTTGTTTATAAAAAAAAATTAAAAAATTGTTTTTATTGCATGTTATAGCTTGCGTACAGCAGATTAATTTTCACTGTATAAACTTTTTTTTTAACTGGCGGAAATGTCTCAAAAATTGTGACGACCGTTACGTGAACTACCCTGTATAATATTTATACAGGGTGTCCAAAAGGTGTCGCATATGCTCAACGCCATTTGATAAAGAATGAAAATCTAAGAAAAAATGTCTAATACTATTTTTCGATACGATGAATAATTTCACCTTGTTTAAATTTAAAAAATGAGACCTAAAATAAATTTTATGAGGCCAAATTCGCACTTGAGCAAGCTGCTTCCCTTTAAATAATTTTTTCGGGAAATTCTTTCCCACTTTACGTGCTCCATCGTTTGTTTTCTCTTGTAGCTCTGTGCTGATTGATTGATTAGAATAATTAATTGCAGCAAAACTATTCATCGCATCGAAAAATAGTATTAGACATTCTTTCTTAAATTTTTATTCTCTATCGAGTAGCGTATGCGACACTTTTTTAACATCCTGTATATAATTATGTATTTATATATATATTTATTTATATACATATATTGTTGAAGGAAAAAATAGAAAACGTTCTTCTTTTCCGAGCTTTTATTTTCGTACTTCGCGAATTCCTCGCATAGGTATAAACCGTTCTATTGGAATCGTGATCATATATGTATGTAAACACAGCAAATATTTCGGCCTATCGTCGATACAGTCTACTACCTTGCGATGTATCGTCCGAGAGCAGTCATACGGGTCGCACGTGTAGTTTATACTTTGAATAAAGTGTTAAACGAAAAGCTGAAGACTATCTTTTCTTTTTTGATACCCGAACAGATTCAGTTAATATACTCAAGAGGTTATGGGCTCAGTACTTTCTGTAGCTCGTTTTATTTGTTTAGAAGAGCGTTTCTAAAATATTTAGAGCGTTTTACGTTTCGCGACGTCGATCGAATTCCACAGCTCGCGTGACTTGCCACGTGGCGTATCGGCCATTGTGAGTGACTCGAATGTCTCAGTTTGTGTATTAACGGACTATTTGAAATTTTTTTGTTTTCTCGACAATGTTGGAAGATATTTCCGTGAAAAACGTGACCAAACTGGACGGACGGAATTAACAGGTTTAGACATTCCAAGTGACTGTTACTGGTTACTGGTCGGGAGAGGCTCACTTGCGCACAGTACAATTGCACACGTTGCAATTGCACACCGTGCTATTAGACACATAAAGTTGCGCACAGTTCTTTTGCCCACAGTTCTTTTACGCACAGTTCTTTTGCCCACTGTTCTTTTGCGCACCGTGCTGGTAGGCATCCCTACCGGCGAGGTGGGTGCGGGAGGGATGCCTACCAGCACGGTGCGCAAAAGAACAGTGGGCAAAAGAACTGTGCGTAAAAGAACTGTGGGCAAAAGAACCGGCTGAAGGCCCCCCTTGCACCCCCTGTGTGTGTGTGTGTGTGTGTGTGTGTATGTGTGTGTGTGTGTGTGTGAATAGAGCATGTGTCGCGCATTTTCGTGTCCAATTGCACGGTGTGCAAACGAACGGTGCGCAAAAGAACTGTGCGCAACTTTATGTGTCTAATAGCACGGTGTGCAATTGTACTATGCGCAAATGAAGGCTTCTCGTCGCTAACGATATGTGTTTACAATGTCGTATCTGGCGACAGAGTACGGCCTGTGAATGATGTAGCAAACGGAGCAAACTACAAGAAATGGGTAAGAGACGATGCAAGAGCAAAAGTAATAATCTCTACGTCGATGATTGATTCTCAGTTAGAATGCCTTTTAACGTGTATCAACTCCAAAAATATGTAGAATACGCTTAGTGCGATCGACGAATAAAAATCGGTAACGGACAATCTGATCCTGACACAGCGTTTTCATGAGTATAAAATGAATTCAACGGATTTGGCGGCCTGGGTGAACGAATTTCCGACGTCGCAGTCATGGCGAAAATTCTGGTCAGTCTTCCTTCAAAATTCAACCCGTTGAAGACAGCTTGGGATAGCGTGCCTCCAGCAAATCAAACAATAATAAGCCTAACGAAAAACTGATTACGTTAGAAAAAATATGATTAACTGCTGACGACAAAGCAGCCAGCGCGCTTGCTGCAACCACTTCAAATCAAAATTCGAATGCATCAGGTATTCACACAGACTTCTATATAACCTAGACTGCTAACACCTGTACAAAATGACTTGAAAAAGTGATGCGAGGTGCAAATAGTGGTGGGGATGGCAGCCATATTTCGGGTGGGCAAATTATACTGGGTGTTCAGTTCTCATTAAACAAAATACGTACGTAAAAAACATTATAGACACAAAATACATTATAGACACCCTATATAATATGCCCACCCGAAATATGGCGTCGCGTGCACACCTGTGCATCATGTCCGCCTATATCTGTTAGCAGTCTAGGGCCGGTATTCATAGTCCGATCTTATATTTAAGATCGTCTTAAGTCCGAGCTTGAGATGCTACGCAGCCATTTGATTGGTTGAATGGGATCTTAAGTCAACCTCTGACCAGACTTAAGGGGATCCTAGTCGGATCCTAAAGTTAGTTCTGTCGGTACGGCAGAACCAACTTTATTATTTTGGGATATCTTTTTATTGACTATACAGATCAATAAATCCTTTTCCACGATTAAAGTACTTATAAAAACGGACCGCGTTAGCTATAATTCCATATATAAATCATATAAAAATCAAAAATTACAGTTTTGTTATCGGCTTCTTTCATGTCAGCTCGTAACAATACTTATTTAATAAAAATAGTTCTGCAGTTTATCTGTGCATAAAATATAGTATACGCGATAGGGTTAACATGAAGAAATATTAGTAAACAATAAAAAGTGAGATTGCAAGTCTAATAAAAAAGTTATATATTAAAAACATTTTCACGCATATGTGTGCATACGTGCATATGTTGGATATGTGTGGTGCTAACCTATCGTGTGTATATGTGTATACGTGTATATGTTTGGATATGTGTGGTGCTAACCTATCGGAGTTCGACCATCCGACTAGGATCCCCTTAAGATGATCTTAAATGTAAGATCGGACTATGAATACCGGCCTAGGTTATATAGAAGTCTGTGGATATTCATGGTTTGAACAAGAAGTGAAAAGGACATCGAGTGTTTCTTCTGCAAGAAAAGGGCATTATGCTAGAAACTTCAGAAAAAAGAAACAGCAACAAGGACTCCAGCAAAGAGAAGAGCAATGCGCAGGAGGGTGCTTTTATTGTCACGTGCAAAAATTCCGAAGGATCTCACTTACCGATAAGTAAGGAAGCAGCATCCATTATGCATTAAAATATTTTAGATATCTGGGTTACCGACAGCGGTGCGTCAAGACACATTACCCACAGACGTGAGTGGCTTATCAACTTTCAGTCGGTAAGTAGAATCTCTATTTCCTTGGGTGATAATGATGAGTGCCAAGTTACCGGTGTTGGAACAGTTCTGATCGACATATTTATCGATAGTAAATGTTGCGAGAGTCGCACCGAGGATGTTCTGTATGTATTATGAATGAGAAAGAATTTGTTTTTCGTAAGAATTTGCACTCAAAAGGGTTTGATGTGCATTTCAAACAAAACCTGGTAGTGGAACGCTTACGGCTCAAGGACTTAAACAAAATAATGAAATTTACAGGATATATATGTTGTTCAAGGTGCGGCTACCGACCGAAGCAAACATCTCGACCATTAGTCTGAAGATGTGGCACGAACCAAAGAGGATCAGATAGAGTGGAAGCTGCCATAAGAGTACAATGTTAAATAGCGTGTCCTAGGCCGGTATTCATAGTCCGTTCTCATTTCAAGACCGTCTTAAGTAATGTCTTAAGATGCAAATACGGCTCTGTGATTGGTTAATCACATCTTAAGATTGTACTTAAGACAGTCTTAAATATAAGAACCGACTATGAATACCGGCCCTAGAGTTCAGCCCCTCGCACAATGCCAGGCAACAGGCAATATGAACAGGAAATAAAAAATATCCACCAGTAAGAGCAGGGAATAGATATTATTCCCTGCTTTTATTGGTGGATATTTTCTATTTCCTGTTCCTATTGCCTGTTGCCTGGCATTGTGCGAGGGGCTTTCCTCTAGTAAGAGTTAAGACAATCCGCCATATATAGCCAAATTCCGGAAGTTGTTTACGCGTCAATTTTGAATTGATATATTTTACTTGAACATTTATTTATACAATACAAAAGATAAATTAAAAAAGAAGATTAGATACAATATATAAGTATATAATTATCTACGACAAAAATTATCTAAAAATTGTACTTCTAAAAAAAACTCAAAAATGCTGTTAGAACAATATAATAATAATATAAGTATAGGTTATATATATATATCTCAAAGATGAAATAATGAATCAAAGATGAATAATATAAAAAAAATGTTTAATTTTCTTCAAAAAGTTTATTTTTATTTTTAACAGATATATTTAACAGATTTGTATGTACACGCACCGGCAGGAATGGTGTCCTGCGTTAGATGTGTGCGAATACGCGTATGACAGCCGAAAGTCATACACGTATTCGACACATCTAACGCCGGACACCATTTCGGCCAGTGCGTGTACAAAGAAAACTTTTATTGCTTGTTATGGGACATTTTTACACATGTTTACGAAAATACTACTAGTGCAGCAAGAAGAACATAGGATATGTTTAAATAAATATAAAATCAAAATTCTCTTTAGATCGTGAATTATTTTTACAAAAAATAGTTTAGATAAACATTAATCATTTGAAACTAAATTAATATCTTTATAAATATCTCATTTTTGTTCATAAAAGCATATATTAACAAATTTCCGTAATTATAAATTTAAATTTTCCGCTAACTTTGGCTATTACATATGGCGGATTGGAATAACCAATCAGCAATTGATAGCCCGGTGTCTTAACTCTTACTAGAGGAACTCTAGGGCTGTGTTCAGATTCCTTACTCCGAGTAGAAATATTAACCCGAGTCCGTTCAGATAGCACCCGAGTAAGTATTTTTTGACTCGATAGACTGCGTTCAGATCGGTGGGTTGAAGTAAACGAGTTAACTCTAGAGTCGAATTCTCAACCTGCCATTTTTTGCGGATCAAAAAGTTACTCAGCGTATTTTGGCGGAAAGCTTGACAAGTCTTGTTGAAAATGATACATTCAAGCCGAAACGTGACTGATTGTGAGATCACTGAAATAAATGTAGAAACGGACCCGACTCGCCACTACATCTAATTAATTAATTAATAAAAAAAATGTATTATATAATAATATAATTAATAAAATATAATTATTAATTTATTTAATTAATTAATTCTTCCTCCTCGTTACTACTTTTCAGCGTCTCACTGAACAATAATCTGAACAGTTGTTTCACTCGTAAATAACCGTAAAAAATAGTATTTCTTCAACTTTGTTTATCTCCCACCACTTTATCTAACACAAAAAGTAACTTGGACCGTTCAGAGCCACAACCTTACTCGGAGTAAACTGGTCGGGTTAGAATCGTAACTCTAAACAATTTAACCCCAGTCGTTGGGAATCTGAACACACCCTAGCGTGTCCGAGTTTCAGAGCCATCTACCAGCTCAGAGACCTAAATCGGACGAAAATTTTCAACTCGATGTTCCTCATCGAGAATTAATAGGGTGCCTGATGTTTCTTGCTACTGTCACGCGACCGGATATTGCTTTTGCAGTAAACGCGGTAAGTTGTCATATGAATTGGTTCGATATATCCCATTAGGAGACCGCGAAGCAAATACTTAGATATTTAGCTGGAACTGTCGACTTGGTATCGTTTAAGGAGATGGTGGGAGCTGTTTAGAGCTTCAAGGTTATTCTGACGCCTATTACGCCAGCGACATGGCGATCGACTACCGGATATGTATTTTGTCTAGCGGGTGGTCCTGTAACATGGGCTTCACAATGTCAAAATATGGTAACGCTTAGCACCACGGAGGCCGAGTACGTGGCTGCAGCGACAGCAGCGAAAGAGGCGATCTGGCTTGGAAAATTGCTAAGTAATATCGGATGCAAATGTCAGGGTTTTTCTGTAATATATATAGATAATCAGAGTGTCATTCGTTTAATAAAAAATCCAGAGTGTCACAAAAGGACTAAACACATAGATATCCGATATCACTATACATTCGTGAAAAAGTCGAAGATTCTGAATTATGTATAACCTACGTTACGTCCAAATTACAAACGGTAGATGTGCTTACAAAAGCACTGCCCAAAGAAAAATTCAAGGCAATGCAACTCATTAGAATTAAGTAAAAGATAAGCGAAGTACTCAAACGGTGGGAGTGTTGAAGAGAAAAATAGAAACGCTCTTCCTTTACGAGCTTTTGTTTTCGTACTTCGCGAATTTCTCGCACGCGTATAAACTGTTGTATTCGAATCGTTATCATGTATGTATGTAAACAGCAAATATTTCGGCCTATTTATTTTTGAGTAGACTTTATTAAATAAACTTTAAATTTACAGTATATTTAAAAATTATAATTATAATAAAAATTATAATTATAGGGATAAATAAATTAATTTAAAATTTAATAATTGACGACTTTCCCCTCCGAAAGTTCTGCTAAAAAGAAAAAGATTCGAACTTTATCATAAAATTGGGTACAATTATTAACTTGAATTAGTTAGCACGTAGCGTCTAGCACGATCTAGTGTGTTTCGTACTTTGTTATTTAGCTCTTTCCTTAAACCCATCACATCACGTACGTTTCTCTTGTGCAATTCGTTGCCATATTGCAATCAAGATTTAATAACTATCGAGTCTCGTAAGAACATTAATTTTTACTCTTATATAAGGTTATTATTTCGAAATTCCATCTTGTTCATCATATTTTTATTGCCGTTATGCATGTTGTAATCATTTTTTCACGTTTAAGTCAAATAATATGTGTGGTTGCCTATGAATTCTATTGTGTTTTCATAACACAAAATCAGGAAAATTTTTACTTTAAGAGCTTTTTAGACTTTTTATTTTAAGACTTCCCTTTCGTTGTGCACGTAAAATAAAAAATATAATATAATACAGTAAAGTTACCAATAAAAGAGATAAAGGGAGTCGGAAGTACTGTTTTGTTCGCTATTAACCGCATAATTTTCATCATATAATCGCATTTTAATCACAGTAATCGAGTAATTAATCAATATATGATAGCAATCTGTAATTAAATTGGCTCAGTAAAATTTTTTATATAACTTTAATAAAAGAATTGCTAAAAAAAAAACAGGATGATACAGATTAATTATGAAAGTAATTGCGTGAAAAAAACTGTTTTTTTAATGTTTAATTTTTAGTGTCTTTTTAATTGTTTATGAATCATCCTTATGCATTTACATTTCTCTTTTATTCAGCTCTTTTTCTTTTTTTAGCATAATTTTTGGAGAGAAGAGTCGTAATTTATTAAATTTTAAATTTTCAAAACGTTACGTATTTTTAGAATTATATAATTCTCAAATACACATTACAAATTTAGTAAAGTTTACTTAAAAAATAAATTTTTATGTTATTTATTTTTTATTATTTATTTATTATCTATTTTTATATATGTTTAATCTATTATAGGTATATACTTATCTATTATCTATTTCTTCTATTTATTATTTATATTTTTTATATTATTATTTTATTATATTTTTATATTATATTTATTATATTTTTTATACTATATATTATTAATATTTTTTTATCTATTTCATTAATTATTTTATTATCTATTTAGTATCTATTTTTGCTTAATTTGTTCCATGTATTTGTTTGTAATTTAAAAGGCATTGATGTCTTAATACTTTTGTTAAGAAAAACATCGTTTTCAAATTAATCAAGAAATTTTTTAATCAATTAAAATTTCGCATAGCAATGTCCAACATACGAGGGTGGTTTGAAAAGTCCGTGCAAAAATGAAAACTACTTAATTTTTCGGGATAAACTTTTTTTATTTTTCAACGTAGTCTCCTTTTAGGCTTATACACTTCGTCCAACGCTGCTCCAGTTTGTTGATCCCTTCCAAATAATAAGATTGGTCCAACTCTGCAAAATAGGCATTCGTTTCCGCAATCACCTCCTCGTTTGAATAAAATCTCTTTCCCCCCAGCCATTTCTTCATATTAAGGAACAAGTAGTAGTCCGAAGGAGCCAAATCTGGAGAATAGGGGGGATGCGGAACGAGTTGGAACCTTAATTCCATCAATTTTGCGGCTACAACTACAGATGAGTGAGCTAGTGCGTTGTCGTGATGGAAAAGGACTTTTTTGTGGGCCAATCGTGGACGTTTTTCTTGCAGCTCGGTTTTCAAACGGTCCAATAACGATGAATAATATGCACCTGTAATAGTTTTGCCCTTTTCCAAATAGTCGATGAGGATTATTCCTTGCGAATCCCAAAAGACAGTCGCCATAACTTTCCCGGCCGAAAGAACGGTCTTCGCCTTTTTTGGTGCAGACTCCCCGCTGGCAACCCATTGTTTGGACTGTTCCTTGGTCTCAGGCGTGTAGTGGTGTATCCATGTTTCGTCCACAGTGACGAAACGACGCTTAAAGTCCTGTGGATTCCGCTGAAACAGCTGCAAACCGTCCTTGGAACACCTCACACGATTTCGTTTGTTGTCAACTGTGAGCAATCGCGGCACCCATCTTGCGGATAGCTTTTTCATGCCCAAATGTTGATGCAAAATATTATGTACCCGTTCACTCGAGATGCCCACAGCACTAGCAATCTCGCGCACCTTCACTCTTCTATCATCCATCATCATATCATGGATTTTATCAATGATTTCTGGAGTAGTGACCTCAATAGGGCGTCCAGAACGTTCAGCGTCACTTGTGCTCATATGGCCACTCCGAAAATTTTGAAACCACTTATAAACTGTTCTAATCGAAGGTGCAGATTCACCATAATGTTTATCAAGCTTCTCCTTAGTCTTCTGAGGCGATTTGCCTTTCATAAAGTAATGTTTTATCAACACACGAAATTCTCTTTCATCCATTTTTTGGAAATCACTCGACTTTCTCGATTCAAACGAACGCCAAATAGAGAAATAGACCGATCTGGCTGAAACTTGGTGTGTGTTCTTCCAAGAGATGCTACTAACTAAAAATAACCCCGATACGCACCAGTGGTGCCATCTCTCTGACTTTGCACGGACTTTTCAAACTACCCTCGTACATATCGATTTTATCCTCTTTCCGCGTGTTTATAAATACGCGTCGTAATATTTTTGCAAACGTGCGCCCTTTTTAGGGCCACTTGATGTACAAATTTGACTGAACAACCTCCCCGCGGTGTACATTGGATAATGCGAATGCCGATGATATGTCAACTTGAAGCTTCGTATCTTGGGAACAGCTTGCGTAAGAGACATCAATAAGTAGTGTTTTGAAAACGTCTCGACAAGGGCTATAAGAATATGCAATAAAAAATAAGGGGTTCCAAGAAAACATCGATGACCTTCACCTGACCTTCAATAGGTCACTCAAGGTCAAGTCCATATTTTCATCATCTGTCCCCCTTCAAGTCCTACAACATTTGTCTGAAACATTTTTTCGTATCTTCCATATTTTTCGAGATGTTTGCCTGGGGAGATTAAAATGGGACACCCTGTATATATATACATATATACATACATATATATATATATATATATAAAATTTAAGGCTTAGTTACAAAGATATAGCAAACATTGAGAACATGCAAAAAATGATGACCTAAAAATTGTCTCCAAATAATTCCAGGAATCTGCCCTTGTAAGGTCAATTATGAATTTTGGGACACCCTGCATACACACGTGTAGTTACGATAAAACTCACATTTAAATACAGTCGAACCTCGCTAATTCGAAAACCTTTACAAATCAAAATAATGTTCGTTTCCCTTGAGAAAACCTCTGTAAGTCGAAAACAAATACGAGATTAACTCGGAATTTTTGAAGCGGTGTTAGACAAAAACAAAGCCTCTGCAATTCGAATCTTTAGAAAAACAAAATCTCTGCAATTCGAATTTTCAAAGACAAAGCCTCTGTTTTGAAACAAACTGTTAATGTTTTGCATGTTAAATGTTTGTTTGAACTTATCTGACATTATATATACTGTAAAAAATATACTTAAATTTAATGTACTTTTAATGTAGTTAGAAGAATTTTGTTTTTTTTTCAATTTTGAATTAGCGAAGTTTGACTGTACTTATTTCGTTATAGATAGCGTTTCAATTGGATAAGTGATTAATTCGTTATCGTGTGCAATTTTGTCAAGAAATTTTTATACAAAAAGACCTAAATGTATAATACAAAAAAAATAACAAAAGTAATATAAATAAAATCGTGCTTATTAATAATGGATCAAATTTAGTGACGCAATCTAACAACGATGTAATTTTAAAAAATAATTAAAATAATTTTCTAAAAAATATATCGTGTTATAATATAATATAATATGATGGATATATTAATGGAAATATAATATTAATATTAATATTAATATTAATATTAATTATCATTAAAAATTTATAAATTTTTTAGAACGGTGAATTTTACAATTTTAAATAAATTGAGAATTGGTTACTATTCATGAAAACTGAACAACGATAGTTGTATTATATAATATGGTCACTATCGCAATTTAGAGCAATTAAGCTTATCATTCAGGTTAATATTAAAATACTATTTTAACGTAACAATCGTTATTATTATATATAATCGTTATTATATATAATAATAACGATTACAGTATTATATATATATATTATATATAATACTGTAATCGTTATTATTATATATATATATAATACTGTAATTTCTGACACGTGTATGTAATGACTGGCATATGTGCGATAACTTAAACATGTATGTATATATGTACATATATGCATTTTATGCACTTGTGCATAAAGTCGAATTTTATTCTTCCTTTCTTGACTTGTTAAAAGCACAACTCAAATATAAAAAAATATACATAGGTATATGTATATTTTTGTATATACATTATTAATCTTTTTTAAATAAAAATATTATATATATAATTTAAATTTGTGTTTTTTATGGAGCTAGATTATTTCTTATAGCTAAAACAATAAGAAGGATCTTACGTGAAATTATTTTTATTTAAAAAACATACTCTTTTATTCAGTTTAGTTTATCTCGATGTTAACAGATTCTAGACAGATATTTTTTTATTTTTCGTTATTTATTTTGTGCTTACGATAAAAGCGACTCCAAAATTGTTTCTTCTTTTAATGTGATGTGTCCGCGACTTTATTGCATTATATTTTAATTAATATTATATTAAAGATTGTGGATATCTCTCTTATCGTTTTTTACAAAATCTCCATTAGACGTACTAAATTCTCATTTGGACTTGATTATATAGAAAGTGCGATTATCGATTATACATTGTAATAAAATAACATTACCTAAATAAAATCATACAGATCAAGCACATCGTTTTAACGCGTAAATGAACTGTTCATTTTAGCTTCAATATACTTTCATTGGTTTATATAAATTAATTCACTTTGATTCCATCATAGAATGTGGAAATTTGCATTAATTTTACGTATATGTCATCCGATCGTCGAAATAATTCCGCCGCTGAAGGATATGAGAGCAGACGTTGAGGAATTAATTGCGAAAAGCTCGTATAAATTGATCGTAGATTATACAGATTTTTATTTATTTATTTTTCTTTACTATTATACGATATGTTCGTATAATAGCAACGAGAGAAATAGGCAAGGATTAGCTAGTCGAAATCAATTACATGTTACAATATTCATGGTTTTTTTTCAATATGTCGAATAACGCCGAAATTTTTACATCGATACACGTGAAAATTATTATTATGTACGATGCATTATTATTATATGGAATCAAAGGGAGCGTGTGTGTCAAAGCTTCTCTATCCAAATTGACTGCAGCACGAATTATGTATCAAATACGAGAATATATTTCACATATACACATATAAACACTTGTGTAGAATTACGCTACATATATATATGTATATTAAACTGTCCGTCAATGTTGTATGTATGTTTATAGTTCTTATATCGAGCAAACAAATTACCGATTTAACCCGCGATAAAATCATATAATAACCGATCTCCGATATTTATAACTAACCGTATTTATGAAATGCACATTGATGAATTAATGAACTATAATTTACATCGCACTGATATACTCTCATTTACTCTCGATAAAAGAAAAAAGCTTATTACGGTAGATCAAATTGGAGCATAAAATGGCTTTTATTATTATGCATATTGTATTCGACGAATATAGGCCATTTCCCAAAAAATAACGATTAGACACATTCCTCAACATGTGGAAGATATTTTATATTATAAAAATAATATTTATAATATAATATAAAATTAATATATATTATATATTATATATACATAATCTATATATATAATTTCCTTCCTCTGTCTGTCTGTCTGACCGCGATTTACTTCCACATTTATGAACCGATTTTTGTGAAACCGCGGTACTAATTTTTTGAAAACTTCTTTATATTTTTCAAATGACGAAAAATATCTTCAATATTTAATCGATAGTACAAAAATTATATTCGTCAAAAGAGTTAAATTTGCATCGTTCGTTCACTTTCCTTCTCTTCTCCTTCGATTAGAGAGTTTTGCCCTCCTCTACTCATTCAAATATTCCGTAGACATCATCGCGGAATGCGTTTACTGTCAAAAGCCTAGTTTACACCGATCATTTGATACGTGTATCAAGTACAATATCCGTATTAAATCGTTTGATACGCTCGGTATAAACGCTCGCGGATTATTTTAGTATGGTCTGATACTCCGGAGTCGCGAGTATCAGATCAAGTTGGTACGCGTATCAAAAGATGCCAGCACGCTGTAAACGCATCAAATCTCATCCTCATACATTTTATCATATTTTTTAAACGTTTTTGCCTAGCTTTTTGCTGCATATTTAAAATTTTAAACACTAACATAAATGATATCATAATTTGTCCTCTTTCCATTATTTTCGACCGACACAAGATTTGTTCTTTTTCGCTGCACTGAAAAAACAAGGACAACATTGGACTTTATCCGGACTAAAAACCTAACCTAATCTGTTTTGAAATCGATCGGTGTAAACAGGGATTAATCAAATGTTTAATCCGCACCAACTTGATGCTCGTACCAATCGATTTAACGGTGTAAACTAGACCAAAAGACAGTAGTGAGTATTCGCTGTCTTTCCGATACAGAATAAAAAGCAAGCGAGGTGTGCGTGATGTCCGGACGTAGATGATTCATTTATCGATTCGTTTATCGACGATTATCCGTTTAAAAGTACGTTCGTACGTTCGTCCGATAAACGTCTCTCGGTGAGATACGTTTTAAGATAATAAAGGAATAGCATGTAGATTTCGCGCGACAAGCGAAGAGACTCGCCTGCGCGGAAAACGTTTTTGTTTCTTGTCAGACGCGACAAAAGTGCGAGAGAGACAACGTAAATGTTCGTCGTCTTTCTGTAATTTTTGTGTTATTACATTTTTTTCACTACGACCACGAACCACGAGTGTGTGTATGTGTGCGTGCGCGCACGCGCGCGACGTGCCTGTACGTGCGTGCCTGTGTGTGTGTGTGTGTGTGTGAAAGAGAGTGTGTGCGCGCGCGCGCGCGTGCGTGTGTGTGTGTTTATATATAAAATTATAGATAAAATTCGCACGCTGTAATCGTCGCAAAATATCAAAGTATGTATATTTCTCTCAAGGTCTCTCAAGGTAAATATATCGAGGATGCTGGAGATGTATTGATGAGTATTAGATATAGATGTATAGTGTCTCAAAACTTATAGTGTATTGCAGAATAATACACGTTTATCTTTCGATAGTTGTAGAAATTATCATTAACATTTATCAATGTGATAAGTAAATAATTTTTAAAATAAAATAATTTTAAACCGTATAGAAGCATTAAATTAAAGTAAAAATAAAGTAATATAAAATAAGTAAAATTAAATAAATTTAAAAAATTAATTAAATATTAAAATAAATTAAAATAAAAATAAAAAAATAAAAAAAATAATGTTAAAAAAATAAAAAATTATAATAAAAATGTAATAGATTGATTACACTGATCTATTACTGATATCTAATTAATTTATGCATATAATACATTAATTATTATTGGAGAATTTTTCGTATAATGTTATCTTTCTTTATCGAAATGATTTTAAAAAATGTAACATTTCTGTATATAAGGACTCTATCTTCTCTCTACAAATTAAATTGAAGAATATCCTTTTTCTCCGTATTTATAATTTACTCTCTAAGATACTTTGCGTAAATGCTCGATTATTCCGCAAGAAATCTCTCTCGTGAATTGAAAAATATAAGTATATCAAGAGAAAACTGTGCGAAATTAATAATCCATTCTGTTATTTCACTTATGTCATTTTCAAGTTGAAGTAATTTTCGTAAATATTTCTACAGTATCTTCGAAATTAACGTAAACCATTTGATTTACGGATATCCATCGATTTAACTCATCAAATCAAAATAATCAAAATGTATCAAAGCAGTATTATATAATGTTTGTAAAATTTCGATTTTGCGGATAAAAATACGATCGCCGAATAAATCGCAAAAACCGGATGAACTTTACACAACTTCGTGTGTGTTATAATGTGAAATATCAGAATCGTAAAACTGAGTACAAAGTGACATGCAGTGATTACTCCTTTTCGTAGAGTACAGTTTGACCATTTGACGCGAGCAAAACAATATTTTGTGACGTAATAGGATCAATTATACAATTGGCAGCGATTTCGCAAAATTGGAAGATTTTTTTTTTGGTCTCTCTTTTGTAGAGAAATTACGTGGGCTTCTTCCAGCTTCTTTTTTTGTTGGGAAATCAATAATCACGTAGAAGTTGATCCTCGGCTTGCGAGAGGACAGCACGCGGCCTTCGAGAGGATAAGATACGGATTTTACAGGATAAATGCATTCTACATACATTTTATAATTGCCTGTTTATTTATTTCAACAATAGAGAGATTGAATGTCTCTCGCGGAAAAGTGTAGTTTTATGTAAGAAAAAAAAAAAAAAAGAGAGAAAAATCAAGGAAGAAGCGAAAGAATCGCTTTATAAAAAATGTTCATTCCCTCATTAAAATATGTATTTAAATTACCTGACTGCAAAAGAGATGCTTTGTGTAACGGATCTTTTGCATATTCAACGTTTGCGCAGAAAATCTACAGCAATAACTTTTTATTTTTTTTTTCACATGTTTTCGAGAAGCCGACGATAAATTGTCAAATTCTATGCAAACCGATTGTTTAATTTATTCAATCTTGTTCGATCGCGCCAAACGTTTCTGAAGTCTCGCGTACAATCTTATATTATATTTTTTTATGAATAATTTTTCTCCGAATAATTATTTTGTATTACAAGATTCTTGTTTAATAGAATTGAATCAAATTTTTATAATAAGTACTCTGGATATTTTTGTTATAAACATAAAATAAAATTAATTATTATATTTAATTACACTCCAAAAATCTAATAAGAAACACCTTGTCTGGTTTAAAAAATAATGAAAAAAAATTTATAAACTATTGTTATCGTTGCATAGTATTGAATATTTTATATTATAAATAAACGTAATATAAAATATTAGAACTTTTATCTTTCTTTTTAATTATTTATTCGCCGCACACTAACGTATATTGCATTTGCATCGTCGTTATATGCACACGTTATTTATACGCACCGTCGGGATAGCTGCTCTCGGCAAAGCCGTTTCCGAGGCTAGTTCCTCTCTTCGCTCTGCGGCACTTTTTATGGGAAAAAGCTTTCTGTAGCCGCCTTCGCGCGGGTGAACTGATCCTGTTTCTTTATGTAACGCCCGGGTTTGCCTAAGTTCGAACGCGCGACCTGCATCATTTTTCATTCGCGATGTTCCTTAAAAAACTTGAAACATAAAGCGCCAGACTAGGTTGAACTTTCGATCGGCGCGATTTTCGACGAGCGCTATAAACTTCGTACATGATTGCAATTTACGTGATATATATATATAAAGGACGACAGCAGAGATGAGGCTACTGGGCTGCTATACGAAGAGATACGAGGTCTCCTCTTCGTCGCAACCGGGGCACGAAAGTGCTACGAATGTTATTTGCATTCGATGAAATTGTGAACTGGAAATGCATGAAAAATGCGCCAAAAGAATGTATGTAATTTCAAAGAAGCTGAGAAAAATTTTACTTTAGTAAAAAAATAATTACAATATAAAAAATATGTACGAGATTGTAATGAATTTTCTTTGTATATATAGAAGAAATTATGAAAAATGTAGAAAGCATCAAAAATATCTGTTGTGCATTTCCAATTTTTAATTATAAAAAAATTCGACAAAATAATGATAAGGCCATGTTGCCCTTATAACTTTTTATAGTGAATATTGCGGGGAATCGATTTATATAAAAAATTTAGATAATTCCATTTAAAAAAACATAAATGACCTTCAAATGACCTTGAAAAACGCCACTCAAGGGCAATTCTTGATTACGATGTTATGTCCCCCTCGAAACCCTACAACTTTTCTTTGAAACATTTTTGTCTAAAATCAATATTTATAAAGATATTTAAGGTGCTAATAATTATTGCCTCACCCGGTATATTTATTTGAAAAGCCTTCCTTAAAAAAAACTTTCGACAAAGAATCATTTCCTAAAGTTTGTCGAGTAAAACTGAAAGAGAGCTTCGTCCTTTTCGATTTTGTTCAAACTTACCAATATTGTGTATTTTTGTGCGTAGAACAAGAATCTGTAAAGTAAAAGTATCGCTCTCAAGTAGGAAAAAAGTTACAGTAGGTTTCCCCCCCCTCCGTAAGGGGTGGGCTCTACTTTTGGAAAATATAACATAACCCAAACCCTATTTCCAATTTAAAATTAAAATAGGTTTGGGTTAGGTTATATCTTCCGGAAGTGGAGCCCCCCGCAAAGCGAGGTTCTACGTGGGTTTGCAACTTTCCACGCGAGCGAGGTTAAACCCAAACCTCGCTCGCGTGGAAAGTTGCAAACCCATGTGGAACCTTGCTTCGCGTGAAAAAGTAAATGCGTGGATTCAGTGGATTCCGCCCCCCTGCGGGGGGCTACACTTCCGGAAGATATAACCTAACCCCTAACTCAAACCTATTTTAATTTTAAATTGGAAATAGGGTTTGGGTTAGGTTATATCTTCCGGAAGTGGAGTCCTCCGCAGGGGGGCGGAACCCACTGAATCCACGCATGTACTTTTCCACGCGAAGCGAGGTTTCACATGGGTTTGCAACTTTTTACGCAAAGCGAGGTTCCGATTTCCAACCTCACAACTATCACTTTAACACTTCGTAACTTTTTCCCTAATTGAGAGCGACACTTTTACTTTACAGATTCTTGTTCTACGCACAAAAATACACAATATTGGTAAGTTTGAACAAAATCGGAGAGGACGGAGCTCTCCTTCAGTTTTACCGTTTGTCGCACTTATTTAGAAACACCCTGTATACATATATTGAAAAAAGATAATATATTTTATATAAAAGAGCCTTTAAAAATTCTTAATGTTTATATTTTATATATTTTATATAAATATATTATAAAAATTATTTTATATTGTATTATATATTTATTATATAATATTATATTATACTATAGTTAAGTCCGCGCTACGCGCGGAAATACTTCAAAATTTTTTTTTTGCAATAGACGGAAAAAATGTGTTATGCATCCCCGGTGTTGCGGGGGAGTGTAGGACTCTCACCCATTAAAAACCCTATCTGTACACAAAATCAAAATCTCAACAAAATCTCGCTATGCGAAAAAATTTAAAAAATTGGCACTGATTTAAAAATAAAATCAATCTATTAATAAATAAATGCTTTTACCCATTAAAAACCCTTTCTATGCACACACACTCACACTCACGCCACAACCAAGAGGTGATTTAAAAAAATGTGTGTGTGTGTGTGTACTATGGAGGAGTGTATGATTCTCTATCGAAAAAAAAAAATAAAAATAAAAAAATTTTAGAAAAACCACATCGTCGCCATCCTGGTAAAATTTGAAAAATTTATGGTACCGATTTCAAGAAAATCGGTCCATTAATGAATGAGTAGTTCGCGGTCAGACAGACAGACAGACAGACAGACAGACAGACAGACAGACAGACAGATAGACAGACAGACAGACAGACAGACAGACAGACAGACGGTACTTATACAGGGTGTCTCTAAAGTCTGACCCAGGCTCTTTATCTCGGAAACGGCTTTAGATATGGAAAAATGTTTCAGACAAAAGTTGTAGGACTTGAAGGGGGACAGATGATGAAAATATGGACTTGACCTTGAGTGACCTATTGAAGGTCAGGTGAAGGTCATCGATGTTTTCTTAAATGAAACCCCCTATTTTTTATTGCATCTTCTTGTAACCCTTGTCCAGACGTTTTCAAAACATTACCTATGTGGGTCTTTTGCGCTAGCCGTTCCCAAGATACGAAGCTTCAAAGTTGACATATCATCGGCATTCGCATTATCCGATGTACACAGCGGGGAGATTGTTTAGTCGAATTTGTACATCAAGTGGCTCTAAAAAAAACAGACTTTGTATGTGTGTGTGTGTGTGTGTGTGTGCTTCTTTTAGTAAAACTTTTCTCTTATTTTCTCTACCATTTTCTTCTTCTTTCCCTTACATTAAAATAACTAGAAGAAAAATAATTAGAGAAAAGTTTTACTAAAGAAGCACACATACACACACACACACACACACACATACAAAATCTGCCCTTTTTAGGGCCACTTGATGTACAAATTTGACTGAACAACCTTCCCGCGGTGTACATCGGATAATGGGAATGCCGATGATATCTCAACTTTGAAGCTTCGTATCTTGGGAACGGCTTGCGCAAAAGACGCACATAAATAGTGTTTTGAAAACGTCTCGACAAGGGTTACAAGAATATGCAATCAAAAATAGGGGGTTCCATTTAAGAATATCGGTGCCAAAATTAAAAAAATTTATTTGTATAGCGAGATTCTGCCGAGATTTTGATTTTGTGTACAGAGAGGGTTTTTAATGGGTGACTGTTCTACACTCTCCCGCAGCACAGGGGGTGCATAACACATTTTTTCCGTCTATTGGAAAAAAAATAATTCTGAAGTATTTCCGCGCGTAGCGCGGGCTTAAAAGCTAGTATTATATATTTTATAGATATTATATATTTTTTTGCTGCGCTGTGTATGTATACAACATATGACTTTATTTCTAACAATTTCCAAGTTTACACTGTATTTGTGAAGCAGAATTTTAAAGTTACTTCTTTTCGTATGATATTTTGCGTCGAATCATCTCAATATGAAATACATCTGAACTCTTATTATTCAAATTCGGAAGAACGTTTGCACAAACTTATGATAAATGTTGCCTAGTTCTACATTGCATAACAGAGGCAAATTGTACAAAGTCTTATGTGCATATCCAGCCGTTTGAAGAGGGAGGATCAAGGTGGGCTTATACTTCCAGCCGGATTATTCTTTCAGTTAGAGAGCGTTGTTTAAGTATCACTGCTTAACGTGGTATTAAATCACTAAGTATACATGTACGATGAACACGAGCTTGTTAAGTAGATCCTAGAGATCGTATATATACTATGCAATTGCGCGTGGACTCTATATATACCTATATACCAGATCATTCAATATTACATAAATCTGCTACTTTTTAACTTGAGCACGTCATATAATTATTATTTATGTTGCATATATGTATATATAATAATAAACAATAAAATTATTTATATTAATATTATCTTTACATTATGAGTTTAAGATGAACTTTACACACAGGCTGTTTCTAAATAAGTTCGAAAAATGTTAGGAGATGATTCTTTGTCGAAAAAATTAAGGAGGGGTTTTTTATGTAAACATATCCTTCTATATTCCTCCCTGAGGAGTTACACTTCTTCAAAGGCGTAAGTGAAAATTAGGTTTTTTTTTCTTAAAAACTTTTGATTTTACAAAAAAATTAAAGAATTAAAAAAGGCTCAAGCTTTCTAACGCATATTTTTAAATGATCACATTCCGGTCCGCTAAAAAATTCTAATAAAAAATTAAATAGGGGTTATTAGTTTTATCTCCTTATAGCAATGCGGGAAGATTAAAAAATATACTAGTGGGAAATATTCACCAAAGTTTTTCAACTTATCCAAAATTTGAGAAAAAAATTAAAACCTAATTTTCACCTCACCTTTGGAGGAGTGTAACTTCTCAGAGAGAGATATGAGGAGGGATATATGTTTAGGAAGAGGTATATGTTTGTATGAAAAACCCCTCTTAAAATTTTCAACAAAGAATCATTTTTTAAAGTTTTTCGCACGTATTTAGAAACACCCTGTAGATATTTGACAAATCGTCTTTTTAATACAAATTGATGCATTAATAATTTTTTATAAGAGTGTGTTTTCTTTAATTTTTTTTTATTTTTACAGTAGTTACAAAAGATCCCATACGAAGCGATATAGAAAAATTTGAATTTTTTCAGATAGTGACGTTCGCATTTATAAGCATATCAATAATGTTATCGGTAATGTTTATGCTTTCTTACGTATTTACCGCAGGCAAATTTAAATACAGGTATGAAAACATGTAATTTGGCTAATTATTTAGATATTTCTTCACACATGATGTTCAACTTAATTATATTTGTACAACATTACGAAACATTTAATGCTTCAAAGGTTAGAAAAGATTGCTCCCGTATATATGTAACATTTCTCCCCCGTTAATTAATTAACTCTGAATAAAATATCTTTTCCAATGTTCGGACGCGACGCCATCGCATTTTAATTTCACGTATTTCTACGTTGTATGAAAAAATGTGAGAGAAAAAATGTAATTCTAAATGTCAGTTTGGATAACAATTGATCTAATAATTTGGAGTCCCTTTTTTTCATTATATTGGATGTTTTTTTGTACATAAATCGATATGACTTACACTGAAAAAATTGTATTCTTGAAGTAAGAAAAGACACTATACTATAAAATCTTTTTAATAGATATATCGTCTTCAGTGTTTCTAGAACATCCTATAAAACTAAGAAATTTCGATAATTTGACTTTGATAAGGATTCTCCGACTAAATTAAAATTGCCGTTTTCTTATATAAAATGTCTAGATATACCTATATATATCTCGATAATTTCCATATATATATAAACTAATTAAACAAAATTTTACAAACTTTTACCTAAAAGATAGAATTCGAAAATAAATGTTGGTTTCAATATTTTTTGTCTATACCAAAAAATTGTATACTAGAAGTAAGAGAGAGAACTGTATAATCTAACTATATATAAAATCCCCTTTAACAAATATTCTTAAATATTTTCAGGACATCCTTTAAAACCAAAAAGATGTTTTTTGGTAATAACAAATGGTCAAATATTTTTTTTTATGCGAATTGTACTAAATAGTTTTAGTTTATTAGTATTATAGAATGGATGAAATTAATAAATGGCTAAAAAGGCTAGAAAGTAATGTTTATAATCATTCAGAACCCAGGTTATGTTTCATGCTTGATCTATATCTACTATATTTATGTTTTCTTTATGGTTTGTCTTTGAAAAGACTAGCACACACCAGTGTGCTGTAAAATAATGTACATTTTTGTTAATGTAAAAATCAATTCCATTTGATCTATATTTTCATAAATTAGGAATATTTTATACTAATCTTTAAAATCTTTAGAGGATTTCCTTCTTAAAGTAACAGGATCTTTTTAGTGCCTATTTCGTAAGGATATTTTAAGGATATTCTATAAGGGTATTCTAAAAGGGTAAAATAGAGTATTCTGAAAATAAATGAAAATTCTTAAAATGAAAATACAATTTTTTTGGAATGAGAGAAGACTTCTTGCACTTATACATTCAAATTCTGTCAATTCTTTATTAATGACAACAATTCTACCCAAAGGTGTCTGAAACCATCTTCTTCCTGCTCTAGTTGTTCGATACGCTTATATAAACAATCAGCTATATATTGCGAAACATTTTTCTTATTACACATTTTTTTTATATAGTCAGCGACAAATCGCGGAGTTACGAGATATGTTTTTACGTAATATACGCGACACGAGGAAGAAGTACGTGATGTGGAACGAACTTTCCGTAGAGCTCGTCATCGATTTCACGCATTCTCGATAAGAAGGTGTATAGGTATATAGCATATCGGTAGGGAGAAATTTCACGGTAAAAATGCGCTTTATATAGGGAAGAGGACATATAACGCGTAAAGGAAAAAAAACGCATCTCTCCTCGCGTTTATACTCTTTTTCTAGATACGGGAGGCGGACCTTTCTGACGCTGACGACGTTTCTGGCCGGAGTCAGCGGCTTGATACATTCCTTCACCGTGAATTATTGGATGTTTCTCGCATTCGAATTCTTCGTCGCCGTCATGACGGTCGGAATTTTCAGCGCGGGATTTATTCTAGGTATAGTACGTGCTAATAACTCGGGGACAATAGCTAGCTCGTGGAAAAAGAAGGGGTGGAGGGTGAAAAAATATTTGACGCACCTGTGTGAAGCGTTGTATGTTTACTCTATGGTCCATTTATACGCGTGCGTGGAGTAAATTCTAAAATGCGCAATGCAAATGCTTTTTTAAACCGGTCTTAAAAGAAAAGTACGCAACACGCGTGTAATATGGATATTTTCGAGTTATTTCGTGATGGATTTTTATTCTATATCACTGGGGCTTTATTTAGATGTACTTATTAAAATTGTAGCTGTACAGGATGTTTCCAAATAAATGCGAAAAACTTTAGGAGATGATTCTTCGTCGGAAATTAAGGGAGATTTTTCATATAAACATATACTCCTATATCCCTCCCTGAAGAGCTATACTCCTCCAAAGGAAGAGGTGAAAATTAAATTTTTAATTCTTTTTTCAAATTTTGGATAAGTTAAAAAATAATATTTAGTGGATAATTCCAGTGGATAGTGAATTTCCAGTAAAAAGAATATTTATTAATATTTTTTAAATTTTCTTGTATCGTTATAAAAGGGGATGAAAATAACAACCCTTTATCAATTTTTTATTAAAACTTTTGAATGGACCGTAATGTGATCATATTTAAATATATGTTAGAAAGCTTGATTTCTTTAGAAACTTTTTAATTTCTTTTATTTTTTTCGTAAAATCAATACAGTTTTCAAGAAGAAAAATAAAAATCTAATTTTTACCTTCCTCTTTGGAGGAGTATAACTCCTTAGGGAGGCATATAGGAGTATATGTATGTCTATAAGAAAAACTCCTAATTTTCGAATCATCTCCTAAAATTTTTCGCATTTATTTAGAAACATCCTGTATATTACGCATTAATATATACATATATACAGAAAAAAAATTTTGCTCCGTAAAACTTTCAGAATAATATTTTCGGTAAATGAAAAACTCCTAAACTTTGTCAAGATAATGAGTTTTCGCTAAAAATTTCGGAATTACTTTCGCAAAAAAAGAATAAATAGAAAGAAGATTTTGTTTAATACGAGGGCAGTTCGATAAGTCAGTGACTTTTACAAGATATGGCACTCAAATCGCAATCTAATTTTATTTTTGATATTTACCATCTTATTTAAGTATACACACCAAGTTTCAAGTAGATCTGTCAAATAGAAATTTTTTGACAGCGTTCTAAAGCGGATAAGTTTGTTTTTTGCTAAAATGGAAAAAAGTGAATTTCGTGTGCTAATAAAACATTACTTTTTGCGTGGAAAAACCATTAAGGAAACTGAAGAAAAGCTAAAAAAGTATTATGGGGATTCTGCTCCGTCGCATGGAATGGTTCACAAGTGGTTCACTGAATTTCGTTGTGGTTTTTGGTCGATTGTGAGCAAGCGCGGCACCCATCTGGCCGACAGCTTCTTCATGCCCAAATGTTTATGCAAGATATTAAAAACACGTTCGTTTGAGATGTTTACCATCTTGGCTATCTCGCGTATCTTCACTCGACGGTCGTCCAATACAATATCATGGATTTTATTGACTGTTTCTTCAGTTGTGACCTCATTCGGACGTCCCGGGCGCTCAGCATCATTCGTGCTTGTACGACCACAACGAAATTCAGTGAATCACTTGTGAACCATTCCATGCGACGGAGCAGAGTCCCCATAATACTTTTTTAGCTTTTCTTCAGTTTCCTTAATGGTTTTTCCACGCAAAAAGTAATGTTTTATTAGCACACGAAATTCACTTTTTTCCATTTTAGCAAAAAACACAAACTTATCCGCTTTAGAACGCTGTCAAAAAATTTCTATTTGACAGATCTACTTGAAACTTGGTGTGTATACTTAAATAAGATGGTAAATATCAAAAATAAAATTAGATTGCGATTTGAGTGCCATATCTTGTAAAAGTCACTGACTTATCGAACTGCCCTCGTACGCGGAATAATTTCAACATTTAGCAAAATATGGAATATTTCCAACATTTAGCGAAATATTTTTCTAATCAGTTATTGATATTTATCATTGACATGCATCTTTCTTATCTAAATATCGATATTAAATTATTGATTGTTATTAATCTTAAGAGATTTAATGTATTTTTTAAATATGAAGCAATCTTATCGCAAAAAATCTTTGAAATCATGCGAATGCATTTTTATCGAGAGCATAAATATGCATATATTGTTGCGTCCGCGGGCCGACTTTGCGATATCTCGTTAGTTCGACGCGTCTCTCACTCGCGTCCGAAATAAACACGCTCACGTAAGAAGGGAAAAAACTTTAATAGAAAAATAATATAGCACAAGACAATATAGTAGAGTAACAGAATATGCATTAGTCGTAAATAATAATAGCTGTCAAAGAATATGTCCTCACGGCACGGCAGCCCGGGATCGAATTCGACATGGCCGAAAAACAATCGCGCCAGTTGTTGATAAACCCTCCTGACGATGATCTCCCGGCTAAACGCTTAAGGGATGAAACCCAGGGACGCAACAAAATTTTTCCACATTTGTTCTTTTATCAATGAAAATCGTTAAATTACATATGTATTCAGATTACAAACATATTTTTATGTTGAAATCACAGTTACGCTTTTCGCGTTTTTTAATAGTGAAATTTACTTCAATATTTTATTTTTTTTTTAAATAAAAGATTAAAAATTTCTTTATAATTTTTTTGATTTGGAGATAAAGCTTTTTTAATGATGTATATGTGGATTATAAAGTGAAAACGGGGGAAGTTTTTCCCTTGTGTGTGTGCGTGTACACCCACCGTAAAAAAATTTTAATCAAATCCAAATCCATTTTTCATCAAATTAAAATTAGATTTATCTTATTAAAAAATTTGATAAAAAATCTTTAAAAAATGACCTTTTGTCAAAAATTTTGAATTTTTAATATATTAAAAAAATGTTGAATTTGAATTTTGAATTTTGAAAAAAATATGAAATTTTGAACATTGATATCTCAAAAACTATATTGATCATAATGCATCATAGTTCGCGACATTTTTTTTGGATAAAGTTCTGAATAGGTGAACCCTCCGATTTTTTTGAAACTACACTATTTTTTGTATTTTTGAACGCTGATTACGAATATGATAATGAAAATTTGCGACAAGGTCATTTTCAAGGTCAAAACTCAAAAAAACTGAAAAAATATAACTTTTTAGACATTATTTCAATAAATATTGATGTAACAAAAAAATGTTTCAAATAAAAGTTGCAGTTCTTATAAAAATACATCATTTATGTTCTATAAATTTTTTGCGTAAAACTGATAGTTTTCGGAAAAAATTAGATAAGAAAAACCCTCTCAAACATCAATATATTCTTCGTTCTCAGCCGAACCCGGAGTCAACGACAAGGACGTGACGAAGAACTGACTCCATTTTTTTCTTTTTATAATTTTTTTATATTTTTAATATTTTTTAATACTTCGCGTGGAAAAGTGTATGCGTGGAAACAGTGGGTTCCGCCCCCCCTGCGGGGGGCTCCACTACCGAAAAACTAGACAAATAGGTTTGCGTGGAACCTCGCTCTGTGTGGAAAGTTGCAAACCCATGTGGAACCTCGCTTCGTGTGGAAAAGTGTATGCGTGGAAACAGTGGGTTCCGCCCCCCTGCGGGGGGCTCCACTACCGAAAAACTAGACAAATAGGTTTGCGTGGAACCTCGCTCTGCGTGGAAAGTTGCAAACCCATGTAGAACCTCGCTTCGCGTGGAAAAGTGTATGCGTGGAAACAGTGGGTTCCGCCCCCCTGCGGGGGGCTCCACTACCGAAAAACTAGACAAATAGGTTTGCGTGGAACCTCGCTCTACGTGGAAAGTTGTAAACCCATGTGGAATCGTATATGTACTGCAAAGTACATGCTTAGATGGGAGAACAGATATAAGATTTAGATTCCATCGTTTTTGTTGAAAACTATCACTCGTACGGTAAAAATTAATAGGACATAAAATGTTTTTCTTTGTAAGATCTAAAATTTTTATGGGTTTTTCATGATTTTCACTATGAAAATGAGAGATGCGCCAATTTTCACTATGATATTCGTAATCAGTGCATCAAAATACGTAAGAATACTGAGTTTCAAAAAAATCAGAGGTGAGCACTTTTCGGAACTTCACCCGCCGTTTTTAGTATTTAACATCGATTTTCTCGAAAACTTTCAGTTTTACGCAAAAAATGTATAGAACATAAATGATGTATTTTTATAAGAACTACAACTTTTATTTGAAACATTTTTTTGCTTACATCAATATTTATCGAAATAATATCTAAAAAGTTATATTTTTTCAGTTTTTTTGAGTTTTGACCTTGAAAATGACCTTGTCGCAAATTTTCATTATCATATTCGTAATCAGCGTTCAAAAATACAAAAAATAGTGTAGTTTCAAAAAAATCGGAGGGTTCACCTATTCGGAACTCCACCCTTTTTTTTCGATAAAAGATCTATCAAACATATACCTATCAAAAAAAATTACGGAATCCCGGAAACAATATATTTTCCTATAAAGTATTATTTCTTACGAGAGTATATTATTCTAATCCCCTAAAGAAAATAAAACTTTATTGAATTTGATATCCCATTTCCAGCTTTTACGTTTCACACGATTACACACGGCAATAATTTCGGTCGCAGGGATAGAGATGATAGGAGCAAGGAACAGAGTCTTCGGAGGCGTCCTCATATTCAGCATGTTCAGCATGGGCATGATCTTGTTAGGATTAATCGCGAGTTGGCTGAGATCCTGGCGGATGGTATACGCGCCAGGACTGTTGGCCATTCTCTTGCCTCTGCTTATTCCAGAATCGGTCAGGTGATTTTTCTTAATCATGACAAACACATGAGATCGTATCGTCATCTTTGATCGCGAGATTTAATTGGCAAGCGATTTATTTTTATTTCTCATGGCATACTAAATGTTTTTACAAAAAATATTTATAATTGAAATTACGATAAATCAAATTAAAATTAAGGAATTAGAATCGTTTACGAGTTAACACAATTTTTTATTGAAACCTATTAATCGAATGAATCTATACTTGCTTTTATATACAAAATGTAGATAAAATTTTTTATACTCTTTTCAATAAAATGGAATTTTGTGAAACAGTTGTGAAATACGGAATAATATGCATAAGGTGGCTAATGTCGAAAGACAAAACCGACGAAGTGGAGAAAATATATCGAAAAATGGCGTGGATGAACAACCTGCAAGTAACGGATGAGGCCATCAATGTATTTAAGGAATTAAATATTGCTAATGAAACGGTATGTTTATTTCTTATTCTCTTTCGTGAATGTATTCGGTTATAATATATTTGAAAAGTGCATTTTTTTATTTTCACTGTTATCTCTTTAAGAATAGTAAAATAAAACACTAATAAATATATACTATTATATATAAATATAATCATGTAATATATAAGGTATTTTTTAAGTTCCTAAGTACAAAAAGTTAAAGAGGATATTTCTTGGACTATTTTTTAAAAAGAAGGTCCTATAAACATATCTCCTAAATTGCTTCAATTTTTCAAAATATAGGGTGTTAAAATTGTGCAAAAAAATATAGGGATGAAGTAGGAGTAAGTTGACTCTAGGAACTTCGAATTTTCGAAAGATTAAATAGAATAAAGTAGGTGGCTTATTGATATATACGATTATCAGTTTTTAGTTTATAGTTTCTGTAATTTTTAATTTCAATTTTTTACCTTAACTCGAAAGCGGTCATCGTTTTAAGAAAATACAAGAGGCAATTTTTGTAGAATTTTAGTATTTTGCGTTTTTTTGTATTTTGAAAACAAAGCAGTTTAACGCATATGTTTATAAAACCTTTTCTAGTATAGGAATTTCCTAAAATAGTCCAAAGAATATTTCTTTCAATTTTTTTTGTATTTACTTAGGAAACACCCTGTATATAATATACATACAGGGTGTAAAAAAGTATCGGACCGGTAAAATATCTCCAAAGAATGGTGTTTTCTGAAAAAATGTTTTATACAAAAGTTGTACGGTTTAAATAAATGCATCAAATGGCGATACCCGTTTATTTATGAGTGCAGTTATGAAGGAGATCTCAAGGTCAATTTAAAAATCTAAATGTAAATCCCCATTTTTTATTTCATATTCTTGTAGCTCACATCGAGATGTTTTCAAAACACTATAATAAAACTTTGTTGGTTAAACACTTTTCGAGATATGGGTTGGTAAAGTACAAATACCGCGCATTAATATTATCTAAGGTATACCACGCGGAAGTTACTCGGCCGGATTTACACTTTGTGTGTGTGTGTGTGTGTTAGTTTATAAAACTAAACCAGCAAACATCGAAGAATTAAAACAAAGAATAACTGACTAAATGAGTTTTATAACCGTCGATATGTTAAGAAATGTCAGAGATTCTTTTCAATTAAGATTAGTACACTGTCAAGCGGTGGAAGGAAGGCAATTTGAACATTTGCTATAATTATTCATGCGCACGCGCACGCACCCTAATAAATTTTTTCCTCGTAGTGCTTCTTTTAATAAACCGAAAAGATGAAAAGAAAAAAGAAAAAAAAAGAAAAGAAATACTACGAGAAAAAAAATTTTCTTTGGATGAGAAGGTCATTGCAGTGGTGCATAACTGGCTACGCATCCAACCCAAATCTTTCTTCCAGGATGAAATGCAGAAGCTTATTAAGTAGTGGATCAAATGTATCGATGTCGGTGGGGATTATGTCGAAAAATGATATGTAAATTTTCCACATAGGTTAAAATAAATGTGTTTTTCTTTATTTGTCCCTTTATTTTTTGATTTACCCTCGTATATATATATATATTGTATATATATACAGGGTGTCCCATTTTAACTGACCACCCCCAAAAACTTTTTTATTTGTAATTATTTATAATAAAGAAAAAAATGTTTCAAACAAAAGTTGTAGGGTTTCAAAACGTCTATTTATTGGCCTTATCAGTTTGAACTTGGATGGCGTCGCCAAGGTCAGATCAAGGTAAACTTAATTTTTTTTAACGGAAAGCTCCATTTTTTATTGCATATTCTTGTAGCTTATCTTGAGAGCTTCCCAAAACACTATAATCAAATATTTTTTTATTAAGTACTCTTTTTGAGTTATGAGACTTGAAAGTTGCAATATCGCCGACATTAGCATTACTCAAGGTGTACCACGCGGAGGTTGCCCAATCGGATTTATATCTTTTGTGTGTGTATGTGTGTTGATGGGTAGGTGTGAGTGTGGATGTGTGTGTGTATTTACGAAAGGTATTTAAAAACACTTCTATTCACTTGAATGCATAAACGCGCAATCTACGAGAAAGATCGTCACGTACTTTCTGAAGAGTACCTGCGTTTATGCTCCTCAATGCCTCTCGAATACGTTTTTTCATATCATTGATAGTTGTTGGTTCCTGCTCATAAACTATTTGTTTCACGTACCCTCACAAAAAAAAATTAAGTGGTATGAGATCAGGAGACCTAGAAGGCCATTCATGAATGCGGCTACCTATACCAATCCATCGGTTTGGAAATTGATTGTTCAAACAGTTTGTTACGTCCTGAGATCTGTGAGCCGGTGCTCCGTCCTGCTGAAACCACATTCAATCGAGCAAGTTATTGTTGACATTTCTAAAAAGGTTGGGCAGCTCGTTTTGAATGAAAGCCAAATAAGTAACCCTATTGAGGTTTTCTTCAAAAAAATATGGACCAATGACGTTATCGCCGATAATTCCTGCCCAGACGTTTATAGACCACTGCCTTTGAAATTCCTGATTTTTTTGCCAATGAGGATTTTCATCCGAATAATAATGCCAGTTATGTCTAGTAACGCCCCCTCTATTGCTGAACGTGGCTTCATCAGAAAAAAGAATGTTTGAGAGAAACCGCTGGTCTCCTCGGATTTGATTTTCAGCCCAGTTGCAAAATCTCAAATGACGTTGGAAGTTCCTCTGTTCTAATTGCTGCGTTAATGGATATGATATGGATGGAACTTATTTGTTTTGAGAATTCACTGTTGATTTCGGTATACCATATTGTTGTTCGATTTTCCTTGTGGAGATGTGAGGATTCATTGATACCGCACCAATGGTAACAATTGATTTCAATTCATTCGGACCCACTTTTCGACGTATTTTTTTCAAATTGCTTTGTTGTGCTCTGTCGCAAAGTCGCTTTATAGTCCTTCTAGTCGGATGATGTCTATTAGGATATCTTTGAGCGTACAATCTGCAGCCTTGAAATTATCTCTAGTTTCACCTACAATCCGTATCATATCAAATATCTCGGCTGGCGGATAATCAGCCATAATTACAAATTACTAGTAAAAACTGTTCAGAAGATTGACAAAATTATTGTATCTGCTTAAAAGAATCAATTCAAGTTGTGGAAAAAAACCGTATTAGAAAAGTGTAAATTGACTTGAAAAATAAAAGAACCTCGTGCTCAGTTATATGCCATAGTAAATCGTACCTTATTTAACTACGCAACTGGTAAGAATTAAACTTCGATATAATCAGTCTGTGAATAATAAAGGCTCCGTATACACGTTTAAAGATATACTTTTTTAAAGGTATAATTTTGTCAATCTGAACAGTTTTTACATTCCGATGATCCCCTCTGATCCCCCTAAAATTAAAATCTCGAATTGAGATTATTCCGAATAAGTCTTGGCAGTGTACCAAGTAAAATTCGTGCCCCGTGCACAAGTATTTAATTTCAACGAAAAATTAATTTTTATTGAAACCGACGCATCAACATCCGCGTATGGCTCTTATAGCCAATTTATTTCTCAATATATATGTTATGTTATGTTATAATACTTTAAACTCAATTAATATTTTAGACAGTTATCAGCTGATTTCAATCAAAAAATATTAATCGCGGATGAAGTATTATAACATATTATATTACTTACAAAATATTATTATTTTAATTATAATAATATGTATGTTGTAAATAATATAATAATGTTATAATACATTTTTATAATATATACCTTGTCTGCGATTAATATTTTTTGACAGAAATCAGCTCTAATATAACTGTCAAAAATATTAATCAAATTTAAAGTATCAAAGCATATTATTTAAAACATATTATTATTTTATTTAATTTTATTTTGGACAAACTGTTAAACTGCTAACCCTCGCGATGATAGCCTCTCGATGTTATGAATATAACGCACAACGCAAATCGAGGCAGCTAATCAACATCGCGAAAAAAAGTGGCATCAGTGCATATCAGGGCTGCATCCGCGTATCATATATTGATATATTCACTGTAGTCATCATATGTATATGTATTATATTATATCTTCGAGACGACCAATCACATTCAGAATAACGCGATAACAATGCAATCGCGATTAGCGACCAACTCAAGCATTCTAAGCATTTCATACCAATTTTTATAGAAGATTTATAGAGAATTTGGAACTTAACTTCTTCCAGGTTTCAAGTCTACCTGAAATCACTAGATTTTTCAAAGTAATCATCGAGAGTTCGAAACCATGCAAACAAATTCGAACCTACTCCATCGCTAACCTAATTCCATCGCTAATATCTTTCTTTGCCTATATCATCACGAATCGCTTATGAAAAGTAACTAAATTAAGAAACATCTCGGAGAGATCTTACGAGGAGGAAGAAATTTTAAATTATTACTCACTCCTTTTTTATGTTTCATATTCGTTCCATATCATATATTATTTACTTGGTTACTCTGTTAATTTTTTTATAGTATCTACCGTTTCTAAGAAAATCGAAGAAACTGCACATACCTAGAAACCAGAAAATGAAAAGAAAATTTCTTTGGAAGATAATTTCTTTTGGAGAAAAAGACCATTAATACTTGACATTTCTTTTTCTCTATGATTCTAAAAATTACTTTAAGCAAACAACGTACAATAATGATAGCTCTTAATCCTTATGTCAATGAATGGGTGCCCAAGGCAACTTGAAATGTGAAAAATGTGTCGAAACTTTTCTTCGTCCGACAAATAAAATACAAAGGCCTTTTGTATTCAGAAACCTCTTAAAATATAACGGGAAAGAATGTTCAAATGCCTAATAACTGCTATAAAAAGAAATAATCACAGCACCATATGTTGAAAATGTGGTATCCGGGCATTAATATACATTGAAAAGGCGCAAAATTATGCATTGACAGTGTTCTTTTTTTTCAAATTTTCTTCTCGTTACAATAGGTTTGTTCTTTTTAGCTGCACTGATGAACTAGTGCAATAAGTTAGAGTGAAACAAAATATATTTGTCTCACTTTATTGCACCAGTGTGCACTAGTGCACCAGTGCAGCTAAAAAAAAAAACAAACCTAATCTGCATACAATCACACATGTATTTTTGTTCTATAATCGTTAAATTTAATCGAGTATGAGAGAGTAAACGAGCTATAATCGCGCGGACATACGATAAGCTGTACAACGCGTAATATTGTACAATATATTATCGCATAATCCGAGTCCGAATGCAAAGAAGAACGCGTTGAAATAAACGCGCCGGCATCGTCTCGTCCCGGATTAGCGTTCGCAACCGCGTGTAGATACGCATGCAATTATGTCCCACGGTGGATTGTATATAGGGGGGCTGTTGTATGAGGGGTCGCGCGCGAATCATCCCGGATGATTTATCGCCCACGCCGCGTTTCCAGGTACCTGGAGTTACGGGCCTTTACTTTTGTACATGGCCGGGAAAATATGCATCATCGTGGCGTTCTCCATCACCTACATCATCTACATCGTAGAGATGTTCCCGACAACATTGAGACATTCCTTGCTCGGCTTTTGCAGCATGGCCGGTCGCATACTGGTGAGTTAACGCGTTGAACAAACGTTTTTTTGATGTGAGAGAAGGAGAGACGTCCTTGATCTATCTTTAATTTAGACTGATATATCAGATTGAGGAAAAGAGATCTAGAACTGATAATATGAAACAGTTTCTAATATAAAATAATATAAAATAATTTTTAATAATGTAAAATGATATAAAAAAGTTGTTAATAATATAAAATAGCTTCTAGAATTAATAAATAATAGTTTCAATAAGTATATATATACATATGTATATTATTAAGAGAAGTTTGCCTAATATCGGAATTTATATTTTTAAAGCCTCATATTTGGAAGACTTTTTAAAAATAAAAATTAATAGAATTATGTGGTTTACGTGGATTTATAACTGTAATAAAATAAACAGAACTTTTTCCATAATTCATTTTTTTATGGAAGCATAAAAAATGATAATTTCGGATATTGGACATATTATGTTTTTAATATGGTACACCCTATTCTTAACTTTTTAAAGGCTAAATTATTATAAAGAAAAAAATATTCAAAGCCTCTTTGAACAAGATTTTTTTAAAAATAAAAATTAAATAAATTTGGTAGTTTATAATACGGATTTCTAACTGTAATAAATAAACAAACATTTTTTGATAATATAATCCATTTTTGTTAAGTAGAAATGTAAAAAATGATATAATTTCTGATATTGAGCACACTATATTTTTATTATTGTACACCTCATTCTTTAACTTTTTAAAGAAATTATAGAAAAATTATTGAAAATTATTGAAAAAAGATTTTTAATTTATTATAATTGTTTATATTGTCAATATATAAAAAAAAATAATTATCAATATATAGAAAAAATCAGAGTTAAAAAATATTTTAGAAAAACGTCAATCTCATAAAAATAGCACACAAATTACAGTTCAAATACAAAATACAAATAAATTACAAAATAACACAAAATTTAAAATTATAATGACAGATCATATTTTAAACTGAAGTTACATATTTTTAAATATCAGAATGTATAATATAAGGCAAATATTTATGGAAGAAATATGGCTGTCCGAGAATACAAAGATTTACAACTTAACTTTTATTAATAAAATTGGAAGACTAATATAACTCATAGACTGCATATATGTTAAGAATAAAATACTTTTACTTTTTCATTTAAAACCTGTCTAAACACATATAGGGGAAGGTAGGGCAACGCGGATGTGTTAAGGTTTGACAAGAAAAATGACACAGATAAAATTGAGATCAGAAACTTTTTTTTTTAAATATACCTCTAAATTAATCAACTTTCAAATAAAATAAGAAAAACATAAAAAACTTAAACATTTATACCTCTTTGGTATCAAAAACTAAGGCAAAGGAAATTATCCGCTTTGCCCAACCCCCCTGGGTAAAGCGGATGGAGCAAAAAAAATCAAGGTTAGTCTTGGTAATCGTCACAAAAGTAGCTGCCAAATCTTCTATATGCAGTACAGCCTTCATGGGACCATCTGATGCACTGGTTGCACTGGATCCAGTCTTCGGGCGGCGGATCGGTGTATTGTTCAGAAAACACCAAGTAGAAACACTGTATGTTCTCTTTATTTTTAGCCGGTGGGATATTGTCGCGTAGTGGTGCAATATTTTATGAAGTATTTTCTTCTAATGAACGGTCTGTCATTGATGATGGAGCATAATCTTCATCATCCGCTTTGCCCAAAGGACCTAACTTGGCACGGACTTAGAAAAATTATAAATACGTATGAGCAACAAGTAAAAAGTTTAAACCAATAGAGTTTTAAAAACAGAGAATATATATAAAAAAACATTCACCGTGGTTAAGGAACAATTACTATTAATAATCAAGCTATATACCTTAGCGAAAATCGCAAGAAAACACAAAAAATTTGTTATTTGTTAACAAAAAAACTCACGAGAGCATTCACATGGTTTTTTACACTGTCGTAGCGTCGGCGGCCGGTCTCTCCCTCTACCTCTAGAGACTCGTAGCGCCATTTAGTATACATGAGCGAAAAAAAAGCTTATTCGCTTTGCCCAGGGCATCCGCTTTACCCAACCTTCCCCTACTAAAAATTTTTTTATATAACTAAAACCGAAATAATTTGCACTGACAAACTGACTACGTTCATTTCTACAACTAGACTAATGTTATATTGCACAAAGAAGAAGCAATTAAGACATTTTTTAAGAGACTGCAGTATTTATCAGTAGAGAAATATAAATGTACGATATTATAGGTTCAGTTCCCTTACTTTTTAAGAATTATAAGAATCTAGCTAATAAAAACAGAATAATTTTTCTAATTATTTAAAATATTTTTTGAACGAATTCTATGAGAAGCTTGCAAAAGCCTCTTTGAATAAATTGCATCTCGTTTACGTTTAGGCGCAAATAATAATGCCGTCGCTGCCGCTCATCCTATTCGGTCATGATCGCGAGTATCCTGTCTCTGATCTTTCCGGAAACTTCCGGATACCGTATGGGAGGTGGAAAACATCGATACAGTCAAGTCAAACGAAACCCGCGAAATTCCGGATCTTAAAAACAACGCAGAGACTACTTACTCCTTAAGACTACCGAGGAGAGGAGAAAGAGAAAGAGAAAGAGAAAGAGAAAGAGAGAGAGAGAGAGAGAGAGAGAGAGAGAGAGAGAGAGAGAGAGAGAGAGAGAGAGAGAGAGAGAGAGAGAAATGGCAATAACTTTTAAAACTTTTACCGAGTGTTCCTTTCAGACGCCGCCGGATAGCGGTAAGGGATGATCTTTACAAGGCTACACTATGTCCTAAGAAAATGTAAAAAATATAATTGATTGTATGCAAGCACCGAGATTCAGTCGCACAGAAAATCGTTCTGTTTTACTTTCCGCGTTTATACTTGCACGTGGAGGAAGGATTATAAAACCTTCCCTAAAATCTTCTACAAATGCAGTAAAAACGAGTAGAGAGAGAAAGAAAAATAAGAGAGAGATATGTCGCACACTTGTGCATATTTTGCGTAGATTTGTCTACGCAACGGCAATTTGCTCGCACATGAATCGTCAGCCATGCACCTGTCAACAAAAAAAATTAAAAAATTAAAAAATTAAAATAAAAAAATTTTTTTAAGGTTGCGTTGTACGGTGTATAGTATCGTATAGTACAATGTTTTCATGTGATTATATTTAGTGTATGTACAACCCGAGCAGAAATTTTAGAAGGGTTCTATAATAGGGATCTAATAAACATGCCCTAGCGCCTGATCAGGGGCTCATCGGATAGCCCTTGTTGGGCCCCGATTATAAATGTAACGTCGAGAATTAAGATTGCCTGATCAGGTTTTCCTTATCAGGACCTCATGACTGTCCCTTACTGCGCCTTACATTTAAAACTTACATCTAAAATAAACATTTTAAAAACGTGTATAGTAACTATATATATATATATTATATATAGATGTGTGTAAGTTGATAAATAATTTCTTATTTTAATATTTTATAATTCCCAAAGCGGTCACCACCCATCCAAGTATTAACCATATCAAACGCTGCTTAACTTCAATGATCGGACGAGAACTGGTGCTGTTGTTGAAGCTGTTTAAGTTGTTTAATAATACTTTTTTTATGAAGGTATTCTAATTTGCACATACATTATATCATACATATATGCAAATAATAAACTGATTTTTGAAAATATTTTTTAATAATATTCAAATTTTATATATATATATATATATATATATATATAATATATAAGTATTAATATAAGTGTTAAGTATTTTAAATTATAAAATATTGCTAACAGTCATACATGTAAAAACTTATTTATTAGTTTTGTAAAAATTGTTACTCAAATTGGCATAATAAACAACTTAAACAGCTTCAACAACAGCACCAGTTCTCGTCCGATCATATATATTATATATATATATGTATATGTATATACATATATACAACTTTTTAATTTTACAAATGGTATATTATGTATATATATATAAATATATATTGTATATAATTATAATATAATTAAACACTTTTTTTCAAGATAAATGTACTTAATAATAATTTTTTAAATTTACTTAATAATAAAGTTTTGTAAAGATGATAATTTGTCTGTAAAAAAAACTAAGAATTTCTTATTAGGGCATACCTTACTGCTTCCCGATCAGGTTTACACTTATCAAATCCTATGAAGGAAATGATAGGGACAAGAAAATCAGGCCCATGTAAAAATTACCTGAAAAATGATTAGAAAGAGCCTTCCTGTTGCGTACCAGATCAGGTACGTATCGGGAATGTCTTATTAGGGCATACCTTACTGCTTTCCGATCAGGTCCTAATCATACATAGGGCATGCCTGATTTCATTTCTGCTCGGGAACACGCGGGGCGATTTATTTATTACTTTCAACTCTCTCAGTTCTCAACTTTAGCTTGTAATTTAAGTATGACGTAATTCATTTGTTACTATAGTTTAATTTTAATTATTATGAAATAAACTATGTGTGTATATACATATAGGGTGTAACTGAAAAAAAAAATAAAAAAAAAATAAAAAACCATATATGGAGCATATAACTAGATTCTCTAACCAATTTGGATTTTTCTGCAACGAAAATGTCGAGGGAGGTCATTATTTTTTACATATTCTCAATTGCATGTTGTCATAATGTATCTTTGTAACTAAGCCCTGAAATTCTGTTAAAGTAAAATCTATTGGATTAAGTAAAAAGTAATTTCGTATTTTTAGATCAAATTCAAAGATAAAATATTCATATTTACAAATAATTTGATTCACAACGGTCTTTTGAGATACATTGACTATCTGTGCGATGTCTCGTGTATATAACGTGTGTTATTTTTAATGAACGTCTTGATTTGGTCGTCGTCAGCCACCAACGGCCTTCTGAGCGCTTACCATCTTCACACGTCGTATCACCATAGAATTTCGCAAACCAATTTTGGTACACACATTCGCTTATGGCATCCTCTCCATATATAGCACATATCTTTTTTTCAGTTTGCGTTGCGTTTTTCCCTTTGCAAAAATAAAAAAAACATTAGACACTGAAAATACTGCTTGTTTTGCTTCATGTTTACAAAATCTCCAAGTAAAAAGTACTGAACCGATTTTAAATAATAAACTCTTAAAATACGCGAGAAAACATAGCGTTTTAGAGTAATATATGTTTGTCAGGTTTTGAATAAAGTTAGCATGAAATATTCTTTCTTAATGACATCTACCCGCAAAATACGAAATTACTTTTTACTCAATCCAATACTTAAAATTAACTTAAGAGTGTAGTTTTGTTAATATCTTAATTTTATAAAATTTGCGAAAAACCCTACTTTTTCAATCATTTATAACTTAAAAATTTTATTATTGAGGTCTCGACATTTTCACTGAGAAAAAATCGTCTCCAAATTGGCCAAAGAATTTAATGGTGTGCTCCTATATGTTTGTTTAATTACACTCTGTATATTGTAATTGTACATACAACGATATATATTCAAGAAAAGTGTGTAAAATATTATAAATTAGAGATATAGTTTAATAGCAATTGGAATTTCTTCAACACTAAAGAATTTATTTCTCTTTTTACTCAGAAAAGAGAATTTATATATATAAATATTTATATATAATTATATATTTATAGGAGAAACCCATCTATAATGGTCCCCCGGAGTAAAATGGTACTCTGTACTTATCTCTCCGATTATTTAGTGTTGTTATCTGCGTGTAGAATTTTATATTACTTCTATTTCTGTCCTGCCATCATGTGAATGTTTGCTGAAGCAATTGGATATGTTTAACAATAAAATAAAAAAATTCGATTTTTTAGAGATCTGATATAAGGTAAACTTCCTGTTTTGTTTCACTGTACATCCTGTGATTAAGAGAGATACTATATAAAGTTATTATGTTAGTAAGACCCAGTTTTATATTACATATTTTAATGAATATAGAAAGTCCACAAGATGGCAGTCTTTTCGTAGCCTTTTTTTTATCAAAATGGAAGGGTCGGGGTAAAACGGTCCTTGTTCCTTTTTAGGAAGTCACTCTGTCCCAAAAATTTTTTAATGTATTATTCTACGTTTTTGTTACAGATATAGCACAAAAATTCCTAGAAATAATTCTCACATAAAATCACAACGAAGTTGAAGCCCAATTAAAATTTCAGTGCTATATTTTGTTAATTTTTTTTTGCAACATCAAATTAATAATGCACTATTTGATAAAAAATGCTTAAAATACATTTTTGTTACATAAATTCAAATTATAAGTATAATTATTTAATCGAAACTATTATCTGTATTAAAAATATTTTTAGGGGACCATTTTACCTTAGGGACTGGGGTAAAATGGTCACTATGAAAACATACAGAAAATTTTTGACTGCAGAAAAATTTGAACTAATAAATAATTTGTAATCATTCCACTAAAACGAGAAAGAAAATATCTTTTCAATTTTGCAAAGTTTGAGAGAGAAAGCATAATTAATATAGAAGCTGCAGCATTTTTTCCTTAAGGTGACTAACCATTTTACCCCAGTCTCCCCTATATATATTTATTTATATATAATACTTATTTTCGAGACGTTCGAAATGCTGTTGTATCGTAAAGTATTTAATAATTAAATTAAATTAATTAAATTACATTAAATAATTAAATTAAATAACTAAATTAAATAATTAAAGTATTAAATATCAATAAATATTATGGATTTTAAAAGTAGAATATTTTATTGATATTTAATGCAAGTTTGTATAAAATCGTCATTGTACAAGATCGATTAGTATTCATATAAAAAAATAAATTTCATTAATTACTCGAATGACTTACGTATTTAAATACATCATACACAAAGATACAAAAATAGATTACTCTTTTACACGAAAATACAATGTGGGTTTTTTTTCCAATTTTCACACTTAATTGTCAAATAAAAAATAGAATGCAAGGTTTGAAGAATTATCTCGATTATTACGCTCTAAAAGATATATGCAGTTTCGGATTATCATGTCCAGACGGAAGTCTCTCCCTTGTGCGAAGCAAGTAAATAAAAATACAATTAGTATGTGTTTTCGTCTCCGGCTGTGTGTGTTTACAGTTGCCTGTAAAAGCGGAAAGAGAGACTTTTGTAACTCGCGGTGCAAAGAGCCTCACGTAAATGGCGCACATAACTTTCTTCCAGAGAAAGAAAGAGAGAGATATTATTGCGAAGACTGTCTGCGTACTTTCCTCTTTAATTTTTAACGAAACGACAAGAGGGGAGAGGGCGGAATATATTTCGTGGACGGAACGGAATTTTCGTCGCATACAGTTGGACCCGAAAAGACTGAAATTGAGGCTCCACGATGCAACAGGAGGGCACACGCGATGTATAAGCGCTCTGTTATTTTATGTATACGGATAACATGCCGGACGAGCTGTAATAAATTTCGTCCTGAGAGCCACAAATCTTGGGAGGAATACACTCCTCCCGGTTCTTCGTCTCCTAGAGAGCGTTCACGGAGTGTTTCCGTTATGTTCGCGTTGATTTTTTATCGTATCAACGGGAACGCGAATCAAGGTCTCTGGGAAGTATGTAGCATATTCTCTCTTCCTTAAGTATTGGCGTATATTAGGTAGTGATGGAATTAAATATCTTACAAGTAGATTAAGTATCTTAGACACAAGTAGATTCGAATTTGTTTAAATGATTTCAAACTCTCTATGAATACAATAATAAATAAAGGATCCAATATATACTCGTAAGTACAAAATCAGGTATGAAAAGAGTTAATAAGAGCCAGACGCAGATATGAGGTGTAACAAATTCTTTAAGGATATTTAAGGCTATCTTTGAATCAAAAAAGGTACCGAAATGTTTAAAATAATTAAAGAAAAATTTAAAAACATGTCTCTGCTGAAGATAGTTCAAAAAAGGACCATTTAAATAATTAGAGAAAAAATTAAAAATTAAAGAGTTTGTTGCGTCTAATTTCTACGTATGGTTCTTATTAATCAGTCCTTTTCATACCTGATTTTCTATGATTACTTCGAAAAAAACTACTTATAAGTAGACTCAATCCTGGATGAGATAGATTCAAATTCTCTATAAGTATCTCGAAAAACAAAAGCAATTACATTCGTAATAGGATTCTAACTGGATCAAGCGACGCGGTAGCGCCATTGCTGCCAAGTATATAAAATGAGACTAACGTCAGAGATATTGCGCCGCTACCAAGTACTTATCCGATATTTTTCTGTTAAGTGATTTTTCCGTCAAGATATTTCTAGAACTAAAGCCTTAATCGAAAATCTAACGGCATTTTGCTTATATAATGTGAATATTGTAGAGTTTTCAATTGCGACCAGTTTGAAGATGAATGCCAAAGTCAATGCCGCGAACTCGAAAATTTTTATCCAAAAAAGCAAAATTTTTCACATTTTATTGACCTTTACACAGAGCCGCTAACAAGAAGAAGAAGAAGTATTTTAAGACTTTCAGCTTTCAGATCTCATGTACATACTTCGCACGCACACATTTAAAGCGATTTTGTCCCTCAAGGTGCCACTTACAACGTGTATGTACAAATATTCAATTGATGACTGCAAATACAACTAATACTTAATGATAGATAAAATTTTAACAGTTTGTGAGTGTGCAGATGTGTGAGTATAAATCTGTCACGGTTGAGCGACACATTTTGACAGTTCAAACGTGTATTGAAATAGTGATTCCAGTTATATTATGATTTATTTTATTATGTATATACGATTTAATTAAATTAAAAAAAGTAGAGATAAAGAAGACAAAGAAAAGAGAAAGAGGAAGAAGGAAAGAATTAAAGAGAAAGGTGTGTCTACTTTATATATGTATATACTATTTTTTTTATCTTATTTAATTTATACACATTATTTTCTTAAGAGCTTTATGCTACATTGTTAAATATTATTAATAATTGTATTATTAGTTAAATATTTATTATTAATGTTATTTAATTTTATTGATTATTATATTATTAAATTTACTTATAGTATTATTAATTATTATTAAATTATATTATTAATCATATCATTAATTATATTTTTAATAAATAGAAAAGAATAGAAGAAAAGTGAGAGAAAAAAGATTGAAGGAAAAGAGAGAAGGCTAATATTAGGTAATTATACTAAAGGTAGTTTTACTAAATCTTTTAATGTTTTAATATTATTATATTTTTAATAACTTTTTAAATGTTTTATTTAAAATTTAAAAAGAAATTAACTTATTAACTTATTATTAATTAACGCATTAACTTATTATTAATTAACGCATTAACTTATTATTAATTATATTATTAATTATATTAATTGATAGAAAAGAATAGAAGAAGAGAGAGAGAGAGAGAGAGAGAAAAGGAGATGAGAAAAAACGAGAAGAAAGCTTTATTTAAAATTAAAGAAGAAAAAAAATAAGAAAAAAAAGAGAAAGAAAGAAAAAAGCAGAAGAAAAAGAGAGAAGAAATAATTATATGTATAATAACATTAGATAATAACATTTTTATTAAATTTTTCAAATGTTTATTTATTAAATTATGTTAATAATTATGTTTTTAATAGATAGAGGAGAATAGAAAGAGAGAAAAAAAGAATGAAAAAGAGAAAAAAGAAAAAAAAGAAGGAAGCTTTATTTAAAATTAAAGAAGAGGAAGAATAAGAAAAAGAAAAGAAGAAGAAAAGAAAGAGACTGAAGGAAAAAAAGAAGAATGGATATAATTTTAGGTAATAATATTTTTATTAATTTTTAAAAATTTTTGAATATTATTTTAGTTATTAATAATCCTTTAAATACTTTATTTAAAAAAATATTTTTTATTTAATCGGCTCTCAATATTAATAAATAATAAATAAATAAATGTGATCTGATGTTATAGATGTCGGCCAATAGAGCCAAGCGCGAAAATTAATTTCTAATTTTTCGGAACAGTATCTCTTGGTTTGAGATCACTGAGTTCCATTTGATTAATTATCAATTAACCTCGTACTTACAATGGAAAAATAGGCGAGAAAAATATATAGGAAACCGAATAGGATTTCGGACCTATATTTTTCTCGCCTATTTTTCCATTGTAAGTACGAGGTTAATTGATAATTAATCAAATGGAACTCAGTGATCTCAAACCAAGAGATACTGTTCCGAAAAATTAGAAATTAATTTTCACGCTTGGCTCTATTGGCCGACATCTATAACATCAGATCACTTTATTTAAAGTTAAAAAGGATCAATCGATGAAGATAAATAGAAAAAGAGTGAGAAAGGAATAGAGAGAAAAAGAAAGAAAAGAAATAAGAGAAGAAAACTTTATTTGAAATTAAAAAAGAGGAAGAATATAAGCAAAAGACTGGAAGAAGAAAAATAAAAGATTGAAGAAAAAGAGAAGAAGGAATATAAAATAAGATAAAAGAATCTTTTAAATATTTTATTGATATTACAGGGATAAATTATATATTAATAATTATATTATTAATTATATTATTAATTATATTATTAATAGGCTTTTGTCCAATTTTAAAATTAAAAAAATTTATGTAACAATAAATAATAACTTTTTTAATTTTTTTCACAAAAAGCAATTAAATCACAACAAAATCTTGATAGAAAAAAAACACGTCAAGTATATAAAAAAATTCGACATTGTATACAAATATGTCTTTGTAGAAATTTTTCTAAGTTTGAAAATAAAAAAAAATATATTAAGAAATAAGCAAAAATAATTATAAAATTAAAGCTACTGAGCCAAGTATAAATAGTGTATTAAATTTGCAGATTCTGAATATAAAATTTATTAAAGAATCATATTTGTATTTTTAAGAATAATTATCTGCATAATCAAAACGATTTAGATCCGGTATTGAAAGAATTAACGAACAAAAATTTGACGTGTCCGGGTTGGTCTACAATCGGTATAACACGGGTTTCTCGATTCAACCAGTGCTCTAGAAATCCGAGGATACGCGGATCCCTGTACATCGGACGAATCTTTAGCGCGCTTTGTATCGCTCATGTGCGCAAGCTTATGCGTACAAGCTTTATCCTCTGGATTAACCACCCCAACTCGGTCACGATCCGCCATGTAGTACGTGTACTTTATCGAGGACAGGATGTTTCCTGCATCCGTGAAAGAAAAGCCTGTTGTCATCACGGTTCAAATATAAAAAAAAATTCGACGATGGCGTCGCTCTTGAAAAAGAAAAAATGTCAATATATAATTGAACCCTCCTCTCCTCTCCCCCCCACCCCCCTTACATCCGCACAGTTACAGTTAGGCCCAGTTCTACCAATATAACAAACTTTAACCGGAGGTTTAAGTTAACCGACATTGGTAGAATTGGACCTTAGTGATTATATTTTACGTTTAAACACGGAGGAAGAGCATCCCGCGTCGGCTGATGACGTTATTAGCGAATTCCGTTACACTTTGCATCTTCATGTATTTTCATCGCGTTATGCATTTGCATTGCTATACCGAGATGATAATCGCCTCACTTAATATATGAATATAAATGCGCGTAAGTGTAATCGATGCCTTTGTTTTCGGAGGCGGCAGGATTCCTTCACATCTTCAACGTTCTCTGAAACGTACGAGATTTATACGATTTTGCCGCTGACAGATCTCTCGCTCGCAATCAGCTGACTAATGTCATGTCTAGACATGACATTAGTCAGCTGAGCGAGAGATATCGCAATACAACGACGAAAATCATGGATTTGTCGCGAGTGATGATTACGTTCTCGCTCAGCTGACTAATGTCAATGCTGACATTAGTCAGTTGAGCGAGAGTAAGTATAAGAGAGCGCGTTAACTCGTTCGCGAAAACGCGAAAATGAAAACAATTTTACAGCTCTCGCATCGTTTCCGTCGCACTTCCACTTTTTTGAGAGGAGAGGAAAGGAGGGAAGGGGAAGGAGGAGGGTCTCACGAGTGCGCATTGTTATGTTGTTAATATCAGGCGACCAGCTGACGGAAAAGCGCAATTTTTGTTCGGCGGGTAGCCGCCGTTTAATGAAAACGGCGCCGAATTTTTTTTCTCCCCAACCCCGTCTAACCTTTAACGACAAACAATTGCACCGTCACCTGTCAAACACACGCCACGCGCGCGCTACGAGTGCGAATAATTGAACCGATATTACATAAGAGACGGTATGTATGACGGTATGTATTAACGAAAAGAAATTATCGCGATCGTTCGATTAAAAAATTTTGACTATATCGGAATACACGGATGTATTACAAAATTAATATGTTTATTATATACTTTCTAAATATTTGAATTTGACATTAGAACGGCTGTGAAATAATTAACTTTCTTTTTATAATGTGTACGCAGTAGTAGTTAAATTTAATTTATTCAATTAATTAATAACAGTAATTTTTTAAAATTTAATTTAGAGTGAATCTTTAGCAATGCACTATTAAAAATAAAATTATAATTACACTAATTTACAAAAAAAAATTTTGTTTTCATTATTTTAAACCAGACAACATGTTTCGTATAGATGTTTGGATGCTGAAAACGATGTCGCAAGCCAATTTTCATCAGCACGTCAGGAAATTTCTGAAATAATTGAAGTTTAATATACAAAAAATGACTTTTTTGCGATCTCTGAGATTTTTTTGAAAAATGTTAACGTTATCTAGAAATTATGATCAGATGTCATGAGTGTATTGTTCATTCCCTATAAAATGCATTTTTTTTATTTCGATATCTTAATTTTTAGTTTTATTATAGGAAGGATTTAAATACAGAGTTTTGCTGAGAGATAGCAAATATTCCGCCTATAATAATAAAGTCATATAATTATCATTCATAATTTACAGTTTAGGGCTATCGATACACATACTCAAAAAATAATTTTTTTCCAAAAACTTTATTATCTCAGGAGCATCTCTTTATGAAAAGTAGTTACCAGCTTTAATCTTTCCTAACATGGCTAAAAAGTAAGATATTGAATTTAAAAAATGCATTTTAGAGGAGATGAACAATACATTCATGATATTTAATCAGATTTTCCAGATAACGTGAATCTTCTTTACAAAAAAATCTCAAATATCGCAAAAAAATATTTTTTACACATTAAATCTCAATTATTTTGGAAATCCGACGTGCTAGTAAAATTTGGTTTGCGTTTTTAGCACCCAAAAATTTATAAGAAACACTTTGTCTGGTTTAAAATAATTTTTGGCTGTAAACACTAGTGTTATTGATTATATATTTTATTATAAAAATATGTGCAAATTAGAAACTTGCACATTGCTTCCTCACCATTCTATTTCGCTCATTATGCTTCCTCTATGAGCAAGGTGGTGTTTTAAGTTTGGCTTTCTCATAGAAAAAGCTTAATGAGCGAAATAGAATGATAAGAAAGCAATGTGCAAGTTTTCAATTTGCACACTTTTTTCACATAAAATAACATTTTTTTAAATGTCATGTATATGTATGTGTGTATGTATGTACCCACTGTCGTTTTCGTAAAATTCGAAAATTTATATTTTTTGAAAAATTCAAAATTTTATATAAAATAAACCTTTTCACCTATTCTCGCCAAATTTAATATCAAATATCCTTTAATGATACTTTATTCATATAAAAAAATTAGCTCAATATCTCAAAATTTGCGAAAATTTAAAAAATGCACATTTCTTAAGAATTCAAAATTTCATAAAAAAATTAATCCTTTTGTCGATCATCGCCAAACTCAATACCAACCATCCTTTAATAATAGTCTATTTATGTAAAAAAATGTATCCTGATATTTTAAAATTTACGGAAGTTAGAGCAACCACAAACATTTTTTGAAAAATTAAAATTGCATTAAAATTTAAAACACAGTATAAATTTTTATAAAAATGATAATAAATAAAAGTGTTGTCTTACTTGTATACCAAATTGGCGAGCGCTATAACTCAAACAGTTCTTGAGACGTTTAAATTTTCAGAAAAGTGGATGAACACACACAAACACACACACGGACATATTTGAAAAATATGATTTTTTGATGTGTTTTGAAACATTCTAAACACATTGGCATAAAAAATAGAAAAAAGAATTTTTTTCGGAAACAAAGTTTCCTCTGTGAGAAAGCAAAACATTTTAGAAAATTCGGCTATAAATAAAAATAGAGTAAAATAAAAATATAAAAATAATACAAAACTAATACAAAAAATAAATATAAAATTAATAGAAAAACAATTAAAAAGAATGTTTAATTATAAGCAATAGAGTCGCATATGAAGAAAGGAATGCTGTGCAAATAATATTGCAATTTGTCTTTTCCCTTGACTGTGTTTGCTGTTATTTAAATAAAATTATATTGATGATCATCTAAATGAAATTTTGCCGTCATCTTATCTTTATATAGATAATAAAAATATATATTATCTATATCTGCATCTTACAATTAGATAAAAAAAGTATTATCTTTACTGAATTATCTAGAGTGTTCGTGAATGTTCAGATAATTTGGTTTAGAGTCATAACACATAAAAATACTTAAGTAGTAGAATTTTGAGCAGTAAGCGATAAAAACTTGTAAATAAAAGTATGAATATATTTTTATATCCCTTTTATAATTTACATTTTTATTATATAACTGTGTTTACATAAGCGGTCTTAAAAATAATATTATCTGAAAGTTATCTAGATGGATATATTTAATATATTTAAAAAATAATTATTAATATATTTAAAACAAAATCATCTTTATCTTATCTAAAATGAATTAACATATTTTCAGCTCATCTTTATCTAGCTAATTATATTTAAAATCATCTAACAATAAGCACAACACTGCCCCTTGAGTAGCAATGCGTGTATATAGATGACAGGGCGCACTTTATCCGAGGAACTTATCTGATAAAAATGCCTTCGTAGCCGATGCCTCACTTAGAATAGATTGTGAAATGCAAACTGGGCTGTAAAAAGAATTCCGATCAAGAGAGAATGCATCTATCTACTTATGAACCTATCTATATACTTATCGACTGGATCACAGGAGTGGATTAGAAACTCCGACTGTCGGGTCGAAATCGAAGCTGTCACTGGAAACATACGGATCGTATAAAGCTATAGATGCATTTTTATTCAAAATCGCCCTGTAATCCTGTTACCGTATGCATATTGATTATCGCGCCCTTCGAATAAAATGGCGCAAGAGAGCGATCAATCTCTTTTCTCATTACGCAATCGAAGGTATAAGAGAGAGAGAAAAAAAAGGGCTAATACATCAATAATCTTGCATTTGCTCTCGCGTAACACCGTTAACACGCTTGGCTGCAGCTCTGGTGCAGCTGAAAGTCGTGAGTAAATATTTTCGAATGAAAAAGAACGTATATGTGTATACACACATATGTGACGCGCGGTAGAAAAGGTTAATCGGTTTTCCGGACAAAGATGCGAGCTTTTTTAATATAGGAATCTCGCACGTGTCGAGAAGGAGAGATCGATTCCGAATGCTTTTTTCAGATGAAAGATTTCGACATTTTGAACGTTACTGTAAATAATAAAAAACATATCAACGTCGCGCTTAGCTCTTTATACAATTTGCCATTGTGACGTAATGTTATATGTTATATAGCGATAGGATTAAGTATCTTATACAGGGTGTCCCAAAATTAGACCGGTGGAAACTTCAGGTGGTTAAAAGAGACATCAAAACAAGTCAATTTTGTTAATAAACCCGTGTCCGCAAATGAGCCGTTTTGGTGGTACAGTGGTTTTTGAAGTGAAATATATTTTCTTCTCATCCATTACATTTAGCTTTTGCATAAATAAAAAGATGCATATCGGCCAGTTCTTCATAAGAAAACTTGTCCATTTTGAAAATGAATTTCGGCTAAATAATAATGAATACTAAACGCTGAATGTGAATAATGAGCTTAGTCAATAATGTTTTATTTGAACAATGTCTTATTTGAATAATGTCATTGTCTTATTCAAACAATATCAAATAATGTTTCTTAATAAAACAATGTTCTATATGTTAAACAATGTTTTACTTTTTAATTCTCTAATGACAAAATGACTCATTTTAGGATACGGGTTCATTGACAAAATTGGCTATATACCTATATACAGGTAGGTAAGAATTTGTTTGCATGGTTTCTCGAATTCTCTATGATTATTGTGAAAAAAACAGTGCTTTCAAATAGACTCGAATCTGAATGAGATAGGTTCAAACTTTCTATAACAGGATGTCTATTCAAATCTTGTAAAAAAATTCTTTGAGAATTTTCTGATCTTTCAAGTATTTTCGTTTAAAATTTCAGGTAAAAGAAGAAAATTTGTATAGATGAAGATTTTAAAATAAGTTTCTTTATTGTATGCGCTTTTTTTAATGTTTTCTATTCATACGATTGCAAAAAAAGTTACCAGAATACAATTTTTCCAGCATTTAATATTGATTTATTAATATGGATTTTATTAAATATTATTATCTTTAAATGTTAAAGATATATACAAAAATATAAAATAAAAATATAAAACAAGAAATAATTTATTATAGACGTCTTAAGAACTAATTTATTTAAATATTAATTAAAAAGTTGAATACAAAGATCATGATATTAAAAAAAGATCGTCAATAAAAAATAATCATATGACATTTGAATAAAAACTTAAATATTGCAAAGATATGTTAAACATATGTTTTAAGTGTTATTAAAAATATTTAATACAAAGCCTTCAAAATAAATTAATTTTAAGTTCTTTAAAAACTAAACACGGCCTGTCTATAGTTTAATAATGCATTTTTCCCTATTCTAAAAAATAAAATAATAGCTAAATAATATTTATAAAATCAAATATTTTAAATAATATAAAATATTTAATATCTATCTTTTTAACGTACACATACGATGATTGCTAACTTGACCAATTAGCGGACTTATCGATTGTTTGTAATATAAGAACAAAATTATTAAAGACAAGTTTTGAAAAAATTCCCTGAATCTCAATAAAATTTCATAAAAATTCCCGGATTTTTCAAAGTAAAAAAATCCTTGAAAAATCTCCGATTTTTCTAGGAAGTAGACATCTCGCATAAGTATCTCAAAAAACAAAAATAGTACTTTTAAATTGAACTTGGATCAAGTATGTTAAAATCTTTTATGAGTACTTATGAGAAGTTTTATGTTGTATTTAATTTAATATATTGCGTGGATGTGTAACAAGTATCATAAATAGATTTTTTAAATCTTATTTGAGTTTGAATACTACACTTGTAAAAGCTTCAATTCTTTCCGATAAAAAGTACTTATAAGTACTATTTTATATCTTATAGTTATAGGTAATCAATCTAAAAAATTCGAATAATCATTTTAAATTCGATTACTTCGCAAGTACAATATATGAAATATTATTTCTTATAAGTATTATTCAAACTTTAAAAAATAAAGCTTGCTTATTTTTTTCTTATTTTGATATCTTACTTTTTAGCCATGTTGTATGAAAAATTAAAGCTGGGAACTACTTTTCATATAGGATATCCGTCCCCATATGAGAAGTAGTTCCTAGCTTTAATTTTTCATATAACATGGCTAAAAAGTAAGATATGGAAATAAAAAAAATGCATTTTATAGGGGATGAACAATATATTCATGACATCTGATCAGAATTTCCAGATAATGTTAACTTTTTTTACAAAAAAATCTCAAATATCGCTATTTTTTGCATATTAATACCTCAATTATTTCAAAAACCTGATGTGCTGGCAAAAATTGGCTTTTGGCATCTAAAAATCTACAAAAACCACCTTATCTGATGTAAAATAATTTTTGGCCGTAAATTAGTGTAATTATTTAGCAAAATGTTTTATCGCGACGTTCTCCGATTTCCGATTATGCTTGCCGGGAAATGTGGATCTTCTTTTCTTGGCTGGTCGTCTCGTAACAAGTTACATGTTACATACCTCGCGCGATACGGCGCGATTTGCCCGTACAGAGAGGAAGAATTCCGGCGGAGAGCCGCACACGTGCAGCGCACACCGAGAGACCGACAGTCTCGACGTTGCTCTCCGGGGTATGCCCCTGAGTAAATCAGGTACTGTCAGGACGGGATGTGGATGGATATGACGGCGCCGGGCACACACGGAGCGAGATGATTGGCGTACTGGGCCGCGGGGGACCAATCGTAACCGCGGTAATGGATCATCGATTTTTCCGTGACCTTTGGGATAAACGGTCTCGACGGGGGTGGCTCGCCGCACGGTGCGAAATTACGTTATTTCCGAGAACGAGGGAGAGAGAGAGAGAGAGGGAGAGAGAGAGAGAGAGAGAGAGAGAGAGAGAGAGAGAGAGAGAGAGAGAGAGAGAGAGAGAGAGAGAGAGAGAGAGAGAGAGAGAGAGAGAGAGAGAGAGAGAGAGAGAGAGAGAGAGAGAGAGAGAGAGAGAGAGAGAGAGAGAGAGAGAGAGAGAGGGTAGGGGGAGGGGGAGGACGGCGGCGTCTTGACCGAGCGGGCGCGAATCAACGAACGGTCCAACAAATAAATTAGTCAGAGCTGGGATTTAAGGCATCCTCGGTTTCCATTAGACAAGTCTCGTCTCGTTGCGTCGCTTTCTCCTTCCTTCGCTTTTCCCCCCTTTCTTGGACGGAGAGCCCGTATTAGGACGCCTGTCCGACTTCCGCGATGCTCGCCATTTGTCTGGGAGGAGGGAAGCCAGCTGAAAGAAGCTAATTTCGAAACTTTGTGTGAGTTGCGCGGAAAACACGGATTTTTCCGAATTACTTGTCTTGTCAGATATCCATCGTTGCTGGCCATGTAAAATGTTTTCTTCCACTCGATGGTGAAAATATTCCACATTTATGCATTGAAATTTTATTTATTATTAACAATTTTATTTATAATTAAAATTTATTATTATTAAAAATTTAATTTATTATTAAAAATATTTATTAAAATAGTTTTGTTGTAATTATTATCTATAAAATCATTTATTTACAGTTGTCGCTGACAATAAAATGAGAAACATTTATTATTAAAAATTTATTAAAAATTGTATTTATTATTATAAATTAATTTTTAATTATTATTTAAAAAATTACTTTATTATCAAAATATTTAATTTATTATTAAAAATACTTATATTTAAATATTTGTTTTTATATGTAATGTTTGATTTAAATAAATTATTATCAAAAAATTATTTTTTCAGTGAAAATGTAATAAGTATATAAATATATAAAAATATATAAAAAGTATTTATTTATTGTTATCGCCAATAATAATGCGATTAATACATCAACAAACTATATGTTAGTCGATCAAATCAAGAGATTGGAGGGCTCGAGAGAAATTTCACTTTATATAAATGTTTACCTGCATATTTGTGAAATATTATATATTTATAATTCTCTATAAGCAACGAGGAAAATCATAAACATATATGTATATATAAGAGTGCAATTAATCTGGAAAAATTATAACATAAAATATGATAGCCAACATTTAAATAAAAAAAAAAAAAAATGTAAAGGGGGATATAAAAATATATTTATATACTTTTATTTATAAATTTTTTGCTTACTGCTTAAGTTCTACCACTTAAGTATTTTTATGTGCTATGACTCTAAACCAAATTATCTGAACATTTGTCTAGATAATATAAAAGTAATGTGCAAACGTGTTTATAATTCATTTACGTAAATAAATCATCTTATTTCTCACAAAAGCATACTATTATCCTCTTTATTAATCGACTTTTTACCTTCGAGTGAGATCTGACGTAACATTCGCGGCTAGAAAAATGGATGGAAAGAAAAGAGATAAAGAAAGATCTGCATCTGAGTAAAATAACGATTATCTTACTATGTATGTCACATATGTGCATGTATTGCTTCGATCAAAATTTTTTTTATTACTAGTTTTTCTATAATATTAGAAATTGATTAATTTTACACTCAGTGACAATAATTCGTGTTTTGTAACTAAAAAGATATAAACAGCACTAATCAGCGATGACGTACATCAACAAATATCATGTCAAACAAGAAGCAAGAAAATTGCATTAACTTCTTAAAATTAATTATAGTTAATAATTTTCTAAATTAAATTTAAAAAAATTAATTGATCAATTAAAAAACTCGTAAATCTCTGTATATAAATAGCGAAAAAATCCAGCGTATTATACAAGAGAGAGTGAAAGTGTGTCTCTTTTCTAGATTATTTTTTCATGTTTGGTCCGTAAATAGTTTATCGCGCGTACAAGGTCGACAAGGTCGCGAAGATTACATTGGATTTTTCGCGTGCAATCAGTATCTATTTCCGTTTCATGCACATTCTTTTCTCGGACGCAATTAGACGCACGCGCGTGCATGCGCACCCTGTGCTCTCTCTCCGTTGCAGCACGTGCGAGCTAAATAATTTAGTGGTCTGTTCTGCTGCAATTAGCGTAGACATTGGCACGGGCTACACCGCATCTCAACGGATCGATAAATTGGATAAGGCAACGGCGCGGCAACGCTTAATTACGTAACTACCGCTACCGCGACGAATAGAAGAACGAAACGCGTTTTGTAATTTTTCATTAAGCAATATTTCTATCCTTCCAATTTTATTATCCTATTCGTACTTCATTCTGTAATGAGTGAGATGAATGTATCACGATTGAGAATGACGAAAATTCGAAATTTTAGGATTTTCGTATATGCGCTTTGACGTTTTTTTCACAAATCCAGCTAGATTTGATTAAATATTAAATTTTCGCCGCGATGGAAATTTCATGGCAATTACGATTAAAAAAAATCTAATCGAGATTTTAATGCGAAATATTACACATCCTTAATTCCACTTTTAATCAAATTTATATTCCATGAAATATCGAGACTGATCTTTTTCAGTCCTCTTACTCTTATATAAAGTTTCATTCTCTATCCCCTATTGCGAATTATGTCAATAATATTTTTAATTATATAATTAAAACTCACCATATGAAGTTTGTACGATTAAATATGCGCTTTGGGCGAAGCTGATGTTGGTGGTAATTTTGGAAATGATATGCAACTTTAATTTTTAAATTTTATGTTGAGACAAGTTAAAAAATTATGTTAGAAAGTAAAGAAAAGATTTTTCTGCCACGGATTTGATTAAAAAAAATTTTTTTATCAATAAAGCAAATCAAGTTCTCTTAACATATTGTACGCAGCGATCATTTTAAACATACGGATCACTACAAAGAAATGATCACAAGTCTGTGATTTCTTGTCAAGTTTGGGGAACTAAGAGACACAAAAATTTCAGTCGATAAAGTTTTTTTAATCATCTTGTGTAATATTTTCGAAACAAAACTTTTTAAACAAAAAAGAGAAAACTCGCGAATTTTTTCATTATTTTCACCTATTTATAAAAAGGTTCACGAGTTAAAAAATTCGGTCACTATATCATACTATAGAGCAAAGATTCAGCTTTAAGAATCCAGTTTTAAAGTTGCTGCACAATGATTTTTAATGGAATTATAAACGATCAAAGTGAAAATGACCATTTTCTCTTCAATTCTCGATTACTTGATAAGGAAAATTCGAAATTTAAATTTTAAAAAACATTTTTGCAGGGAAAATTTTAGACTTTAACGTGAAAAAGTCATGAAATTTTTTCAAATCTTTTTGTGCATACGACACGTCTACAAAGTGAGAAGAAAATTTTCTATTTTGTTAAGTTCGTCGTTTTCTGTATATAAAAAGTACCAGAATTGAAGAAAGTGAAAAACAGCTGTGACCTTTCGAAAGTAGAGATTTTGAGCTTTGAAACCCTTTTTTAAAATTTAAATTTTCATTTTTTGAAACAAAGTTGTAGCTATTTAAAGTTTGCCAATTTTTTAGACAATTATTTTTATCCTGTAATTATTGTACGGAGTGTATTATATATACAAGATGTTTCTAAATAAGTGCGAAAAATTTTAGGAAATGATTTTTTTTGTCGAAAATTAAGGAAGATTTTTCATATAAACATTCTTATATCCCTCCCTGAGTTACACTTCTTCAAAGGGGAAGATTAAAATTAGGTTTTTATTTTTTTTCTTGACTGTTGATTTTACGAAAAAAATGAAACATAAAACGTTTCTAAAGGAATCAAGCTTTCTAACGCATATTTTTAGATGATCACATTCCGGTCAGTTAAAAAGTTCTAATAAATAAAATTGATTAGGGGTTGTTAGTTTCACCCCCTTACAACGATACAGAAAGATTTAAAAAATATTAATAAATATTCCTTTTACTAATAGAAAATATTCCCCAAATTTTATTTTTTTAACTTGTACAAAATTTAAAAAAAATTAAAAATTTACTTTTCACCTCCCCCTTTGGAGGAGTGTAATTCTTCAAGGAGGGATATAGAGAGGAGTATATGTTTATATAAAAAAAAAACCTTAATTTTTGACAAAGAATTATTTCCTAAAGTTTTTCGCACTTATTTAGAAACACCCTGTATATCTTATATTAATTTTTTTTCAAATATAAAAAATAATAAATACGCGAGATAGATCCGTCGAGATGGAAAAGATTTAGGAAACGGAGTAGTAAAATTGATTGATTACGTCAGAGTCTTCCTTAAACTAGAATAATTATATCGATGATGTAACCGAATCTCCATAATTATGCTAAAGATATACGGTGCGACAGCAAAATTAGATGATCCTGTTAATAACATGATGATCCGTGAATTACGTTATAATAAATGTTCATTTACTTGCTCCGTATTTTAGAATCATGTCTAAGGTCGCGTCTAATTCAGCCGCCGCTTCATTTTTCCTCTCTTCCACTTTTTCGTGCGAGATTCTCGCACGAATATTACGTCGTATTATGTATTCATGGGCAAACAAGGCGGGCTTCCCAACACGATAATCTAGTTAACAAGATGACATATTTCAGAATCTAGACGTGGTTAATGGTAAATTTTAAAGGCAAAATATATTTATACACACATATATTAAGGAAAAAATATTCGCACACATATATTAACGAAAAAATTGTTCAGCGATTTATTTATTCGCGACTGCTTATTCTGTCAAAACGGTTACGGTTTCGATGGAAAATCCTTTTTTTTTTACGTGGTTACGCTATTAACTTTATTAAGTGCGGTAAAGAAACAATATTTGCTATCATAACATGAGAAAGATGAAATTATTATAAGGAGGCTACTTTAAATATTTAAAAAGTTATATAATATTTAAAAATCAAGAGAGATAATAAAAGCTGAGAATAGCATTAGCACTTTTAGGTTCTATCGCATAAAATGCGACATTATATTTTCTCACCACATTAATTTGCTCCAATAATTTCTAATTTTTCTTTCAAATATAAAAGTAACAAACACGCAAAGCGATAGATCTATCGAGATAAAAAAGATTTAAAAAATAAAGTTAGGAATAAATACGTGTGTATGATGAAATTATTATAAACTACCTCTCAAATATTTAAAAAGTTATATAATATTTAAAATATTATATTATTATTAATATTATAATTAAATTTTATATTATTTCATCTTTTACATAGTATATTTTATTTTTATATCATTGATTAAATAAATATTACAATATTTAAAATATTTAAAAAATCAAGACCTAACAAATGTTGAGGATAGCACTCTAGCACTCTATCGTATAAAATACATTATATCTCCTCACTGCGGTAAATTGCTTTAATTGCGGAACGATAACGCGCACAATGCGCGATGCGCCAGTTGTAGTTTCTTAATATTAGCATAGTTGCGCCAAAACTATGTTAATATTAAGAAAACTACCCGACTACGGCGGCGTGGCGGTGCGCGAAACCTAATAACGCGGGTAGTCCCGGGGTGTCGTTTATCAAGCTTAGCGGTTAGCTTCAACGTTCAAGGGGGCGTTCGAACGAACGCAATAAAAAAAAGAGCTCGGGTGCGTAAGCCTGTTTACAAAGTCCGGTGCTGCGGTGGTTGCAGTTGGTCGGTGGCGCCCGTCCGGACGTTCCGGGGCACATTTATCGTCACCGCCGACCGCCCACATTAGACGTAGGACATAAATTCTCCCCGAAAGTAATCCAGGCCGACGCGCGTCCAGGAGGCTCTCGCGCATTCGTTCTCGTATTCGCGGCGATACGTCGACTCGAATTTGATTATAGAGGCCGCAAAGAGGGGAAGGGAGAGAGCACCCCCCGTAGGGAAGGTGCAGATCCGGGAGATCGGATATACGCGGGAACACGCACATGCGCACATATATAAAGAGGGACGTGTTTTATTTAAACCAACATCGGTCGGCAACTTCACTAAAGTCGTACACACACACACAAATATACATTGTATATATATACACAGTATTGTGCTTATTGTTGATGATTTTAAAATTAACTAGATAAAGTGGAAATGAAAATATGTAAATTCATCTTAAATAAGATGAAGATGATTTTGTTTTAAACATATCTAGATAAACGATGAAATTATATGGCGATCATCTGGATAACTTCCAGATGATATTATTTTTAAGACTGCTTATATAAACACAGTTATAAAAAAATGTAAATTATAAAAGGAATATGAAAATATGTTCATACTTTTATTTATAAGTTTTTATTGCTTACTGCTCAAGTTCTACTATTTAAGTACTTTTTTTTGCTATGAACCCTAAACCAAATTATTTAAACATATTATTCTAGATCTAGATAATTTAGTAAAGATAAGACTTTTTAGATGCAGATATAGATAATACATATTTTTATTATCTATATAAAGATAAGACGACGCCAAAATTTCATCTAGATAATCATCTATATAATTTTATTTAGATAACAGCAAACACTGTATATATAGGATGATTCTAAATAGTAAATGCAAAAAATTATAAAAGATGATTTTTTATCGAAAATTAAGAGGGAAGTCTTTCATATAAACATATATTCTTATATCTCTCCCTGAGAAATTATTTCCAAAGAGAATTCTGCCAAAGAGGGAAGTGAAAATTAGGTTTTTATTTCTTTTCTTAAATTTTGCGTTTTTGTTCCATTCTTTTCTAATATATGTATACTATAATTTTATTTTGTTTATTTTTTTAATTCTGAAATTCAACTTCTCGTAACTCAAAACCTATATGCCATTTAATACCCTGCTATGCATGATAATGTATTTTAATTTTTTTTCTTATAAATTATTGATTTTACGAAAAAAATAAAAAAGTTTTTGAAGGAATCAAGCTTTCTAACTCATATTTTTAGATAAATATATTCCGATCCATTAAAAAGTTTTAATAAAAAATTGAATAGGGGTTGCTAGTTTCATCCACAACGATATGAGAGGATTAAAGAATATTAATAAGTATCCTTTTTACTAATAGAAAATGTCTACCAAATTTCATTTATTTCAAAATGAAATGCAATTCTGCGGAGAATTTTTAATTTTTTTTTAACTCATTTAAATATATATTTTGCATCGATAGCCTTACTAAAGTTTAAATTGTTTGCCGAGAATGTTTAAAGCGATTATGTGACAATTTTTATGCATGCAGAACAAAGTTAGATTTTTATTTCTTCTCTCAAATTTTGTTTATGTCTTATTTTGTTTCATTCTTTTCCAACATTTACTATAATTCTATTTTGCTTGTTTTTTTATTCTAAAATTTAATTTCTCGAAACTTATACCATTTTGCACTCTGCTGCGCATAATAATGTATTTTAATTTTTTCTTGCAAACTATTGATTTTACGAAAAAAATAAAAGAAATAATAAAGTTTCTAAAGGAATTTAGCTTTCTAACTCATATTTTTAGATTATCGTATTTCGCCCCATTAATAAGTTCTAATAAAAAATTGAATTTAAGTGTTGCTAGAGTTTTATCCCCATATAACGATACAGGAAGATTTAAAAAAGTATTAATAAATATTCTTTTTACTAGTAGAAAATGTTTACTAAATTTTATTTTTTAAACTTGTTCAATGAGAAAAAAAATTAAAAACTCAATTTTCACCTCTCTTTTGAAAGGCTGTATATCTATATGTTTATATGAAATAGAGTGCGTCGCCGTTAGAAGGGAAATATCGCCTCATGTATTATTCAACATGATATTGATATTACTAATTCAATTGTAATTCCACCTTCGTGTATGCGCGGGATCTCGGCGATACTTGCTGCTTTATTAATATGGCGACGTTGAAAATTAGACTGAAACGTCCAGGTAGGATGTCTCAACTGATAACTGTCAAGATACTATATCATTTGTGCGCGTCGAACGATAGAAGAAATCGATTTGTTCGTTGTGTCGATTGTCGCGATATTTCTTTATTAATGATGGATTTGGAGAATTTTGATTTTTTAAATAATATTAATATTTTATTAATTTTAATTAATATTAATTATGTACGATGCGCAAAAAGTATGAATTTAATAATGCAGAAAAAGCGTTATATCGAAGACTAGTTGACTAAGAAACAACTAACTTCTTGTAAGAGTATTATACGTAAATAAGGTAACTTTGTGAACACATGCTCTTACATAAAAATAATAATTACGGATTAACCAGTTATTTTAATGTTTCATAAACCTGAAGAAACTAACTTTACACTTTCCTTTAGTATATAACAAAAAGAGTGAAGAAAGCATAAACGCTTTAAAAGTTAATTTGCTTGATATTCATAAGGATAAAAGCGCGCTTTTTTTATTAAATTAACAATAAGAAAGATCTAGACATTTATGGAGCAAATTTATGATATTTTATATAGTGCGGAAATAATGATATTTTTTTTTGAAAATATAATTTTTTCCAATTTTAATAAAAAAAGTACAATTATCATATGTCTGTCTGTCTGTCTGTCTGTCTGTCTGACAGCGAACTACTCATTCATTAATGGACCGATTTTCTTGAAATCGGTACCAAAATTTTTCAAATTCTACGGGGATAGCGATAATATGGTTTTTAATTTTTTTTTTTTAACTAAAAACTAAAAACCCTCTCTACACACACACACACACACACACACACACACACACACACACACACACACACACACACACACACACACACACACACACACACACACACACACACATTTTTTAAAATCACCTCTTGGTTGTGGCGTGAATGTGAGTGTATAGAGAGGGTTTTTAGTGAGTAAGAGCATTTATTTATTAATTTATTAATAGATTGATTTCATTTAAATCGGTGTCAAAATTTTTAAAATGCTTTTGTATAGCGAGATTTTGCTGAGATTTTGATTTTGTGTACAGAGAAGGTTTTTAATGGGTGAGAGTCCTACACTCCCCCGTAACACCGGGGGTGTATAACACATTTTGTTCGTCTATTGTAAAAAAAAAATAATAATTTTGAAGTATTTCCGCGCGTAACGCGGACTTAAAAGCTAGTTCAATAAAATGAATCTATCTAAAGATAATTTTTCTACACAAAGTTTATTTATTCTACATGCATAAAAATTGTCACATAATCACTTTAAACATTCTCCGCAAACATCTGAAACTTCAGTAAGGCTCTCAATGCGAAATACATATTTAAACGAGCTAGAAAGAAAATTAAAAATTTTCCGCAAAATTGCATCCAGTTTTATCGATTCATATAAACATAAAAAAAAAACTTTACAATCCTTACACTTTTGATATTTCACTTCTTATCAGCATTTTATAGAGATCCCAAATATCACAATGCTGTCAAATGATAAAAAAGTGTGGCGATTTCCGCACATGTGTTAAAGTATCTTTAAAATTACCCTGCACATATCGGATGTCTCTGCATACGTAAAGAGGCGGTAATAGATGCATTTACCGTGGTACGATGGTACTTTGGTACTTTGATAACGATAGAAATTGTGTCATCGACGGCGTGACTAATAACTACCGAAGAACACGTCGCTTCCCTGAGTACCTACGTACCGCCGGAAGTCGAGCTCTCGTTACGTCCGCCTCGACATAAACGTGTATATGTGTATATATGTGTATATGTAGGTGTGTGTACCTGTTTTAATTTGATTATTTCGTTAATAGATATTTCAAGTATCAGAGCATTAGAAGAGCTCAAGTAATTATCCCGTACTGAAGCAGAGAGTGAGAGAGAGAGAAAGAGGGACCGGGCTTCCTCTATCCCTTTCTAACGCGTGTGTCCTCCTTAACGCGTTGAAAGACGACGGGAACAAAGTTTCCGAGTTTCCGCTCGGAGCTTTCACGTGGTTCACGTCTTCCGCCGTTACACTTTACGAGTACGGTAATTGGGTCATCGTCGACGGGACGGGTATCATCGGATCATCCTTGCGTTTTACGTTAAAATCGCAAGTCCCGCGTTAAGTAGACGTCGATCCGGATTTCCATCACGGACCGAATTGTGTTTCGATCACGTCAAGTTTCGAATTCGTGAGTTTGACTGGTAATCATATCGAAATTTTCACAGGATTTTAAATATTTTATTATTTATTTATTATTGAATTATTATTGAATTATTTATTTATTAGTTTATTTTTATTTAATTATTTTATTTTTATTTTATTATTATTTATTATTTTATTATTATTTTATTATATTTATTATTTATTTTTAAATCCATGCCTCGTGGCTTTGGACGACTTCTAGTTTATACATCTGTAATTTGAGCGTATAAGGGTGAAAGTGCTATTAAGTGTAAAGTTAGAATTACAAATCCAAATTAAATAAATTAATTAAATTAAATACATAGAATAAAATACAATAAATTTTAAATTTTATCATTTTAAAATTAAAATTAAACTTATAAATTAAAATAAATTAAAAATTTTATCATTTTAAAATTAAAATTAAACTTATAAATTAAAATAAATTAAAAACTTTGAAAGTACAAAATATAAATATGGATATATTTCAAATTTTTATTTGACATCTCATATAATTATAAACGATCTAATATATTTACAATTTTTCTAATGTGAGAATAAAATTGTGTATAAAATATAAAGTAATTTTTTTATATCTTATTCTAATATATATATTTATTTAATATATTTATTTATTTATTTAATCACAGCAACTTATTGAAATTCCTCAAAATGATTAATTTAAATATTTTATAATATATACATATTCAACTCGACGTAATTTCTAATTTTTATATATCATCTAGAAAGAAGAATAAATAGCGAGATGTAAAATCTATGGAAAAAGAGAAGGAAAGGAGGAGAGAAATTTTCTAATACGCACATTTGGTTAAATAAATGCTCATAAATTGTTTATATATGTATTATTGCGTTTTTCCCTATTGTATCATTATCCGTTGTATCGGCTACGATAATTTGACTAATCGAGTAATGAGCAGTTTGCATAAATGAACAGCGGTATCTCTGATTTTCTACCCTCCAAATAATCCACATAGCGGGGCTCATTTGTTCGCGCGAGATCCGATACGAATACGAATTTGCGTGTGAATTCATCACTAGAGAAAGAGAGAGAGAGAAACATATTTGGTAAAGTGCTGTAAATTAAAAACATCAATATATGTATATATATGTATGATCTCGTTTGCGTTTGAAACTTTTGCGGATATGATTCCCCGAGATTTCCACTTAATCAATGTAATATCAATTTAATTATTAAATTTTTTTTTTATTTTACGCGATAACGTTAAACAAAGAAAGAATAGATTGCCATAACTTAAATGCGTATGAAAAGTAGATTGGATCTTAATTAAATCTTTCTTCTTTGCGATAAAATAAATTTTGTTATAATTTATTTAATAATTGATCATTAAATTAATTTCATTTCGTTTAAGATTACAAAAATTTAGCAAAAAAAAACTCATAAAAAATTTTGATAGAGAGAGAGAAAGAGAAAAAATTTATTTATTCCAATCTTTCAAGAAAGATTCAAGAACCTCTTCCGTCCATTTTCGTTTTGCATCGTACAACGAGATTACATCCCGTCAAATGTTGCATAAAAATACGCGATTTAAAAAAAAAAAAAATTAATTTAAAAGAGCTTTGGCGATTTATTCTTCCGGTCGTGGGGTCACAGGGGGGGGGGGGTAAAGCGTCCCCTGAATCAGTTGTAAATTCCTCGCCTCGCGCTGAGTTTTGCAAACCTAACCGTGAAAAGGAATCCCCTTGCGAAGAAGCCGTCATTGGGAGGGTCGGAGGGGGAAAGGAAGTTAAAAGGAGGGAAAAGGATATCTCGCTGGTTTCGAAGGAGCGATACCGACGATTACGAAGGTCGAGGCGCATCAAATCTGTAGATTCGTCCGGTGGAATGGAACGACGAGCTTCTTCATCCCCCCTTTCACCCCATCCTCCTCAACCCCTAACGAAGAGCGAGAGATAGAAGGGGGTCGCGATACCCTTTGCACGGGCGACATAAGAGTGTATTACACGTGGCGGGAGAAAGAAACCCCCTATCTCTCCCTCCATCCTTGTACAGGAAAGGAAAACGGCTCGAGTATGCGCACACACACATATACAGGGTGTTTCTAAATAAGTGCGAAAAATTTTAGAAGATGATTCTTTGTCGAAAAGAGGGATTTTTCATATAAACATATATACTGCTATATCCCTCCCTGAGGAGTCCCTTTCTTCGAAAGGGGCGGTAAAAACTAAGTTTTTATTCTTTTTTCTTGAAAATTATTGATTTTGAAAAAAATAAAAGAGATAAAAAAGTTTCTAAAGGAATCAAGTGTTCTAACGCATATTTTTAGATAATCACATTCCGTTTTATTAAAAAATTCTAATAAAAAATTGAATAGGGGTTGTTAGTTTTATTCCTTTATAACAAGACGGAAAGGTAAAAAAATATTAATAAATATCTTTTTTGTAGTGAAAAATATCCACTAAATTTTAATTTTTAACTTATCCAAAAAAAATTTGAGGAAACAATTAGAAACTTAATTTTTACCTCCTTCTTTGGAGGAGTGTACTCTGTAGGAAAGCGTATATATGTTTATATCTAAAAAATCCCCCTTAATTTTCGACAAAGAATCATTTGCTAAAGTTTTTTGCACTTATTTATTATAGTTAAACACCCTGTAAGTGTTCTGTGCGCGTTTCACGCGTTAAGTAATATTTTTTTGGAATACGCATATACACTTATACATCTCACATTATACTGGCACTTAAACACACACTTACACTTACACGGATTGAGGACTCAGCTCGGCGGGGCTACCATTTGGAAACTAAATTCAGACCTTATGGTCGGCAAGATAAGACCATTACTGGTTAGCGGAGACCACTAAACATTTTGAAGAAGAAAAAGAAACCTGTACAGGTTTATATACGTATGCGCGCCCAGGGAGTACTCTGCGTTGATACCACTGCTTTATGCTGCGTGGAAAATGGAGATGCTGATTATCTTCCCTCCTCTCACTGTCGGTGGTCCTTAGTCTCCTCTCTCGTAGCCCTCTGCCTAATAAAAAAATGCAATTTTTTTCCTTCCCGACGAGGACGTTACGTCTCTCTCTCTCTCTCTCTCTCTCTCTCTCTCTCTCTCTCTCTCTCTCTCTCTCTCTCTCTCTCTCTCTCTCTCCTCTCTCTCTCTCACTCTCCTCTCTCTCTCTCTCTCTCTCTCTCTCTCTCTCTCTCTCTCTCTCCTCTCTCTCTCCTCTCTCTCTCTCTCTCTCTCTCTCTCTCTCTCTCTCTCTCTCTCTCTCTCTCTCTCTCTCTCCCTCTCTCTCCCCCCCCTCCCCCTTAACAACAATAATTTCACATATTTATATTAAATAAGTGCTTTTAAATAATTTCGAAAGATTAATATATATTTTTGAATAAAATTATATCTGCAGGATTTTCTCCGATTGGCGGCGTCAATTCTTATTATTTTTGACATAAAATCTATCACAAACAAGTTTAATTTTGGGATAATAGCAATGATTTTTCAAATAATTTAATAATATCAAAAATTTTTTGAAAAAATATGAAAAATATATATCAAGTACATAAAATGTATAAATAACCTACATGCAACAAATAAAAATTAAGAAAAAAATATATTATTTATAATATATAATATATAATATATTAAATGTATATATATTATTTGACGTATATATGTATTTAACGTCTTTCACTATAAAATAGAAATTTATCACTCATATATCTGTAATGAGCAACAGCGAAGATGACGTTAATTTATAAAACATACAAATGTAAAATACAAATTATATATAGCAGCGTTAAAAATTATTAACATTATATTTCAAGAAATTATTAGGTGTTTGCAAAAGTTCGTACGGTTACAAATAAATAGCGCGTTAGATTAGATTGCAGTCACTTAATAATTATTTTCTTTTAAGTTGCTTTCTTGTTTTCAAATGTTGACCATATTTAATCAGAATTTATGGCTGATAAGTCATAATTCCGAATATAACTTCATATTTAACGCGATTGAAAATGGAACCATCCTACTCCATGATAAAACCAGACCGCATGTTGCTGTTGCAACTAAAGAGACGTTGTTCGAATTGGATGGGAAGTTCTACCAGCGTACTCTCCAGACATCGCCCTAACTGATTTTTATCTATTTAAATCGATGCAACATGGTCTATCCAATGCACAATTGCAAAATGCTAAAAAAGTGCAAAATGGATCGAGCAGTGGATTGCTTTAAAAGATGAATCATTTTATCGACGTGGGATTAAATTATTGCCCGAAAAGTGACAAAAAGTTGTCAATAGAAACGGCCAATGTTTTAATTAAAATATTACATATTATTTTATTTGTTATTAATAAATCAAAATTGTCAAATCATACAAACTTTTGCAAAGACCTAATATTTTTGTACACATCAAGTATAAAATTTGACGCGGACAATAATAAGTAAAGAGAAAGAGAGAAGAATTATTTAAATAGAATAATTATTTATATAATTTTTCTGAATATTCTTTTCTTATATTAAATATAAGTTTATATAAAATGCAAAGCAGTCTAATTCAGGAGTCACATCAATCGCTTTTTACATCGTATCACTATCGCATCGATTGATTGATTGACACAATTGAATAATTTCACGTATCTATATTAAATAAGTTACCGCATTTAATGATTTGATAAGTATTATTAGTCCTGTCATTGGAAAATATTCCTGTGACACTTTTACCCTCCAGTCACGATTACTCTGATTGACCCTAGACCCCGCCTTTGGTTTAGGTCGTTGGCCCCCAAACTGTGTAGGGTGAACCCCTAACTGGGGGGAAGCACAGGAGAATGTACAAGAAAAGTAAATTATCAAGCATAAAAGTTAGTTTACGAGCTTTCCACAATGAGTCGAGAATTTTTCAATTTCGAGTTTTTAATTTCCACGTACAAAAGTACGCGAGTGAATAAAGTATAATACAATAAGGGAATAAGAAAAAAGCTATAATTAATTAACTTAAAAGTGTAAGCAAAATATATGCGATTTCTTTCATTGTGAAATACGTATATATATATATATATATATATATATATACAATATACACACATATAATAAAATAGTGATATGGTTTGCGAAAATTCGCGAAGCGTTTTGAACTGAAATTCATCGCAGACCATCAAGATGCGAATTTCCATAATGATTCATGCATGACTTTGTTATACGCGTCTAATTTGTCCAATCGCAAATGCGTTAGTCATTTATGCGCGTCGCTTAATTATGCACTTTACATCAACTAATTTATGAGGGCCACAAAGGGGAGAGAAGGGGGAAAGGGAGGAAACCTATTGTAGACCTGCCGGTCGTGATTGTTGCTATCGTTACTGCTACAATACAACGTGAGAGAGAGAGAGAGAGAGAGAGAGAGAGAGAGAGAGAGAGAGAGAGAGAGAGAGAGAGAGAGAGAGAGAGAGAGAGAGAGAGAGAGATTTTTTTGATTGATTGATTGATATTTATTAGCTTTCTCAGCTATTTGTAAAATACAAGTCTAATTTACATTATTACAATATACTCCTTTAACTCTCCGCTTAAACGCTTCCAGTTCTTCGATTCGTCTTATTTCAGCTGGTAAGGCATTGTACATTTTCACTCCCTCATAAAACATACTCTTCTGTGCACTCGTTGTCCTACGAAATTGTACCACAATGTCCCAGCTTGCCGTGTCTGTCTTTCATTCTCTTTTCCCATTACTCTGCGTTGATACACTGCT
>NW_028141168.1:4890885-5015107 GCF_030444845.1 Prenolepis imparis
GCAGTGGTATCAACGCAGAGTACTTAACAAAGATACAAGACATTTTTTCTTCAAATTAATTTTTATTTTTCTACATAGCCTCCTTGTAAGTCTATACACTTCTCCCAGCGATGCTCCCATCTCTTCAACCCGTCCAAATAGTACTCGGCGTCTTTCTCTGCAAAATAGTTGTTTACGAAGGTGATGGCCTCCTCATTCGACGAAAATCTCTGTCCTCCGAGCGCAACTTTTAGCTTAGGGAACAAAAAAAAGTCGTTTGGGGCTAGATCTGGTGAGTAAGGAGGGTGGTCAAGCAGTTCAAACCGTAATTCGTGGATTTTCGCCATGGCAACCGCTGAGGTGTGAGACGGCGCATTGTCTTGGTGAAACAAAATTTTTTTTTTCTGCAAATGTGGCCGCAATTTCTGCCTTCAGCTTGTCAAGTACTGATGCGTAGTATGCTCCTGTAATGGTTTTTCCTTTTTGAAGATAATCGATTAAGATAACTCCATGACTATCCCAGAAAACAGTTGCCATCACTTTCCCAGCCGAAGGAACAACCTTTGCTTTTTTTGGAGCCGATTCCCCCTTCGCAGTCCACTGTTTTGACTGTGTTTTTGTTTCTGGAGTATAATGGTGTATCCAAGTTTCATCTACAGTAATTAATCGGCGCCAAAACTCTGATTTATTGCGCCTAAACTGCGCCAACAGAGCGTTGGAAATCTTCATTCGAACACGTTTTTGGTCCAAAGTGAGCAAACGCGGCACCCAACGCGCGGACAGCTTTCTCATGCCTAAATCTTGATTCAATATGTGACAAACACGTTCTTTGGACATGTTCATAGCCTCTGCTATCTCTCTAACTTTAATTCGACGGTTGTCTAGCACCATTTGGTGAACTTGAGCGATATTATCGTCAGTGGTTGCAGTTTTTGGACGTCCCGAACGTTCATCGTCACCCAAGCTGGTACGGCCACGTTTAAATTCAGCAGCCCAAAATTTCACGTCAATCATATGGAAAATGATGGTGCAGAGTCCTCGTACACAGCGTCCAACTCGTCTTTGATTTGCGTAGGCGTATTGCCTTTCAAAAACAAATATTTAATGACAGCTCGATACTCGATTTTTTCCATTTTCACAAAAACACTCACATCGACTCACTCAAATGATTGTCAAACAACAACTGCGCGTCCAAAATGGCTGAAATTTTGGTGAGTACCTTTCAAAGCATGCGCAAACACATTCCCCAACTTTTGTTTACGAGTGCTGCCATCTTCATGTTGAGGTCGGAAACTTTTCAGACAACCCTCGTATTTCCGCATTTTAATATCAAGGATTTACAGTAGTTTAAAAAGCTGTTGCGCTTTTAAATACGCGCGAGAGACAAAGAGCTGTATAAAATGATGTAAAGTGCTAGGTCAAGGTAAATAAGAGTGTATCGAAGGTTTAGGGGGAACGGGGATTCCTTTTAATTACAGAATTTTCTTCCCTAACAAATCACAATTTTTAAATTTCAACGTTTATGCTGTAGTTCAATTTTACGAATTTTTATGTTAAAAACAACAACTGATAATAGGTAATAGGTAATTGTTAATAGGGGTAATTGTTATTAAATGTCAGCCGTCGTTAAATGTCAAATTTTGCCAAATTATTACAATTTTTGCAACGATGCAATTGTGTGACATTATTAATATCTACAGTATTTTTAATAATAATAGTTTAAAACTACACGTGGTTTATATACATCGTGATAGTGATTTGTGGATGTTTCGTGGCTCGTAAGTAATGTTGTTTCCATTTGTAATGCCTTAAAGGAACATGCAATGAAACGGATCCGGCGCGACATGTGACACGATCGTTTGCAAGAATCATTTGCAAGCATTATGCACCTGCACCGTGCGATGGAATACAGACGGACTACACGGGTGACAAGTAAGATTTGTAGTAAGGTATATTATACGGGGGTCGCGCAGCAATGACATTATGACATAATATCTGCATTTCGCTGAGAATAATGCCCCTGCGTAATGTATGATAGCGTCAGAATTGAGCGAATGCATCGTATAACATTTTATTAATTTTACGTATACATATATTACAAAAAAATCTGATTTTACATATATTACTTAATAAAGATATACCGATTAGTGAAATCATAAGATTTCTTCAATGAAATCTTGTGTCGCCACTTCAGTGACATTTTCATTTATTTAGTTTAAGAGAATGGTAGGATAATGCTTTTTTTTTGTATTATAAATAAATATATTTAAACACAAAATTTTATCACATACGATAATTAATTCTAATTAATGCAATTATTATTATTGTTATTATTATTTGTTTAATATACATATGTATTTGCGTGTTCAGTATTTGTCCACATCAAGAGACACGGTAGTGTCTCGCGCCAAGACCACGCGCAGCGACCGCGAGGCACTCCGTGTATCTCTACGCGAATCGGACAGTTGAGAGTATCATAGATTTCAGATATGCAATAACGGCTGAAGCGATCGAGTTCTTATTGCACTCAATCGATAGATTGAGTTCGAATTATATAATAAAAGTGTCTTTATTTTTGCTCTATGTGCTTTATAAACGGAGATATTATAATGTAAAGTTTATTTTTTTTATAAAATTGATTCAAGTTTCGTCGTCGACCTTTTTAATGCGCATGTACTAGAAAATGTACAGTTCGAGCATTCATTGCAAGATTGCGTTGATGTAAAGTTATCAGTTTGACACATAGGTTCAGTTTTGATGTAGGTTAAATTTGATGATTAATTAATTGATTAAAAAAGAATAGGAAATTCCTTGTATTGTGTATAAAAATAAAAATAAATGTGTATAAAGATTAAAAATAATTGTGTATAAAAAGATTAAAAATAATTGTGTATAAAGATTGTTTATATAGGGTAAGAAAGTGATAAAATCTAATAATGAAAAATAACGTTAAGAAAAAATTTAATAATTCAGATGAGCACTATTAACAGAGTGCTAATAGCTATTCTCTTTATATTATTTATTATATTATTAGCTTTTATTCATTTTCTTATTTTATATCAACAATTATATATGTACTTATGAAGAAATAGTAAAGTGGTTGTTATAAAAAAAATATAAATTTTTTTTGTCATGTTACCGTCCTACTAATTCTTCATAAGTATATAATTGTTGATATAAAATAAAGAAGTAAATAAAAGTTAATAATAATATATAATAAATATCACAAAAACTTAGCGCTGCTAAATTAAATATGCTAATAATATTAACGTACTTTGTACATTTATGTTCTAGTTAACTGTTCCATTAATATTCCAGTTATTATGATGTAATGTTTAAAATAAATAAATAATTTTTTGTAGCAGTACCAAGTTTTTTTAACTAAAATTTTTTAATTTTTTTTATTTTGTATTAATTTTTAATTTTTCTATAAATTTTGAATTTTCAATTTTTTTGTATAAATTTTTATTTATTTGGCGCAATTTTTTCATATCATTATTTTTTTTAGAAATATTAATTTTACAACATAAGTTTTCTTCAATTGACAGAATTTTTTTATATCTATTTTTCTAGAATTATAATTATTATTTTATACAATAAAATTATATTATATAAAGTTAAAATGACATTATTTTTAGAGCAGTTTTTACAGTAATTTAAAGCACACTGTTTTTTGTATAATATTTTTTAACATGGGGCGCATGGACTTGGTGCCTTTTGCTATCTCTTTCTTAAAAATGGTAAGTTTTTAAGGATTATATTTATACAAATATCTCTTATACGGATTTATGGAATCATTTGTTGCTTGCCAAGATGATGCGAATGCAATTTCCTCGGTTTGTATGTATGTGTATAAGCATCGATATACATATATGTATATGGCAGAACCATTAGATAATTGAAACAAAAGGGAGGAAAACTCTCATAATCCTTAAAAGGCATCTAGTTGAACAAAGAAGTTTCCAACAAGCAGAGATGGAATAAAATCCCGAAATAAAAGCAAGAAGCATCGTCGAGCAAAATAATTCGCTTTAATTGGCAGCTCGACAATCTTCCTCTCGGATTTATATATAACATATTCTCTCTCTATTTATCTACAATATATTCAATTTATTAGAACAAAACTTGAATTTATAAATAATATATTTTTCTTCTATTTTTATATACAATATAATAAAAATATATAAAATGTACAATATATATATATATATATACAAGGCCATTTTAATCAATCCACGCGAATATCTTTTGAACAATGCATTTTAGAGAAAAATGTTTCAAACAAAAGTTTTTTGACTTCGAGGGGGACATAAAATGTTGTCATTGGTTTGACCTTGGACAGTCGTTTGAAGGTCACATAAAGGTCATCTTCAATTTCTTAAATGGAAACCCCTATTTTTCAATGCATATTCTTGTAGCTTATCTCGAGAACTTTTCAAAACACTATGATAGGTCACACAAAGGTCATCTTCAATTTCTTAAATGGAAACCCCTATTTTACAATGCATATTCTTGTAGCTTATCTCGAGAACTTTTCAAAACACCATAATAAAGTATTTTTTCATGAAGTACTTTTTGAGTTATGAGGCTTGAAAGATACAGTATTTTGACATAAAATATAAATTATCTTAAGAAACATTCAGCAACATATTTTTTTTTTAAATCAACCATGTGTTTTCTTTACACCAATTGATTGGTCTCATTATTCTGTGCAAAAAAGTATTAAGATAAGATTACCGAAAACTGAATGTTTCTCAAGATATTTTGTATTTTATGTCAAAATACTGTATATTTCAAGCCTCATAACTCAAAAAGTACTTAATGAAAAAATACTTTATTATGGTGTTTTGAAAAGTTCTCGAGATAAGCTACAAGAATATGCATTGTAAAATAGGGGTTTCCATTTAAGAAATTGAAGATGACCTTTGTGTGACCTTCAAATGATTATCCAAATCAATGACACCATCTTATGTCCCCCCTCGAAATAAAAAAACTTTTGTATAAAACATTTTTCTCTAAAATGCATTGTTCAAAAGATATTCGCGTGGATTGATTAAAATGGCCCACCCTGTATATATACATACATATATGTATATATAATTAACATATAAATAAATAGTATATATAATATATGTAATTATATTTTCAATTTACTAGAACAAAGCTATAAAAATTGTTATATAAAAATTGATTTGGAATAACTCGAATCACTTTAATCGCTTTAAACAATAGTTCCACGTGTTGTGCCACAGAAACTCCGAAACTACGCGGCGCTCGTAACAGTAAATCGTAAGCGAGATGTAATGATTGCGAATTTCTCGTTAATTACATTGGAGTGTTATAACGCGTCTACGATACTTTTCCGTACGAAATTCTATGGCAACACTGCGCGTTATGTTTTACTTCTCCGCGAACCGTAAACTCATGTTAAAGCACGGGAAACACCATGAAGAACTATGTTACAAATATCCGACATGGCTAACATAACATAATACAACGGAATGTAATATACATAAAATGAAGTGTGTGTATATATAAACTACATCGCGCGCTACATCCGGAAATGTATGCGATTCTATTATGCACACGCACATTGCTTCCTGCTGATAAATTTTACTCTTTGGATAATATAAGCAAACTTCCGATTCGAATAAATTTCGTAAACAACGCGCTTCCGTGTCTTTGAACGAATACATGAGATTATTTGGAAAGAAGGAATCTTTCCACTACTATATTTAATATTTATATATTTAATATTATTTATGATTATATATTAATAATAATAAGAATTATTTTTAATATATTTATAATATTTATGATTATTAACAATATAATTAAATTCGCTTGTAATATTTTATTAAAATTACGTGTGTGTGTGTGTGTATATAATGGTATCTTATATTTCAGTAAAGTATATATGCTGGAAAATTGAAAAGCTACAAACAATCGCAGTATTTATTTTCTACCTTTTCATTACTGAAAAACGTGTACACACAACGATACGATACGATGTCGAAAGTTGTGAAAAATATATATTATTCTTGGCTCTTTTGTTCGTATATCCCAGAAGATATCTCCGAGGAGAAACGACAAAGGCGAAAACGTTAAAAGTGAACACGAAAATGTGCTATTTTATCGACAAATCTCGATATATCTCAATTGTATCTCGATCTTGTATCTCGACTCACAGAGAGAGAGGATTCCCCCGGAGAGATGAGAGCAAAAACATTGCAAAAGGAAGTCGGTCTCCGCAAGAATTAAAAGAAACTCATGAAGAATCGAGAAATCGAATGGCTTTCATTCTGATGCCATCTTCACGAACCCCTTCTCTTTCATTTTTACCTTCCCTTCCAGATGTTTCTCTTTTGCGCTTTCGACGAACAGGCCGTAGAACGTTCTCATAAAACGTCCTTTCTGTTGCCGATAGCACGTGGAAAAGGAGATCAAGTAGGCGACAAGAAAAACAACGATCATCTATCTGTATCCCTACTATCATTTTAATCAGTGAATGAGTACGTACGCAAGTTCCTTAAACATGTTATTGACTCTCTTTCCTTCTCGAGGAAACAACCTTCTCGCGTGCAACCTTCTCCGTTCATTTGCATATTAATCGGCGAAAAAATATTAATAATTATAGAATTGTATATTATTATTAAATAATTAAAAATTATCAATAAAAAATTATATAAACAAAAGTATATCAGAGAGATAGAGATATATGTATAATAAAGACAGATTTAAAAAAATGGGATTTTCGTGAAGAATAATGAAATTATAAAGATATATTTTTCAGAATTATAGTATTAAGAAGTATAGATTTATTTTTACATTTTAACGTTGGCGTGCATTCAAGAAACATTTGTATTTAAAAGATGAAAATTCAAAGTTATTATGACAATTACAATGTTAAAAGTGGAAACATATTTTCCTTTCATCCTCATTGCGAGTCTAATTTTTATGTCTTTTAATGTTTACAGCTATTATATTATTGTCATTTGTAATCGATAAATTGTACGTAATTATTTTAACAATATATAATTTTTTAACTAGTACAAAAGAATTAAAAATTAAATTATGATGTTAAATTACAATGTTTAAAATAATAAAATTATTACGATAATTATCTCTATTGTAACGCAATCAATGCAAGAAACTAGTTCAAGAGGCGAAGTCAAGAGAAAATGTGTATTTTATTAAAGCGTATCACAAAGGCAGAACTTGCAAAACGAAAAGAGAGATTACGTGGAGAAGGCAAAGAACGCAATACACGCAAAGGCGCACCCAATAGTGAATAATAAAAAGTCGCGCCCGCACGAAATACACGTACGGTTTTCATGACCATCACATGCACCCCGGCGATTTTTGCGAGCAACGCAAAGTCTGACCGACTAAAGTGCACCTCAACTGTGCATAATAGATGGGTGCATTTGGTCAGAAGCGCCTTACGTGACTTTGCTAACAAATTACTTTTATTACGTGAAACTTCGGGGAAGGGATAGTTTTTGTCCGAATTAAATAATTTTAAAAAATTTGATTAAAATCAGTTTAGTCAATTTTCTTATTAATTATTATTTCTTATTAATTATTATTACGCTCATAATATAAATAAAATAAAATATTAATTAAATAATATTGACATTATTATTATAAAAAAATATTGATAAAATATTAATTAATAACTAAAGGTTATAATTGAAAATTATTATATTTTGAAATTATCTCTATCTATCTCTCTAATATTTACTAATGCTTATAAAGATAATGGGAATGTTTAACATAGAGTTATACAAAATTGGCCTATATCTTGTAGGTAAAATTTCAGCCGCGAATTTAAATCGCTGACAGAAAACCCGATAAATTTTCCCGAATTACATTACGGACATACATATCGCATCGATGAGGAACAAACTCGAATATTCGGAATAATTTTCTTGGAGTTCTGCTTGTAGAGAGGACGAGAAAAATGTTCATTGTCTGAAGAATATTCATTCTCAGCGGATTTCTGAACTCTTTCTATGCGCCATGCAACATTGCGGTCCCTTGCAGCCCATAAGGAATCCCCGGAATATCAGCTTTCTACATTTGAAAAAGAACTGACGGAACGGCAATAGTAAGTAAGTAAAACCGAAAGAATGAAAACGAAGCGAAAAAAAAGGAAAAGGAGTCATATCGCGGAGATATGTTCAGCGCCGCGTCTCTCTTCCTGATAACTAATACAATTTTATAGTAGAATAGAACTAATATACGCGATCATTTTGGCATATTTTTACGCAACGCTAATGGATATAATATAAGGAAAAATATGCTAAATTGTACTCCCTAATGTAAATATTAAAATTAGAATAAAACTATCAAAGAAATGACATTTTTTTATTTATTTGAAACTAAGGTTCTTTGTCAACGATATACACTAAACATTAACATAAATTTATCATTGTTTCATATTGTAAATTAAAAATTAAAAAAATGTAGTATTTGGTAAATGCTAAATTGTACTCATGAGTTTTTAAATCGTACCTCTAACAATGAAATTAAAAAATTGTAACAAAAATAAAGTTTTATTTTGATAAAAGTTTGCAAAAAACATATCTATAAGAATGTCATATTTATAATCATAAATTCTCTTAAAAAATTTAACAAAAAATCCTGTTTGTATCACACAAATATATATATATATATGTTCTCAATATAATTATAAAATTTGACAATATTTTTTTCGGTTGTTCATCTAAATACAAGAAAAAAAAACTAATTCCTAAGTAAAAAAATTAATTTAGTAAATCGTACTAGTACAATATAAAAAAGAGTTAGTGGTACGTTTTATCGAACTTTCATTGTTTTGTCAAATTTGTGAATAAAAAAATAATCTTAAAACATTTTGCCAATTTTTCAACGCTTCCATATGCATAATTAAATAAGATGAAAAAACTACTTTAATAATAAGTTTAATTGCTTATCTTTCTCAATGTAATAGCTTAGGCACGAGGTGCCGAATATACATGAAAATCACACAAAATAAATTTATGAACGTCAAAATAAATTCATCAACGGATCGCCTGAGAAGGAAACAAACATTGCGGCATTTGAGTGATGCTAGCTGCGATACAACAGCGTTAACAGCTTAAAATATTTTAACTCTATTTAAGAAATACAGGTAAATAGAGAAAGGTACGATTTATCAAACGGTAGAATTTAGAGCATACTTTCCCCTAACAATAGAAATTTTTATTCTAAGTATAAATATATATATATATATCTTAAATTATAAAGTGAAAATTTATAGAGACGAACAGCTGATTTACGTCAAGTTACGCAAGATGTCCAGATGTGCACGATCCTGGATGGCAGAAAACTGATTAATTGTGTGTGTAAAGTTCTCGTATGTAGTGTTTCACGAATTATATACACTCCCCCATTCCTACCTAACCGAAATATCATTACGGATAACAGTGTCACTCGACGGATAAAGGAGAAGTAAAAAGAAAGAGGAACGAGAGTAAAAAACTTAGATTACAAAAATGCATCAAGCGAGACGGTGACAAATCGGCGAACTTTCACCAAGCCTGCAAATTACACGTATTTTCATGAACGCGCGCACGCGAGCCTTCGAAATTTGCACGACACTTAAGGAAAGACTCGTCCTTACGAGAAGGGATTTTCGTCAGGACAAATCGCATCCTGGAATGCCTCGCTATCGTTCCTCGTCGCTCGATGAGATTTCCGGGGAAGTTTCCCGACCTATAACTGAATTCGTTCGCGCCAGTAAATTTCACATCCTCGCCAATAAAGTTACACGCAGAGTTTCTCAAAGAGACTTTGATTTTAATGATCCTTTGATAAATCCACCTTTTTTTTTCTTAGAAAAAGTATCTCGTGAAAAAAAAGAGTATAATTTCTCGCGCCTCTCTCTCTCTCTTTCTCTCTCTCCCTCTCTCTCTTTTATTAATGTCAAATGTTATTTAAATGTCAAATTATGAGAAGTAACTAATAAAAGATCATTAAAATTTCGAATTATTTACACAAAAATATGTGAGTCTCTTACAAATTATTTCTGAGAAAAATGAATCCCAAAAGAAATCTATTATTAAAAAGTTACAATGGCAGTCTGTTGATAGAACAATGGAAAAATCAGTGCTGTTCCACTATGTCCTAATTATGGTATATAAATGCGAACGTTTTGGCAACTATTATAGAAGTTGGCACGCGCGGAAATTGAAAGTCAAATGATAGGGAAACATTGAATCCCTCTTTTCTTTGACCATCACGAGCGATAAAAAGGCATGGCTTTCCAAAAGCGGAAACGATAATGAAGCTTCCAAAAGAAGAAGACGAAGGAACTGGTGGTCCAGCGAAAGGAGGCTGACTGAAAAGCCGGAATGCGGTGGTGGAAGAAAAAAGCGTTAAAATACACGGAAGATGTGGCTGTAAATAATGAAACTTTACATCAGCTCGGAGATACTTGCGGTGTGTTTTCATTGCGTGAAGTGGAAGACTGTCTAGACGCATTCAGTGCTTTCCACAGAGAAGAGCAGCTTTTATAGCATATCTCTCTCTCTCTCTCTCTCTCTCTCTCTCTCTCTCTCTCTCTCTCTCTCTCTCTCTCTCTCTCTCTCTCTCTCTCTCTCTCTCTCTCCCCTCCCCCTTTCTCTCTCTCACTCTTCCTCCTCTTCCTCATCCGGGCCCGACTATTTCCTGCAACGCGCTCTCTTTTTTTATCGTCTACTTTTTCGCGCCCCGCATTCCCGTGTGTATCATCCAGCATCATCTAAGCGAAGCCGAACCGAGCCGAGCCAGGGGGGCCAGGGAGGCCACTCTCGTTTGCGAGTTGAGACGAGCATGTTTTCTGCGAGAGCGAGCACGCGGTGTTCGATTGAGCAAAAGTACGCCTGGAATTCATCCCTTTCCCTCCCCCTCTCCTGCCTCTCGTGCCGAACGAAGCAAAAGTGCCTCTTTTATTAAAATGGAATACGCGCGCGTCGACGCAATGCGCGTAATAGCACGGGTCATTTACTCCCCCAAGAAAGTGCGTGACGATTGGGAGAGGCGGGAGAAGTGATCGAATTTACAGCATCCTACATACATACCCTGGAAGTGTACTCTGCCCCCGGAATTACCCCTTTCGGAGTCGGGAATATTTCCGGGTCCCTTGTAGCAATTTCGTCAGCTCCGCCCTTGCCATCTCTCTCCCTTCTTCCCCGATGAACGCTAGAAACTTCCGTCGATGACTTGGAACATTCGATGAATTTTATCGGCGTTTATTTCATCACTTTAGAGATCCGAACGTTTCTCAAAAGATTGCGATCCAGCTTGCGATACCGCGTTTCCGGGATATCGATTTTATTGGCGTGTCAATTGGATCGGCGAAATATATATAAAAGGAAGATGTGCGAAAACGCACATTGGACTGGGGTAAACGGGAAACTTTGAAAGATGCGATTCTTATAAGATAAAACGTGAAAAAGAATTGTAAATAAAAAATATTGTTTCAAATAAAAAATATTGCACTTTCATATTCATTTAATTAATTAAATTATATAGTTAAGTAATATCCGAGATGGATTCGATGATATGCAATTTATTAGAGATTTATTGTACTGGGTACAATTTAAAATAAATATTTGCACTATATAAATAATAAAAAATGCGACTCAATGGCGACTAGATAATTAAAATAAAGGGAGCATAAAATCACAACAATTACAAGGTGCGATTTTCGAAATACTTACACAAACTTTTAGAGCTATTCTATTCCTCATCAAAATAAAGAAAAAATGTATATATATCTATAGTAAAAAATAAGTGGGTGCGAAGTTATAGTAAATAAAAATTTATGTTAACGTTATTATTAAATAATCATAAGTAAGCACTCACAAAAATTGCTCGAATGTTTTAAATGTCCTCATAGATAAAAATATATCTTTAATCAAATGGCTGTCATTTTGAACATTTCTCGTGAGTGTTTACTTATGATTATTTCATTATAACGTTAACATGAACTTTGTTTTGTCATAACTTTCTAATTCATTTTCGACTATGGGTATATATAAACTTTTTCTTTATTTTGACATGAGGAATGCGCTTTAGAAGTTTGTTCGAGTATTTCGTAAACACTCTGTATAAAGAAATCCGATAAATTGCAATTCATATTCACCGAAATATTTAAGTATCCCGTATATGCCGTTAATTTACAATTTATTAATTCACGAGAGGGTCACATTTGCGCGATCATTTTTAGTTCGATGTTTGGCAGATTCAAAACGAGTGATGTTTCAATGTAAACGTTATTTTAATGCGACCGCGAATCGAGATGAAAAAGAGAAAAAGAGGCGAAATTTAGCTCATCCTCCTGAATTAACGAAAGCTTTTTGAAGCGCATTCAATCTGGTTCGCAATGGCACGTAAATATGACGAGGGAACAAACGCCGCCCCGTCGTTTCTATTCCCCCCCCCCCCCCCAAATATAACGATCTTTTTCCGGGAAATTTGGTATACGTCCGTGACGTAATTCCGTACGCCGGAAGATAATTCGACTAAACTCGAAAAATATCATTCTTTTTCTCCGCGCGCGCTCTATGCGAAACGGCATCGTAAATTAGCGGTGGATGGCGAGGAGGTGAAAAGGGGGGCGTCGCGCGTCAAAAGCGAGCGGAGCACGAGTCGCGCCAGTTATATGTAAAATGCGGCAAACAGAGCGGATTAATTAGTTCTATTTTTTTTTCCATGTGTGTTGTGCGCTTACATGTTCTCTTTCTTCTTCTAGCTTTCTCTTTCTCCGCTTTCGACGTTACAACGTTACAATGGCGGGTTTGGTCGCGGCAGGAAGAAACGAGGCTTCGCGGATAAAACGCGAGAATGATGAAACGAACGAATTCCTTTCTCTCTTTCTCCCTATATTTATAGGAAAAATATGCTAAATTGTACCTCCTAAAATAAATATTAAAATTGCAATAAAACTATGATAGAAATGACATAGTTTTTTATTCATTTGAAACTATGTTCTTCAACGATATACGCTAAATATTAACACAAATTTATCATTTGTTTCCAGTGTTGTGCTTAGATGATTTTAAAATTAGCTAGATAAAGATGAGATAAAAATATGTAAATTCATCTTAGATAAGATAAAGATGATTTTGTTTTAAATATATCTAGATAAAAGATAAAATTACATGACGATTCATCTAGATAACTTCCAGATAATATTATTTTTTAAACCGCTTAAACAGTTAAAAAATGTAATGTAAAATAAAAAAATGTAAATTATAAAAATATATTCATACTTTTATTTATAAGTTTTTATCATTTACTGCTCAAGTTCTACTTAAATATTTTCATGTGCTATGAAACTCTAAACCAAATTATCTGAATATTATTTTAGATAATTTAGTAAAGATAACACTTCTTTTCATCTAAGATGCAGATATAGATAATACATATTTTTATTATCTATATAAAGATAAGATGACGCCAAAATTTCATCTAGATGATTATCTATATAATTTTATTTAGATAACAGCAAACACTGTTTGTTTCATATTGTAAATTAAAAAAAAAAAAAGTAGTATTTGGTACGATTTACAATACCGGTTTGTTAATCGTACCTCTAACAATAAAATTAAAAAATTGTAATATAAATAAAATTTCATTTTCTACAAAAGTTCTCAGTCTGCAACAAAACATATCTATAAGAATTTTATATTAATAATCATAAATTCTCTTCAAAAATACTATTTGTGTATCACACAAAATACAAAATATATATATATCTTTCTCTCTGTAAAGGGGGATCCGGTGATGTTTCTGTTTCCACGCTTATTATGTGCGCGAGAGAAGGCAGCTGTGCACGTCCACTAATTTAAATTGCCGTTTCGCTCTCTCAAGTATTCCTAGAAGTAATCAAGCTCCGGTCGGTCCAGACGAAAAGGGCCATCTATATACACTGCCCCCCCTTCCACCGCTCTCTTTCTCTGAGACAGCTCTTCTAATTATTTTTCGTGAGTAGAAAATTATGCTCGGATGTCCGAACTAACGCGTAGCGACCAAGTCCTTCCCTGCTTCTCTCTCGCCATTCTTTTTCTCGTTTTGCAGATCTATGATACAGTCGAGTGTACGGATTTCATTGCTAACATTTGCGGCCGCGGCTGGTAATTCGCTGCGCTCCGCGGTGTTTCAGAATGTATGTATGTAACTCTGTAATGCGCACACCCTGTGTCTATACATTTAATGTTACCTAAAACTTCGTATGTGTATGTGTGTGTGAGTGTGCGTGCGCCTGTTTATGATGTTGTTGTTGTTGTTGTTCGATTATGACCCTGTCGCCTACACTACCCTTTCTACACCTAAGGATGATCCTACTTGTGGCTTATCCGAGCGAGTAGTGTAGACGGTTTTAAACCATACTGAAGTTGGTTTTCAATTGTACCAACCGAAAAAATTTCTGATTTTAGGTTAGATATACCTGAATTTATCTGAATTCACAAATGCCTTTTTTTTTTTTTTTTTTATTAATGTGCCGTCAACCAAGAGAATCACAAATGCCTTAAACGGTGAAGAGGTTATATTAAATAAGGAGGTTATATTTAATTAAAAGTATACAAATATTTTTAATTAAAATTAAGTGATTAAGTGAAACTGTGAAAATAAGCAATGCCAAAAGCAAAAACCTCGGTATGTAAACACAATTACATTTCTTCCTCTATAGAGCCATCGGTTATCAATAAAATGTATTATTTTTTTGTGTATTTTATAGGAAGTAAAGAAAAGATGTATTCCCTTTGATGAATATGAAATTTCTCATTTAATATCAATATATTCTATGCCAGAAATACAAAATGCGTTTAAAATGACTAAAAAGCATTCATTAATGTATGAAAGAATCGCTACTCTCCAAAATGAAACAAAACTATATTCCAGAACTGCAAAAGACATAAAAACTAAAATAAAAAACTTAAAATCCGAATACACAAGAAAGAAACCCAAATGTTGAAGGAAATTTGATAAGGTGACTGTAATGCCTTATCACTGCATCACAAAATTCATACAATATATATGGCACGGTGCTTTGGCCCACGGTGAAAAGATCTGCTACGGTCCAAAAATCACTTCGACCTTTTAAAACTGTTAATGCTATAGCGATACGTTTGGGTACAGGTATAGCTGATCTAAATTGTGTATCCATTTTAAAAAGATAAGGATGCAAATCCTCACATAGCTTATTAAATAAATTTCTTGACATTCGGAATTTCTTATAAAAGCGTTCATCTGCAATATAACAATTATACTTATTAAATTGTTAAAATAAAATGTATTAAATTTAATTTCAATTAGCTATTATGAATATTACCTGTATAAAGAGGAACTTGCTGTTCCCAATATTTGTTCATATTTAATGTTAATTCAGGCTGAACCCAACACGATCTTTGAAACGTTCGTCGCCGCATTTTTCTTAATATTTGTGCTGCCAATAATTTTTTGGTTTTAATTCTTTTTTCAATCATTTCTCGTTCTATTAAATATTGTTTCCTTCTTTGCTTTGTAGCATTTTTTACTGCAACCGTTATTGATAATAATGATTTTAATGAATTGATGTGTGCAACATCCATACTATTCAAGAACTGTTATTTTTCTATTTCTTATACTTTGCTCTTGATCTTGCTTTTTGTACTTTTTTCGTTTTTTCTTCTTTTCAACCTTCTCAAACACTTTTTTCTAGTCTGATACGTACGTATTCAAAAACTGTTTGTTTTTTAGGTTAGGGTATTGACATTATTACCGATTTTATTAAATTAATATACCAATATAACAACACTAAAATTGTGCAGTGTAGACGGGCGAAAGCAGTCGGATAAGCCACAAAGATCATCCTTAGGTGTAGAAAGGATATACGCGACTTTTGGCCATCAACTGGTAAAAAAGAGTACAAAGTAAAAAAGATTTTAAAAAGTTGAATACTGCTCGTAATTAATCTTAGATTTGTGGTCAATTACTTGACCCGATCTCAAAAATAAACTTCACAAAGAAAATTGCGCAGAAAACACGTCCGCACCTGTCCAAGAACAAATCGGAACCTGTTTATGATGTACTGCGTACGTACACATACTTCATGGTGCAGAAAATTTCTGTCAAAAGGAAACTGAATGTATGTATGTATATGATGAGACAGATGCGTGTAATATCTCTGTTGTATTTTGTTTAATAAATTTGTTTGTGTGTTGCACATTTTTAATCTCTTAAGCATGCGGCATACGATGCTATTTTATCTGCTGGATTGCTAGCTGGATTTGCGTGCTTGCTACCGTGTGGGCAGCAATGCTGGCAGTGCTGCTGACCGTGTTGCTCGCTTGGCTTCAGACGATGCCTACTTTCGTGCTGGTTTGTAATGACATACGGTAAATAAAATAGAGCAGGCTATTAGTATTGCAGTACAACATCGAAAAAATGCAATTGCATTATTTTTAATTATTGATAAATTAATATCTCTATCATCGTTACATGTCACTGCAAATGTTTTCTGACATGTATTTTGCAACCTAACTCAAATTTGAGACTGACAATCTGTCAATCTGTCAGCATCTTGATTGACAGCGCAGGATTATAGCAAGAAAAATAGCACCTGTTCTATCACGGAAATCTAGTAAACCAGTCAGCAGCGTGACCAGCAGGCACACAATTTTCAGCCTAGCAAAAAGCAAGATTGCCAGCACAGGCACACGCAAGTAATCCAGCAGATAAAATAGCATCGTGTGCCGCATGCTTTATAAATACTTTTATTTGGTTTATACTTGCGATATATTGAGATATACATATAGAGCAACATACATTTCTCAAAAAAATTTAATAAAAATTTTGTAAAGAATGACCTCTTTCACCTATCCTCGTCAAATTCAATATCAACCATTCTTTAATGATACTCTATCCATGTAAAAAGATTTAGCTTGATATCTCAAAATTTGTAAAAATTAAATAATGCACATTTCTTAAAAATTCAAAATTTCATAAAAAATGACTCCTTTCACTGATGCTCACCAAATTCAACATCATCTATCCTTTAATAATATTGTATTCATGTAATAAAGTTTACCTCAAAACGTCAAAATTTATGAAAGTTAGAGCAACAACAAACATTTAAAAAAATTAAAATTGCATTAAAATTTAAAATACTGTATAAATTTTTATAAAAATGACACTAAAAAAATGTTGAACAACTTGACTTATATATCAAAAATTTTTAACTAAAAAAAAATTTTTTAATTATAAAAACTTGGCGTTGATTGAAAATAAACAACGGCATCAAACAAATAAGAAAAAAGAGACGATCGTCCATCAACCGATTCGACACTCCCGACACGTCAGATGCCATTTTATAAAACATTCGAGATACTGTAATATTAAAATACAAAGTGGTTTAATCGACATATTTAATTTTTAGAAATTGATATATATCAGAGCTTGGCACAGTTTGTACATTTCGAACGATCTTTAAGAATCATTGCCTACCGTTTTCCTCTTACGTCTTAATGTCTTAACAACGAATCATCTAACAGCCGTAATTAAGCACGCAGCGCTCTGCCTGAGGAACAACGCAACACGACGTGATTCCGTATACTCTGTGACTGCCAAATGTTAATGCTTTTAAATGCGATCTTTAAAATCTTATTCCATGGCCCGGCCTTCGACTATAGAAATATGGACTGCCAGTAGCTAACTTCAGCTTGTAGCCAAGATGTGTAGCGCCACCATCGACCAATTGAGTAATGCGGGAACTAAAGGGACTTGTGATTGTTCAAGCGTCTGCCAAACAGTTCGCTAGGCCTGCGCACAATAGAGAAAATATTAGGAATAAATATTAAATATTAGGAATAAGAGTTATTCTAAAATAATAAAATCGAAAAAACTCTGATATAAAAATACAAATTCGGGTATAAAGGACTAGTAAGGGCTAATAAACTAGTAAGAACCCTTTATACCCGAATTTATATTTTTAAATTAAAGTTTTTTCGATTTTATTATTTTAAAATAATTCTTATTCTTAATATTTAATATTTATTCCTAATATTTTTTCTATTAATCACAGGACTTTACACTTGATCGAATAACAACTGTTAGTACATTTAAATTATCATTAAATTTAATTTTTAGACGATATCAAATTAATTGTCTGTTTTCCAAATATCTTGCTATAATAAAATTAATTATAAAATTAATTTTTCAGTTAATTTTAAAAATTAAATTATTTTATTATGGCAAACAATTTACATTGAGACAACATACGAGGGTGGTTTGAAAAGTCCGTGCAAAAATGAAAACTACTTAATTTTTCGGGATAAACATTTTTTATTTTTCAACGTAGTCTCCTTTTAGGCTTATACACTTCGTCCAACGCTGCTCCAGTTTGTTGATCCCTTCCAAATAATAAGATTGGTCCAACTCTGCAAAATAGGCATTCGTTTCCGCAATCACCTCCTCGTTTGAATAAAATCTCCTTTCCCACAGCCATTTCTTCATATTGGGGAACAAGTAGTAGTCCGAGGGAGCCAAATCTGGAGAATAGGGGGGATGCGGAACGAGTTGGAACCTTAATTTCATCAATTTTGCGGCTACAACTGCAGATGAGTGAGCTGGTGCGTTGTCGTGATGGAAAAGAACTATTTTGGGCCAATCGTGGACGTTTTTCTTGCAGCTCGGTTTTCAAACGGTCCAATAACGATGAATAATATGCACCTGTAATAGTTTTACCCTTTTCCAAATAGTCGATGAGGATTATTCCTTGCGAATCCCAAAAGACAGTCGCCATAACTTTCCCGGCCGAAAGAACGGTCTTCGCCTTCTTTGGTGCAGACTCCCCGCTGGCAACCCATTGTTTGGACTGTTCCTTGGTCTCAGGCGTGTAGTGGTGTATCCATGTTTCGTCCACAGTGACGAAACGACGCTTAAAGTCCTGTGGATTCCGCTGAAACAGCTGCAAACCGTCCTTGGAACACCTCACACGATTTCGTTTTTGGTCAATTGTGAGCAATCGCGGCACCCATCTTGCGGATAGCTTTTTCATGCCCAAATGTTGATGCAAAATATTATGTACCCGTTCACTCGAGATGCCCACAGCACTAGCAATCTCGCGCACCTTCACTCTTCTATCATCCATCATCATATCATGGATTTTATCAATGATTTCTGGAGTAGTGACCTCAATAGGGCGTCCAGAATGTTCAGCGTCACTTGTGCTCATATGGCCACTCCGAAAATTTTGAAACCACTTATAAACTGTTCTAATCGAAGGTGCAGATTCACCATAATGTTTATCAAGCTTCTCCTTAGTCTTCTGAGGCGATTTGCCTTTCATAAAGTAATGTTTTATCAACACACGAAATTCTCTTTCATCCATTTTTTGGAAATCACTCGACTTTCTCGATTCAAACGAACGCCAAACACAGAGAAATAGACCGATCTGGCTGAAACTTGGTGTGTGTTCTTCCAAGAGATGCTACTAACTAAAAATAACCCCGATACGCACCAGTGGTGCTATCTCTCTGACTTTGCACGGACTTTTCAAACCACCCTCGTAATTGTTTCTCCGTGAATAACAAACGAACTTCTTGGCGCGAATCGTCGTGGTTCCGATGCGGTGATGCCGAGTTCCTGATAATTGCTCGTCCTAGGCGGAAAGATTAAGAGAAAGTGAAATAGATCGAATTCGAAGAAATTCGAAGGAATCGAAAGAAAGTAATTCATTTGGGGGTTAAACAGTTATTGGCGCGAACAAACTTGCATTTTAAAAATTATTGTAAATTGAACATTTTGTTGCGACATTTTTTTGATATTTTCAATGTGTGAGTCATATTAAAAAAAAAGGAAAGCGAGAGAAAAAAAATAAAGTCACATAGAGGAACATGACTTTCACCGATGAGATACGGATAATTTTTCAGCCCTCTACGAATCTCCGATCGTTTAAAACGAGAAAGCAAAGTAAGATATACGTGTTTTATCAGGATACAAATTACATCGACATCGCTTTGGAAAGAGAGAAAAAATTTATGAAGAGGAAATATAGTGGCGGATAATCTGCTGAATGATGCGCCGAGACGTATTAACAGTGATTTACACCGTGAAATAACAACAATAATGCAAACTAATACGGATAATGCGCAATACATTAACCGTCAGCGTTGCGAGATAATTGCGAGAGACGAATAAAGACATACGATATGATATGTGTAATCTGAATCTTCGAACTTACAGTATAATCCAAATTAATCCTTAAGTATATGTGTGCAAACTAAACATACGTCTTTTTCTTTTATTGTAAGCGCATATACACAGTATGTATGTACATATAGTAGTTTGAATAATCCAGGGTCGGATTAACCTAATATGCGCCCCTAGGCAGATTTTGGTGGGGGCCTATGTAGGATTTTTTGAAAATTAATTGAACATTTGAGCAGTAAAAAAGGAACTGTAATTAATATAATACAAATAATAACTAATAGTGAAATGCATCATTAACCATTTACGAATTTATTTATAAAATATAATTTTTTTGGTTATAAAAAAAATTTTTCTTCATTGGTTGGTGGGGACCTTTTCGTGGTGGGCGCCCATAGGCAGTGCCTAGTTTGCCTATGCATTAATCCGGCCCTGGAATAATCATACAATAAGTAAACTCGTTTCAAAAATTGAAAATAATTTAAATAATAATTTTATTATAATATATAATTTTATTTAAAATAATATATTTTATTTATTTACATATATATTATATATACATATATTAAATATATATACAGTGTGTCCCATTTTAAATGACCCACGCAAATATCTCAAAAACTATGAAAGATACGGAAAAATGTTTCAAACAAAAGTTGTTTGGTTCGAAGGGGGACATAATATGGTACCATTGATTTGACCTTGAATAGTCATTTGAAGGTCACCTTCAATTTCTTAAATGGAACCCCCTATTTTTTATTGCATATTCTTGTAGCTTATCTCAAGAGCTTTCCAAAACACTATAATTAAGTTATTTTTTATTAAGTACTTTCCGAGTTATGAGACTTGAAGTTTACAGTATTTTGACATAAAATATAAAATATCTTGTGAAACATTCAGTTTTCAGTAATCTTACTGTAATACTTTTATGCACAGAATAATAAGACCAATCAATTGGTGTAAAGAAAACACATAGTTGCTTTAAAAAAAATATGTTGCAAATTGCATACTTTTTTTTAAAACATGCATATTTTTTTTTAAAACAACTATGTGTTTTCTTTACACCAATTGATTGGTCTTATTATTCGGTGTATAAAAGTATTACAGTAAGATTACCGAAAACTGAATGTTTCACAAGATATTTTATTGATGTTATTAGTTTGACCTTTGATGGCGTAGCCAAAGTCAGAGCAAGATCATCTTGAATTTGTTCAATGGAACCACCATATTTTTTTTATATAAATCGATTCCTTGCAATATTCTGCAATATATATATGTATGTATGTGTGTATGTATATTAAAGCATGCAACTATCGTTTCCTTTTTTTTTTAATATTTGATATATAGAATATTATTTATTTTATAAATAGAAATAACCAATACGTACTGAAATATATAAAAATGGATCTAAGCAAAAAATAAACAGAATATGAATTTGGAAAAATAATATTCTTAAATATTTATTACCTATATAATTAAGAGAAAAAAATTATTCAATCGATATTATTCTTAAAGTCTCTAATGATAGAATATACATATATTTGAAATATTTACTTCTATTTTAAAATTGATGAAATATTTGATAAATACATATTTAAAAACACATAAATGTAAATTATCATTTTATATTTATAAGCCAATAGCTCATGTAAATATTTTTATTTTCTATTTTATAAATACTATTTTGCCTATCTTTCTGTTAGGATGTGCTCTTGCATTAATTAATCACGTTAAACTGATTTTATTTCCGCAAATAAGTCGAGAGATATTTTCTTATCTCTTGAAATAAACTCGGATCAGCACTCGAGCTCAATGGGGAGTTGAACTATGTGACGCGTATGTTGTCACAGAGAGATGAGACAAGGCATATCTCAAGCCTGTCTGCTCTCAGGGGTCAAAGAGAGAGAATATAGCTCGCGCGAAAGGGAAACGCGCGTGGCGGACAGGAAAATGCAAAAATGTCGAGGCTTCGAGACGAAGTGCGAAGGCATGACAACGCGGAACGAGACCTGCGGAGCGCGTAAGTCACCGTTGACAGGAGCAGCCGGGAACAGCGTCACCGCTTCGGAACGACGAGGGAGATAAAGAGAATAGCGCGTTAAACGAGAGAGAGGAGACGGTGAAGAGCGCGCAAGAAGCGCGATAAGAAGACGAAATGGAGGAAGAAACGGAAGAGGCAACGAAAAAGAGAAGAAGAGGAATGGTTAAGCCACCGACTGGATATTGCGCAGTGGCGCAAACAAAAACCACCCCAATCCCAACTAGGCGCACCACCACCGTCATCGTCGCGAGCAAGTCCTCCCTGCACGAACCCTACTTCGTTCCCGTTTTCTGCCCTTCTGTGCGCATCTCCTACTATTCTCTAATCCCCATCCTACTGCATCCTACGTCGACCGGGAACCGAGAAGATGAGCGCGTCGCTATCTCTCCGCAAAACATATAAACTTGGGCAACAGGGAGAAAAGGCAAGAAACTTAATTCACTGGAAAATACACAACAGATAAAGCTGCTTTCAGACGTGCTGCTGAAAGGAGCGGAACGTTGTTGCGAGCGCGATGTGCTTTCAGCAACGACACGCTAAATGAAGCCGACCGCCAAAGGGGCCGGCTGGCCACTTTCCTCCCTCGCTCTAACCACTCGCTTTAATGTGCCCGGGAAATAATCGTAAATATTTTTCGTGTCTCCGCGCGTGAGGGAGATTCTCTCTCTTCGAAGAATTTATCGAAATTACGGACGACATGGCGACCACGTGCCATATGTCAATGCTTGTCATTGGTATAATACATATGTAACACTCTCTCGTTCCTTGATATATCTGAAATGTTCCTTGATATATATGCCACTTTCGGCGACAGATACAAGGTTCGACGAGAGACACATTCGAGTGCACGAATGTCAGCTGTAGATACGCAATTTTTGTATTCAAGTGGTACAAATGTGTCGAAACAAGGTATGAATTTAAGGGCCAGTGATTATTCAATCATTTAATATATTAGGAACGGAAATATGACTTGGATATTGGTAGGTCAATCGTTTGCATTTCCAAATATTGGCTATAGGTGAAGCGTGAAATGCCACTTTGCGTCAGGCAAGTGAAGTCTAAGGGAGAAACAAAATTGCAGTCATTTGAGGCGAAAAAAGCTCCTATCACAACAGTGCTTTGCATTACAGCGTTTACTGCTGAATGAAAGGCTGTATCAGTAGAATCAATAATTTGTGCAAAAATTACAGTTTAGAGAGAAAAAAATGACAAGATAATATTTGATGTAAAAAATAAAATATTTACATGAGCTATGTATTTTATCTACTAAATAATTATATAAATGATAAGTGTGAAATAATTTATTTATACATTAATTAAAATTTTACTGGAAATATTTTAGTTAATTTTACGAATTTGAAGTATTTCACATACACACACACGTATTTTTCTCGTTGAAAATTATTTCTTTCATGATTTTGTTTGTTAGATTTAATTTTATTCACACTTCATTGAAGTATGAAGTATTTTTGTAAATTAACATTAAAAATAAACGATGATTATTTTTGAAAGAATATTTATTTTGTAAATGTTTTTCATATTGCATAACATCCGAAAAAATATCTGAACTGATACAAAAAAAAATATTTGACATGATATCAATACAAATTTGAAAACTTTGAATATTATTTCAAGAGAGAATTTGAGAAAATTTTTAATATTTCTTCTGAAACTACTATTTCAATTAATAATTTTGTTTATTGCATTTTAAATAAATATTGATTACATATTTGTGCTTCTATCATTTTTACGAAAAATATTCCAATAATGTTATTTGAATAAAATGATTAGAATAATTAATAGTTTCAGCAGTTTACACACTTGAAATATATAATTACTCTATCATTATATAAAATTATAAACTGGATAGTTTGATTATAATGTCTTTCTTGTGGAAAGTTCATCAATATTCTTAGAGTGAACAGTGATAATAGACATGGATTTCGTTCTTTCTCTTTCATACTTTAAACTTTGTCCAAGCTTGCTGGTATGTGTGTTTTGCTCACGTTTCATCTTTTTCCGAAATCTACCATAAGGTAGATTGACGAAAACTTTGTCCTAACTACACTCTGTAAAGAACTTAAAAACGCGTCGTTCCGCTTAAAAATCTTCAAGTTTCAAATTCGCCATTATTGTTATCCGAAACATTCCTGATAAATTTTCTCGATGCCGCGTAACTACAAAATTTTTCTCCCATTTTCGCGCAAAGTTCATTTTCGCTGATACAATTTGCAACCCCCTCGTCATACGATGTATTTCTGAAATCGATCGCGTTTGCCGAAAACTGTCCCTTCGACATAGAGTTGCACTTCTGGCACTCGATGACTCTTCTCAAATTCTATTTACGATCTGATTTGCTTATTGACTCTTATTGGCGCTGGCACCCGGGACTCTCTCTCTCTCTCTCTCTCTCTCTCTCTCTTTGCTCGCGAAGGGAGTTTGCAAGGAAAATATGAGATGTTTCATTTATCCTGGCCGGATGGCGTCGCGTACTGGCTCGCTTCTAATGTTAAACTCAACGTGGTTAAACTCACGCAAATTACGTTCAGAATTCATGCGCCAGGCTCGGGTTTAACGAAACTACTCCAACCAGTGAGTACCAGGCCGCCGCACTTTGTTGCCTCGCACAGATATTGTTACTCATGTGAATACACTAAATAAATTAAAGTCTTCTTCAGAAACAGCGGAGGCTCATAATAAGTTAATCACTTCGCTCGAAGCGCGTACACCGACTAATGTAATTAAATGATCGAGACTGGGCTTCTTCTCCTTCTTCACTGAAGGAGGTCTTAAGTAAGCACCCAGTGGTCGAAATTATTCACCGAAATTCACCGACTGACGTAATCAGCAGGAGAATCATGATGGGAAAATGCTCGGATAATTACGGAAAGATGATAAGAGCGTGAAAAGGCGCACGCAACAATTCTCTATGGTCGTCAATAAGGGAATATCATCGTGAAACACATACCGATCACTCCAATATCTCTGACCCTTTCGTCCAACTTCAAAGCTTTCACGTTTTACGTTACGCACCACATCGTATTACATCTCGTTTTATGGTGCGTTCACGCCGAAAAGCGTACAAATATTTGAAAAAAATATTTTTTAAATAATAAAATATTTATATACATATACATATAAAGCGAAACAAAAGTATTCGGAGATCATAGTCTTTTGCACATACCAAATTATTATTTAATTATTATATAAATTATTATTTAAATTCTTCGAATTTTTGTTTAATATTTAAAGTATATTAAGTACTAATTTTCTATCCTCTATCTTCCTTATAATCTACAAATTTCAAGTAGCAAAATAAACTAATATACCGTATGTCTATCACGTTGCAAGCTTGCAAGAGATTACATGAAACAATTATATATTTAAATATTTTAATTATTATTAAATATTATTAAATATATTTAATTACATATTTATTAATATTCATTAATTATTATTGAATGCATTTAATGATATATATTCAAATATTATATACAACGTGACGCATAAAATGCGCGGGCGAGACGAAAAGCATCTCCATCTCGTGTCTCGCGAAATCTCACGACGAAGTGGATGCACCATTACGATTTTCCGGCAACGTCGAAACACGCTTTTCTCTCACACAACCGTGTGCGTTTATTCGTACAAAGGATGTGGCCGGGATATACACACACAACGCTCGTCCCGAGATCAAAGTCGAGACAGAATTTTGCTTCAGGGGTCTTTAACTCGACGTTATGCGGAGATCGAAGAGTCCGCATTGTACATGCAAAATGCGTATATATGTGTATATATAGCATGTATATATATACAGTATGTATAGTAAAATGCAGGCGAAAGTTGGAGAAGTAAAATCTACACATTGCCTTTGTGCAGCCGTCATCCATTTGTCATGGTTATATAAATGTCGAACTCCATTTATATTTTCGTATACACACACGCGCGTCTATAAAAATATCCTCAAATATTAATATCGCATGTACCCTCAGCAAACGTTAAGAGCTGACAATACGGCTCTTTATTATATGCGCGTGTTATTATATGTCGCTATTATATTAGCTGCTTTATTGGATGAACGATATATGTATGTATATCGAGATATAAAGAAATGTATTTAAATGTTTTAAAATCTAATATACACAAAAAGTTGCACACACATACACATGTATGTATGTGTGTATGTATGTGTTAGGTATATATATATATATATATGTTTGTATATTAAAAAAGGATGATTCACTCTATTCAAAAATGGAGGAATAAATTAATAAATCAATCTCTCTTGCTGTGCTTACAAATGCAGAATGAAAATTATTGTTTAATATGTTTTTTAATCTAGTAAAACACACACACAAACAAACATATATAAGGTATCTCTAAATAAGTGCGAAAAACTTTAGGAAATGATTCTTTGTTAAAAATTTAAAGGGAATTTTTTATATAAATATATACTTCTCCCTATATCCCTTTCTGAAAAGTTGACTCCTCCAAAGAGGGAGGGGAAAATTAGGTTTTTAATTTTTTTCTAAAATTTTGGACAAGTTAAAAAAATGAAATTAGGTAGATATTTTCCGCCAATAAAAAGAATATTTATTAATATTTTTTTAGTCTTCCCATATCGTTATAAGGGATTGAAACAACTCTTATTTTTTAACCGACTAAAATGTGATCATCAAAAAATATGCATTAGAAAGCTCGATTTCTTTAGAAACATTTTTATTTTATTTATTTTTTTTTATAAAATCAATAGTTTTCAAGGAAAAAATAAAAACCTAATTTTTACCTCCTCCTTTGAAGAAGTGTAACTCCTCAAGGGTACAGGAGTATATGTTTATATGAAAGACCACCCTTAATTTTCGACAAAAAATCATCTCCTAAAATTTTTCACATTTATTGAGAGAGGAAGGGAGGGAGGGAGGGAGGGAGGGAGGGAGGGAGGGAGGGAGGGAGGGAGAGGGAGAGGGAGAGGGAGAGAGAGGGGGGGAGAGAGAGGGGGGGAGAGAGAAAGAGAGAGAGAGAGAGGAGAGAGAGAGAGAGAGAGAGAGAGAGAGAGAGAGAGAGAGAGAGAGAGAGAGAGAGAGGAGAGAGAGAGAGAGAGAGAGAGAGAGAGAGAGAGAGAGAGAGAGAGAGAGAGAGAGAGAGAGAGAGAGAGAGGGAGAGAGAGGGAGAGAGAAATTATTCCGCTTGCGTTTGCGCAAGTCGACATTAACGCGACGTTTACAACGTACCGTCAGAAGTTGAAGCTGACGATGCTCGTAAGCAGTGGTATCAACGCAGAGTACTCTACGGGACTCTCTCCGTTTCGCCCCGAGGAAATCTTTACCGTCGATATTGCCGTCGATAATGAGTTTCTACGTCAATCTAGCATTACTTAGTTCGCTCGAACGGGACAAAATGTCAAAACATATCGACCGCCGCGTTAACTAAATAGCTACTTTATGTTTTAACACGGAACGTAGAGTTGGTGTCTCGCTTCTTTAAAAAAACCCATTTTTATAAGAAAACTCGACAGTCAACAGAAACGAAAATGATTTTACAACAACGCGATACGACATATTCGCATTTTTTTACGTTACTGTCATTGTGTCATTTTTCGACATGCCGTTAAAAAGTGTGTTTATATATGTATATGCTTTAATATATATTTTATTGCATAAACTTGACTTTTATACAAAAATAATGATATCAATACATTACGCCAAATATTATAAAAGAGTAAATATTATGCACGTTGCAAAATTTTTATTTATTTTTTATTTTTTACTTCAATTCTTTTATTATCATGTTTTTATGTGAAAATTATTGTATTTCATAAAGCGCAATATAAGGGGTGGGGGGAATGTGTATTTTATTTAAGTTTTATATATAAAATCACATATGTGATTATATTTTATATATAAAATCACATATGTGATTATATTTTATAGAGGAAAAATCTATACAAAATATATATTTTTTTAAATAAAAAATTTATGAAAGCGTACTTTTATCAATAAGAATACGGTTAATTAAATGTAAATTAATTAATGCAAATATAAAGTTCTGACTGATATAATAAATGCAGCAGCGCCAAGTTTTCTCGCATTTCTTTTTTCTTTTTTACTTTTAATTGCCTTATCACTTTTATTGATACATGTTATGTTTTTAGAAATTATTTTATTTCAAATTTATTTATATATACATTTAAAAAATGTTTCTCTAATAAATTTTAATCAAATACATGTAGGTAAAAATACTCAAATAAAATCCACAATTCTACATTGCGCTTTATTAAATACAACAGTTTTAGTACTAAAATATGATAATAAAAGAATTAAATTAATTAAATTATGGAATAATATAGTGTGTAATATTTTAATTCTCATAATTTATTGATATTATCATTCTTGTGAGAAGACCAAATTTAAGCAATAAAATATACCTATAGTAAAGTAATGCTTCTTTGTATAAAAACTTTTTAATAAAGATCTTCGCTCCTATATAATTAAAAAAATATATCTGCGAACTGTTCACTAAGAAAATTTAATTTAAAAAAAAACATATTTTCGTTGCGCATTTTTCCACCCGTATGTAGTTTGCTCGCTTTCTAGATCTTCCTCCATAAACATTGGCGAAGTAAAAAGAAGCATGAGACTTGAACATCCATTGTGATTATTTTAAAAGTACAACCGAGAGGGAAACCAAAGCGAAGAACGCGTACATACGCCACTTCCATATACTTTAATTAAGGAAAAGTTTATCGCGAACAAAAGTACATGTTCAACCTCTTTGCATTACTAATTATATGCGGGGCCACGTTCTGAAAAGTTTAACCATACTGATTCAGAAAGAAAGAGATGGCGGAGCTTTCTACTTTTTCATAACAAGCCCACAGTCCTTCGCCAATGGTACAAAAGTACACGAACGGTGGTTCTCTAATTAAAAAAGATTCCGCTCACATTTGCATTTCAAAAATGCAAACGCGCAATTTTGCGAATTTGAGAATCAATTGGGTAAATTCTGTGTATGAGAGGGAAAATTCATACGTAAAATAATAATCCTTCCGCTGCTTCCATATCGTAACTGAAATTCGTCGGAGAATCGATCCTGCAATTATTATTTTTATTATGATGCCTGGAATTCACGTGAAAAGTTGAGCTCTTCTAATGATATACTTTGGTAGAATACTCTGGATCGCCGCAAAGAAATACTTGTAAAAAGACAAAATTGACGCTCAGTAATGAGCGGAAATGTAGTGAAAGGAAGAATGAGTCTCATTGAGGAAAGTATCTTCCAGAATGCAGGTTAGACGTTTTATAATCGAGACTTTAATGAAAACATTCTATTACACAGTACTTTATTGTTATTATTATTAAGTACAATGAATTAATAGACTCGCATAATTGTTAAAAATAATATTACGTATAAATATCGTATATATACTATATAGGTATATATGTATATAAAAATAATAATTTTATAACAGTTTTTTTATAAAGATAATAATAATCTTACAATGTTCTTACATTATCTCCAATTTACGCTTTGCGTTAAATTATAACTTATAATTAATCGATCTCATTTGAAATTCTCACATAACACGTTGCAATCCAGTTACTTGGAACTTAATGAGTAATTAATTTAGTATCGATCTAGTCATTACACTACTGGCTTAATCCATGTAGCATTGTATATTATATTATATTGTATACTTATATATTATGTAACTCTTTCTCTTGTTCTTAAAATAGATTATAATTAAAAAATAATATTATTTTTGTTGAAAATTATAACTGGCATTAATAAGAATTATAATTGAATCAAAAATTCCCATTTTGTATGATGAAAGCCTCTTGAATCTACGTTTATTTTACTGATAATATAAAGTAAGAAAATTAAATTTACAATTAATTATTTAAAAAGTCAGGATATACACAACCCAGTTTTTAATTATTATAATGTATTATCATACATTTCCAAGTGCAGTTTTAATGAAATTTACATATTGCCTTTCCTCTCTGTATTAATTTTAAGTAATTTATATATTTAATATATATAAAAAATAAAATCTCTAATATATATTTTATATGAAAAACCAACAAATGCATACAAATTTAAATTCTTTAGCAATAATTAACAACTATTTTAATTAATACGTAATTAAAATAATATTCTCATGTTGCGTAAGGGTAAAAAATTACATAATAATATTTCATAATGTATTATTTATTGATAAAAAATCTAGCCTATATGTATGAATGACAATTCAAAATAAGCGTGAAATACGGAAGTTCGATTGTCTCTTGGTCCTTTCAAATCTGCCTGGAAGGGGAGGGGTTGTTTTAAAATTCTACGCCGGTGCAAGGGCCTCCTCCCTCTTGAAGGACGGTCCTCTGTTAGGTGTATGCGTCGCCACTCTATGTGATGCCCGAGGCAGGCCATTAGACGGCGACAATGCGCACCCTTTTCCCCCGACTTTTATATGTATTTCCGCCATTACTGTGCATTCTATGTTCGCGATAAATTCTTTCTCCGTCGCATTAAAATTCTTGAAGAGCATTCTGAATACTTGGCGCGGCCTAGCAGCGATATTGACGTTCGCACTGTGAACAAAACGGACTTATATAGCCATCTGCTCAATCCCTTAAACTCTATCGTTCTGAAAAGACAAGGATTGTACCTAACGTAATCTAACCCTAATTGTGACTGCTACCAAAAAGAAAGAAGTTTCTGAAAAGAAAATATCTGAAAATAAACTAGAGTTTTAGAATAAGAGAAGCGCAAATTCTATCTCTTGCCGGCGCATCTTCTTTCGATCTTCGCGCTTCTCTTATTGTAGACAAATCGAGTGACACTATTAGTAAGTGTAAACTTCCGCTTTATTTAGATATCTTTATTAATGTTGGAATAATAGAGATTTTCATCGTATAAACCATTGTTATTTTTATTATTGTTGTTGGTATAACAATATAATAACACACAATCTCTGTGCACACACACAATCTGTTAAGGCCTTCAATATGACAATCCTTTTGCGTTAGTAGACATTTTACAGTATTATATAACAAAATATAGTAGACAGATTGATATACACATTTATTGACAAAGTTATTCAAAATAAAGTCAAAATATCGCAAAAGTTGAGAAAACATAAAGCACGATAAATGACACCTTTTAAAATATACTTTGGTATTATACAATATAACAAAGTAGATAGATTGATAAAGTATTTATTGACAAAGTTTTTCCTAATAAAGTAAAAAAAATTTTTAAATTGAGAAAAAATAAAAAGGATAATAAACAATAATTAATAAACTTTAGTATTATACAGAATGTTTCTACATAAATGCGAAAATGTTTTAGGAAATTTTTTTTGTCGAAAATTAAGGAGGGTTTTAATATAAACACATACACTCCTCCCTATATCCTTCCCTGAAGAGTACACTGCTCCAAAGGGGGAGATGAAAATTAGGTTTTTAAACTTTTTCTTAAATTTTGGACAAGTTAAACAATGAAATTTGATGGATATTTTCCACTAGTATAAAAAGGGTATTTATTAATATTTTTTTAAATCTTCCCATATCGTCTTATAAGGGGATAAAACTAACAACCCCTATTCAATTTTTCATTAGAACTTTTTAACGGACCAGAATGTGATCATCTAAAAATATGCGTTAGAAAACTTGATTTCTTTAGAAATTTTTTAATTTTTTAAATTTTTTCGTAAAATCAATAGTTTTCAAGAAAAAAAATAAAAACTTAATTTTCACCTCCCCCTTTAAAGAAGTGTAATATATATATATATATATATAAATCAAAATGGTAATCCTGATAAAATCTTTTTTCCTTGTAAAAGATTAATATACATAATACAATATCTCTTTAATTGTTTTAATTTATATAATATTAATTGAAAATTATATAATTTATTTGGTAGTAAATGTTATAAAGGTTCTTTTGCAAATTAATGTTATTGTTGAAGTATTGATTTATAAATATGAGTAAAATAATTTTTGTGATGTAGTATATTGTGCGATATTATAAATTCTTTTTATTGACCTCTAGCTCAGCAGTGATATCAAATACATAAAAAAATGTATATATATACATATATAAATAACTCGAGCTTTTCTCTTCGTACTCTCAACGTATCATTATTAAGTTTCAAATATTTTGTGAAAGTTGCAAACTTCTGTTAATTCTGACGCATATCCATGGTAATAAAATAATTTATAATTAATATGGAATATTGATACACAATAATAAATTAAATTTTATTCCGTCTTTTTTATCATTGATTATATTTTATTATTATTTTCATTTATTTTAAGATATAATTATTTCTTGATACAATTTCTTGATATAATTACGAATCGTTATGATATTTAATCTGTTTTTTATTGAGAGTTGAGCTATTAAAATGTGATGTAACATCTCATAATTTCGATATTCAAAATAATTACGTTATAGATTTCAGGCGTGATATCGCAGGGATAATAGCGACTGTTTAGATAAAAAAAAGTTGTGACTTCTACTAATTAAATTTCTTCAAGGAAAGAGTTAAAATTCTCACGATGCACTCTATGATACAAACGTTATGCGTTATTACGATTTTAATTCCAAGTAAGATAATAATTTATATCGTAAATCTATACAGGCAATTACTGTGTTGATTTTGCATATGTATATATATTTGTAATTATTATTATTTGTAATATATATAACTTACAATGCAAAAAATAATTTATTTTTAATATTGCTTTAGTCTTTCCATGTCCAATTATTAATAATAGGTAAGTCAATTTTCGCAATAATTATGTGTATAATTTTATACTGAATTAATTTATTTATACAGAATGGGCCAAAAGCCTGGATACAGTCGAATATCTCGTATTTAACAACGTATTTAAAAAAAATGTTTCAAATGAAAATTTAAGGTTTAAAAACATCTATTTATAGATCTTAACACTTTGACTTTGGGTGGAGATAAAGGAGGGTGTTAAATTTGAGTCGATTTCTGCCCATCAGAAGTAACTTTAGTGGACCATAAATTTACATTATATAGGTTATCTAATATACAAGAATCATAATTATATCAATGCTAGCCCGTGGGAACATTTTGAAAACCGCCCTGTTATATAGTCCAATAATTTGCTGATATGCGTTCTCTATGACTTATTTCTCATTCGATATTACAAAAACTGTTATAAACACAATTCAATATTCTTCTTTTAGAGGTTTTCATATGAATTTAGAAGATAATATGAATGCTAATTGTATACATAAGACAGGAAGGTAAAAGTGAAGACTCCGCGTTGTTACCTCGTGCATTTACAAATACTTTATTCTCGATTATGTCTGGGAATAAAAATAAATTACAATTGAATATGTCAGTAAATATGTTTTAGGGACACTATATTGAATCAATGAAATAATATTATAATTGAGATCATAATGATTGAATCTGAGAAATAGAGATAAAAACCTCACGGCGTCATTCGTGGATTTAAAGATTCAAAACCCTCTCTCTTCTTTACGTTCTAAGTAACGGTAACAAGTTACTTTTTAAAATTAGTAACGGTATCGAGTTCTTTTTTAGAAAAAATAATAGTAACGACAACGAGTTACTTTTATAAAGTAACTGTCCCAACCCTTTACACATATATACGTAGATATGTATGTATTTATGTTAGATGTGTACATATATATGTGTATGTTGAGTATGTGCACGTGTGTTTCTGTAATATAGTTAAGAAAAAAATTTTTCTTGTTGAACGAGATAAATACATTTTATTGAAGATATCAAAATTATATTAAATTTTTAAAAATATTTTATCACTATAAAAATTAGAATCTATATAATATTTGCATTATGTTGTGTTAAATATTATATTTTGAACAATATTTATTATATTGCAATAACTATTATTTTTTATGTAGAAAGTCTTGCCTAATTTATCATAAATATTTTTTTTATTTGAAACGATTTTTTTAGATCTGAATGGTTTAGACCATGTAGATGGTGTCCCATATAGACGAATCTATCTTCGCCATCAGGATTCTTTTTGTTTTCGGATTTTTTGTATTCATAATATCAATTTAGTCCCTGATCAAGGTGTCGCATTTCACGTAGGCAATGAAAATGTACATATTCCAAACGGAAATGTACACAATCATGTAAGTAAAACATAAATATTAAGTTATGTATATACAGAGTATAAGTATATATATAAGAAATATATATCTATTTTTGATAGAATACGGTTTAATATACTCTATATACATATAAGCATGGGACAAGCGAACGGATGAATATAAATGTACATATATATGAGCGCAATCTGCTATACGTTCATATATTGTCTGCATATATCTAAAAGGAATATTTTGAAAAAAAATTAATTTACACACACACATACACACATACCTATAATAATCATATACTTTATATATGAATTTTATATAATATATGCAACAAGCTTTTGTATCAGATTATAAATTTATTTTCAACTTCTTTTTTACTCAAATATTTATCATATTATTACCTATCTCCAGGGTGCTCCTGAATAAACACAATAATTAAATTTATGAATTTTTTATATTCTTTTTAATTATATGTATAAGTTAATATTACTATCTAATTTTGCAGGTTCTAATAGAAAATGTATAATTTGAGACTTTGCATTGATATTATTGCAAACTGATTTAAGAATTGATAATAATTATATAAGTATACAATTAAAATTTCTAAGATATTGTTGAAATATCTGTTGTAATAAATGTTTTATAATTTCGATCTTCAGATATAAGTCGTCAATTTTAGACAATGAATAGCTTATTCTCCATTATAAATTATTTATAAAAATAAATATTTTTTTACAAATATATATAATGCAATGACAATGAAAGATCACACTGTAACGTTAGTCCATTGTAAATAGTGTATTTTAAGGGATAAACTTTGCGCTAATAACATTGTTAATAATTTTTTTAGCTCATACTATATATCTCATAATATATAATTATATAGTTATTAAAACTATATAACTATATAATTATTATCTCATAATATATAACTATATAGCTCATAATATAAGAGAGAGAGTTTTAAAGTTTAATTAAAAATACGATCCTTTATTTGCTTGGCCTTCTTTTAATTACTTGTTATACAAGTTTCAATATGTTTTAAATTTGATAAAAAGATCTTAAAAGATATATTTTATAATGAATATATGGATATATGATATAGATATTTTAGTAAGATTAATGAGCTAATTTAATATTATTAAAAAATGTAAAATATTATTATTAAAAATATGATACATTTTGCATATCATTGTTGTATAATAATACGAGCGATCTAAAAATCTAGAACTTACATAAATATGTATAATATATAAATATGTTACATTTTTATAAATAAAATGTATATTATATGTATAAGTTTATAATTTAAATTTATATATGTAATGTAAACAATATACATCATATAAAACAATAAATAAATATAAAATTATATCTATAATGTACATTTTATAAAAATTTATAAAAAATGCATATTTTGTGGATGCTAGATTTTCTAAGAAAAGTTCTTTTCAGTGATTAATTTGTATATTAAAATTTCTAATTATTGATATACTACGTTCTCATCGCTATACTTATATTTATACAATTTATTGTTTTCTCTGTAACCCAATGTATGATACAAATGTCACAATAAAGTTATGAATAACAATAATAAATTCTTGGCATATTATGAGTAAAATATGAGTAAACAAATTATGAGTAACAATAACAAATTCTTCGCATGAGCAATCGCATGAGAATTTTACATCTGTTTGTATAAGTCTTTATTTTAATATTTTTTTACTTATTTGTTATACATCAGTTTGCAAAATTCGTCACAATTAAAAGTAAAATATTAAGATATAATTTAACAAGAGTTATAATTAAAAAAATGCAATTGTTTAGTGTTTAGTAGTTATTGTCAAATTAATATCGAGAATATGAATTTGAAAATATAGATTATTTAAAATTTACACACACATACTCACGGACGCACGCACGCACGCACGCACACTCGTACATATATGTAAACATTTTTTGAGAGAGAAATAACAATGTGGATTCATTGATTTCCTTTTTTGATACTAATTAATAATTTAATTTTAAAGAACAATTTTGTGTTCCAAAGAGCACAAATAATTAGTTTAGTATATATAAATACAGTAAAAAAATTAACATAACTTTATTATATTAACAATAAAGCAATTTTTTATAATTATGTTTTATAATTATGCTAAAGATATTAAATCGGAAAAATAAAAGAAAAAATGATAAAAATGACGAACGTCGAAATGTTTGAACTTCAGGCAGAATATATATGTATATATTATGTGAGAATCTGCTGCCACTTGCGAACTCTTTTTGCCTGAAGTTCAAACATTTCGACGTTCCTTTTATATCATTTTTCTTTTATTTTTTCGATTTAATATTTTCCGATTTATATATATATATATATATATATATATATATATAATTATATTTATATATATATATATATATATATATACATATATATGAGTATATGTTTATATAAAAAACTCCCCTTAATTTTCGATAAAGAATCATCTTCTAAAATTTTTTGCATTTATTTAGAAATGTCCTATATATAATACAATATAATACAGTAGATAAATTGATAATTTATTGACAAATATTTATTAGATTATTTATTTATTATATAGATTATTTATTGACAAATTTATTTATAATACATTTTTTTTAAATTGTGAGGATTGAAAAAATATAAAGCACGATAAAATAAGGACACACTTGTTAACTTATTCTTCTAAATAATAAATTTTATTTGTGTCTCTTCCAAGTTGTCCTCCGGAGAAAAAGACGAAGAAAAGATTTTTCGTAGAAAAGCTGAATAAAATTGCTATGTTGGAATATCAAATAAACATTGATTGTTGCTGCTCGAAAGACCGAGCAAATTTCGTAAAAAAAAAAGAAAGAATACTCTGCTTGATTATAAGCAAGACGCTTTTTCTCCGTGTTAGCTCTAATTAACTGTGTAGAGCTCCGTTCGTTTAGAAGATAAATGAAAAAGGATTACTAATTTGCGCTTACCGTCTCTTTGTGCACCGTTTTGATATCATTTCTCTCTTAAGTAAGCATTAGCTGTACAAGAATGCCGCTCTAGAATTGCACTCCACACTTGCAACGAAATACGTAATCAAATTACGTCACTTCTCACTTCATCCGTCGTCCTACTTTACGTATATATATGTTCACAAGACGTTATATTACTAATTCTGCCATAATGTTGTAGCAACACAGAGTAGCGGGGAAAATGTTTGTCGGCGCTGAAAGGCCGGCAAAATTAATTGATCGAAGGTAAGCCCACAACATTTTCGTGTGATGAGTAATTGGACGGGAGAAGACGATGAGAAGTAGAGCCCCTTTAGGGCTCTCTATCGGGGAAGAGGTTATTCCGGGACGGATTGGGGAATGCTTTCATCTCATAATTACTGGTTCGCTTGTAAACTCCTGACCTGAAATGTGAATGATCTAACGCGAGTAGACACTCTTACATTTTGCACGCAATTATACTGATTGGTTCCGGTATTATAAAATATTAAGTACATACCTACTCCCGTTTGTCACAATTCATTCAATCTCGTTCTGCGGAGTTGCTCATTTGATTTGATTTTGAAATATCGCAATAAAATTAATTAGTTTGTATCAAATATTAATGAGAGACAATAGGCCCGTATGTGTATATGCTTTCAAAATTTAATTAATTTTTGATATTGCGAGAAGAATTGTACTGTCATTGATATTATATCGTTTTTCTAGAATTATAATAATATATAAAATTTAAAATATATGGAAGAAATGTAAATTATATATTATATTATATATATATATATATATATATATATATATAATAAAATTATATTTATTTTCTCCTTTTTTATATATTATATTCCGAATATACTATTGAGAAAAATATATATCGCGAAAATATATATGCAGGGTGTTTTTAAATAAATGCGAAAACTTTGAGAAATGATTCTTTGTCGAAAATTAAGGGAATTGTTCATATAAACATATATTATACTTTTTCCTATATTCCCTCCCTGAGAAGTTACATTCCTTCAAAGGAGGAGGTGAAAATAAAGTTTTTAATTTTTTTCTCAAATTTTTTGGACAACTTAAAAAAAATGAAATTTGATGGATATTTTCTTCTAGTAAAAAGGATATTTATTAATATTTTTGTAATCTTCTTGTATCGTTATAAGGGGATGACACTAACAACTCCTATTCAATTTTTTATTAGAACTTTTTAACGGACCGGAATGTGATTATCTAAAAATATGCATTAGAAAGCTTAATTCCTTTAGAAACATTTTTATTTCTTTTATTTTTTGTTAACTCAATAGTTTTCAAGAAAAAAAAAATAAAAACCTAATTTTCAACTCCCCCTTTGGAGAAGTGTAACTCCTCGGGGAGGGATATAGGAGTATATGTTTATATGAAAAACTCCCTTTAATTTTCGACAAAGAATCATCTAAAATTTTTCGCACTTATTTAGAAACACTATACCGTATAATGAGCTCGTATCTATCTCTAGATGTACCTCTAAAGTTAAAGGCGCCTCAAAAGTTAAAGGCGCAGATAAATGTACATCTAAAATCAATCATATTTTTACCGCACATTTAGAGTTTACATCTATCTCTTAGATGTGCCTCTAAAGTTAGATGTGAGCTCATAATACGGGCCTCTCTAACTTTAGAGGCGCCTCTAACTTTAGAGGTACATCTAGAGATAAATGTGAGTTCATAATACAGGCCCTTATATTTATAAAAGTTAGAAATTATTACAAACAACACTACAAGAATAAAGGTCAAGAACATCCTAACCGAAGCTGTATCGATAACCACAGGTATAAGGCAGGGAGATAGCTTAAGCCCTATTCTCTCTCTCTCTCTCTCTCTCTCTCTCCCTCTCTCTCTCTCTCTCTCCCTCTCCCTCTCTCTCTCTCTCTCTCTCTCTCTCTCTCTCCCTCTCTTTCTCTCTCCCTCTCCCTCTCCCTCTCCCTCTCCCCCCCCTCTCTCTCTCTCTCTCTTTAACCTTATTATGGATGAAATAATTAAAAGTGTAAAAGATCTACAGATTGGATACAGAATGGAGAATCGCACAATACAAATATTATATTATGCGGACGACGCAACGCTAATTGCGGAAAACGAGGACGACCTTCAGAGACTTTTATATAGATTTGCAAACACGGCAATCACATTTAACATGCAAATGTCCATTGAGAAGACACAGCTTATGGTAATATCTAAAGAACCAGTTAGATGTAAGATAGAAGTGAATAATAAGATTATCCAATAAGTAATGAAATTCAACTATCTTGTGGTGTAATAACATCTAGTAGAGATCTGATAGGAGAGGTCCGAGTACAAGCTAACAGAGCAAATGTGATAGCAGGATACCTGAGAGATATTATATGGAGGAACCGGAATATGTCCATAAGAAGTAAAGTAAGAATTTATAAAACATGTATCGTATCAGACCAATATTTACTTACGCAGCAGAAACTAGAGCGGACACAGCTAAGACAAAAAGAATCCTAAGAACAGCAGAAATGAAGATGCGAAGAGCAATCAGAGGGGTCACTTTGAGAGACAGAATGAGAAATAAACAAATAAGACAGAATTGCGACATTCAGGACATAGTGAGGTGGAGTAGGGCAAGATGCTGGAGGGACCACGTGAATAGAATGACACCATCACGATTGGCAAAGTGGGTAAAACGCACAATCCGTAAAACCCCAGACTTGGGAGATCGCCTAAAAAGTGGTATGAAAGTTGGACATCTGGATGACAACAGGCGTAGAAGAAGAGAAAAGAACAGGACATAGTCCTACACTAATTGTAAGAAGAAGAAGAAGAAGAAGAAGAAGAAGAAGAAGAAGAAATTATTAAAATAATTATTAAAATAATATCTGCCAATTATAATAGTATATAATGATTAATGATATACATGTATGCGATCAAAAATTTAATTATTTGTTGATATTTCGAAGAAGAATGATATTGTTTTGTCATTATGATATATTATTTCTTTAGAATTATAGGTAATAATATGTAAAGAAATTTAAAAAATATATGAAAGAAAAGTGAATTAAAATTATATATATATATATATATATATATAAAATAAAATTATACATATACATACCTATATGTATATATGTATATAATAAAATTTATATTTAATTTTTATATATATAATATAATGTCAATGAATATAATATAGAGAAAAATATATCGAACATACATACTTATATATGAAAGTTAAAAATTATAATAATATATGTTAATTATATAATATGTATAATAATGTACAGTAATTTTCTTGATAATACCCGCAAAATTGGCAATTCAAAGCGAGAAGCGAAAAAATTAATTTGATTGCGAGTGGTTCGGTTAATGTCAGTCTTGAATAAACTACGCAGCGCGTTTCATACAGTTATATATGTATAGTATACATCGTTTGCATCGATATATAGCATTATCGCGGAAAAGTTTATAGCTGTTCCGCCGCTGTCAAAAGTTTCGACGTTTAATGTCAGATATCCGCAATTATCTACGAGCAATTTCGCACGAAATAGAGATTGTAATTAATGATCGTTGTTTCGCCGGGAACCGGGTGCCGATATTTTGCGAAATGTTTAAACAACAATTCCATCCCGTGCGCTATCTTTCGACATACTTTCGACAGCCGGGAATATTTTATAAATCGAACGCTACATTTTTTATACATTTTCGCGCAGTTACGAGAGCTAAAACCCGTTTTCGACAAATCACACATCTCTTTCCCCTCTAATCGATAGATTTATGCGGATACGAACGGTCGATACGAATCGTGTCGATATACAAAATTAACGCGAACGTACGATTTGGTGTAGATTTTTACGTACAATATGCGATAATCCCGATTCGCATTTGCGGATATGAGCTGTTTTTCGTGAACGTATCATCGTCATCGTCATGATGCCCTTACACGCAAGATTCAATTTAACCGCGGCCGCACATGTCCGCATTTCATATGCGATATTGGATTAATTTACATCGCGAGCTCGTTAATCGGTGAGAAAAAAAAGGGATATAACCGGCCGCAAAATATAATGAAAAAGCAATCTTCGCTCCGGGAACGGCGCGGCTTTGCCTTTTGAGTGTCCATTGACTTGGAAAATCAACTGTACAAATTAGAGGGGACATAAGATGGTGCCATTGATTTAACCTTGAATAGTCATTTGAAGGTCACCTTCAATTTCTTAAATGGAACCACCTATTTTTCATTGCATATTTTTGTAGCTTACCTCGAGAGCTTCCAAAATCCTATACATATATGAGTTATTTTTTAGTAAGTACTTTCCGAGTTATGAGACTTGAAGTTTACAGTATTTTGACATAAAATATAAAATATCTTGTGAAACATTCAGTTTTCAGTAATCTTACTGTAATACTTTTATGCACAGAATAATAAGACCAATCAATTCGTGTAAAGAAAACACATAGTTGCTTTAAAAAAAATATGTTGCAAATTGCATACATTTTTTAAAAACATGCATATTTTTTTTTAAAATAACTATGTGTTTTCTTTACACCAATTGATTGGTCTTATTATTCGGTGTATAAAAGTATTACAGTAAGATTACCGAAAACTGAATGTTTCACAAGATATTTTATATTTTATGTCAAAATACTGTAAACTTCAAGTCTCATAACTTGGAAAGTACTTAATAAAATATAACTCCTATATAGGGTTTTTGGAAAGCTCTCGAGGTAAGCTACAAGAATGTGCAATGAAAAATAGGTGATTCTATTTAAGAAATTGAAGATGACTTTCATGTGACCTTCAAATGACTATTCAAAGTCAAATCAATGGCACCATCTTATGTCTCCCTCGAAACCCTACAACTTTTATTTGAAATCTTTTTCAATAAAATCATTGGTTTGCGAAATATAGCACTGTAAACTATAAAATGGGACACCCTGTAGGTATATATATATATATATTATATGTATATTATATGTATATATATATATACAATAGGCCAATACATGTATGCTTTCAAGTTTAATTAATTTTTGATATTACAATAGAAGGAGATGGATATTGTATTGTTATTGATATACAGGATGTTTCAGGAAGATTGGTAATTATTTCATAGAATTCGGTTCTATTGTTTCCTTATAGAGAAAGCTTTGTTTTCGTGAAAAATTTTTTTTCAGATTTCTATGTCAATGTGTTCAGAATATTCTAAAACATCGAAAAAATGTGTCCACCTACTTTCCCTTAAACGTCTCAGAAACTGTTTAAGTCATAGTGCTCCAATTTGGCATACAAGTAAAGTAGTACAACACTTTTATTTACTGTCAATTTTATAAAAATTTATACAGTATTTTAAATTTTAATGCAATTTTAATTTTTCAAAAAATGTCTGTGGTTGCTCTGACTTCCATAAATTTCGACATATTGGGGTAAATTTTTTTACATGAGAGTATCATTAAAGAATGGTTAGTATTTAGTTTGGTGAGGATTGGTGAAAGAATACATTTTTATATAAAATTTTGAATTTTTAAGAAATGTGTATTTTTTAATTTTCACAAATTTTGAGATATCGGACTAAATTTTTTTTCATTAAAGGATATTTAGTATTGAATTTGGCGAGGATCGTGAAAGAGTTCATTTTTGTAAAATTTTAAATTTTTCAAAAAATGTCAATTTTATGAAAGAGAGGTACATACAAAAGTACATACACATACATATACGTGACAAAAAATGTTGTAAAAAAAGTGTGCAAATTGGAATTGCACATTGCTTCATCACCATTTCATTTTGCTCATTAAACTTTATCTATGAGGAAGCCAAAGTTGGAAAACCAGCTTGCTTATAGAGGAAACTTATTAAACAAAATAAAATGGCGAGGAAGCAATGTGCAAACTTTTACATATATTATCGCAAATATAATATTGAGAAATATAAATTGAATGTATATATTTAGAATATATTTTTCTCAACATTATATTTGCGATATTATATAATAAATTGAAAATTACAAACGACTATCCAAGGTCAAATCGTTGCCACTATCTTATGTCCCCCTCAAAGCCAAACAACTTTTATTGGAAACATTTTTTTCTAAAACGCTCCGTTTTTTATATATTTGAGCATATTTTTTTAAAATGGGACACCCGGATATGTATATATATATATATATATATACATATATATATACAGGATGTCCCATTTTAATCTTCCCAGGCAAACATCTCGAAAAATACGGAAGATACGGAAAAATGTTTCAGACAAAAGTTGTAGGACTTGAAGGGGGACAAATGATAAAAATATGGATTTGACCTTGAGTGACCTATTGAAGGTCAGGTCAAAGTCATCGATGTTTTATTAAATAAAACCCCCTATTTTTTATTGCATATTCTTGTAGCCCTTGTCGAGACGTTTTCAAAACACTACCTATTGATGTCTCTTATGCAAGCAGTTCCTAAGATACGAAGCTTCAAAGTTGACATATCATCGGCATTCGCATTATCCAATGTACACCGCGGGGACTTTTCTCTAATTATTTTTCTTCTGGTTTTTTTAATGTAAGAGAAAGGATAAGAAAATGGTAGAGAAAGAGAGATAAAAGTTTTACTAAAGAAGCACACACACATATACACACAAAGTCTGCCCTTTTTAGAGCCACTTGATATACAAATTCGACTGAACAACCTCCCCGCGGTGTACATCGGGTAATGCAAATGCCGGCGATATGTCAATTTTAAAGCTTCATATCTTGGGAACTGCTTGCGTCATCAACTGCAAGAGACATCAATAGGTAGTGTTTTGAAAACGTCTCGACAAGGGCTACAAGAATATGCAATAAAAAATAGGGGGTTCCATTTAAGAAAACATCGATGACCTTGACCTGACCTTCAATAGGTCACTCAAGGTCAAATCTATATTTTTATCATTTGTCCCCCTTCAAGTCCTACAACTTTTGTCTGAAACATTTTTCCGTATCTTCCGTATTTTTCGAGATGTTTGCCTGGGGAGATTAAAATGGGACACCCTGTATATATAATATTGAGAAAATTAATATAAGAAAAATATATAAATGTGCCAGCATATAATATTAAGAAAAATATATCGAATACACACACACATATTCGTGCGCGCAAATACATATGCATTCCTCTTTTCAAATAATATGAATCTAAATAATACAACATTAACGCGCATTCGCGAGAGAGAGAAAGAGAGAAAGAGAGAAAATGTCATCGATTCAGTAACGCGAAATCATTTGCATATTAATCCTGATCGCGTAGAGTAGAAACAATCAGAGAAATATAGCAGAGGTAAATATAAAATTATAAACGTAATGAACACGATGCGCCAGAAATTAAGCCACATTTTAATGTTTAATTGGCGCGCATGAGCAACGCAATGAAAAACGAGCAGGATTGGTTCGAAACATTTTTTCCCCGTTCATGCTAAATGATACCGATGTACGCGAGCGCATTCTGCATTTTGCATTGGCATGTCTCTTGATGAATTGTTATTGTAATACGATAGTTTAATTTTACGTTCGGATGCAATAAATGATGGATTGCGACTGTTTCAGTTATGGTAGATGAAACGAAGCGTATAAATTAAAAAAGTCATTTAAGTATGAATATATAGAATTAAGAGTGACATATAGGGAGATTAGAGAGATACATATTATTATACATTTCAGTTTATTAATATTGCATACAAATACATAAGTTATATTTTATATTGCATTAGACGCATATACAATTAAAAAATGACAAAAGTAAAAAATAAGCATACATTTAATATACACATGTACAGGGTGGGCCATTTTAATCAATCCACGCGAATATCTTTTGAACAATGCATTTTAGAGAAAAATGTTTCATACAAAAGTTTCTCGACTTCGAGGGGGACATAAGATGGTGTCATTGGTTTGACCTTGGATAGTCGTTTGAAGGTCACACGAAGATTATCTTCAATTTCTTAAATGGAAACCCCTACACTGGAAAAAAAGTTTTGTTGCATTATGAGGAATTCTGGTAGATTCAACCAGTACATCTGTTCGAAAACCAGTACAGTACATCTGTTCGAAAACCAGTACAGTACATCTGTTCGAAAATGGACGAAATAGAATTTTTATAGAAATTACTAAACGATTCTGATAAATTTTTTTAGTTAGATCATCAAGAAATTCTGGTAGATAACAAGTCTCGGTAGCATATGGTAGTATGGGAGGGAATGCCGCACATAAGTTATAACCATGTACATGTGCGATTAACGTGAATATAACTAGAAGTTTTGTAGATCCAACAGGAAAATATTCAATCAGATCCTTATAGATAAGACGTCTTTAAGATGTCTTTAAGATGTCTTTTAGACATTATGTCATAAAATGTCTTAAAGACGTATTAAAGATGTCTTATGTCCTGATTTTAGACATATTTTGGTTTTGATGCTGTATGGGAAGGTTTATTGTAATTGTACAAAATCACAGCCATGGTTATGTACACAAATTGGACCGGAACTTGCAGACATGCGTTTCATTTATGGCTTGGCAGATGGTAATGGCCGGAACGCGCAGCGTTTATACCATCGTGTATTCAGGCGAATGGTGGACATTTTCAACATTTGTTGTAACTGTACTCAAGGTCACTTTAAAAAAAATGTAAATAAACCTACTGATTAAACGATTATCGTCCACAATGATTAATCCTAAATTGTTTCTTGTAAGTAATACAGTCAACAGTATTTTCAACATAACTCCTGAAATAAGCGTTTCTGCACTCATGTTTATATAACATTTTTTTATCCTTTAGGTGTGAGGAATATCTCCCTAAAGTTTGGCCGCACCTTTTTAAAACACCCTGTATATATACATATACATATACCCCATCGTGCTTTTTCCAAATTAATACTGTACCTAATAATGAAAAAATACATCAGTAAAATTATAGAGGAAAAGTAATGTGACACAGTATAGAAATGAAGGAAGATAAGAATATCTCACGGCGCGATCGGTATTGCTATAAATAAAGTTTCTTCGATCTCTCATATGTCGTCGTTTCCGGCGTCAGCCTTTTTCTTGTTGGAGAGATAAAAGTTCGCAGTCTCATAGACTCGATCGGCGAGAACACATTACAACCGATATATAAAATAGATGCTCTTCGGGTCCTGTCTCTCTATTACTCTTTCTCTCTTTATTCCGCGAAATTAAGGTTTTTCATTCCCGTGTAAACGCAACGAACACGTTGTTATAATCCAGTAAAGACAATGAGAGTAACGATGAGATTTGTGTAAACTATAACTTTTTCCTATATCGTACTGATACGATTTACTTAATTTATTTTATTATTTATTGTTAGGCATTAGTTTTTTTTATATTTAGGCGGACAACTGAAGAAAATATTATTAAATTTTATAATTATATTAAGATAATACTTATTTATATTTTTGTCGATACAAAAAGTATTTTTGTTAAATTTTTGAAGAGAATTTATGATTATAAATATGACATTCTTATAGATATGTTTTGTTGCAGACTGAGAACTTTTGTAGAAAATAAAACTTTACTTTTGTTAGAATTTTATAATTTTATTGTTAGAGGTACGATTTAAAAACTAATGGATACAATTTAGCAAACCGGTATTGTAAATTGTACCGAATACCACTTAAAAAAATTTTTAATTTGCAATATAAAACAATGATAAATTTGTGTTAACGTTTTGCGTATATCGTTGACAAAAAACTATAGTTTCAAATGTATAAAAAATATTTATCATTTTTTTGATAGTTTTATTGCAATTTTAATATTTATCTTAGGGGGGATACGATTTAGCATACTTTCCTCTATATATTCTTTTTATATATATTATACATTATAATATATATAATTTACCAGTTTTTTTTTTTCTTTAGAATGACGAATCTGCAATGAGCAACGAAGATTGCAAACGAAATCCAAACAAAAATGGTTGCGATCTAAACGCGATTACGTTTTCACGAATACAACAGTAAAATATGATAATGGGACAAAAAACATCACAACTTGTCTGTTTTATAACGAAGTATAAAATTGTTAATAATTCTTAACAATTACATTGTTATCAATTTTACATGAAACGCAATACACAATTACAAAATACATAATATTGCAAACTGGATCAATAAGTTCGCACATAACTTGTTGCGTACATTTTGCTATTATCTAATTAAATCATTTACTTTAAGATATCTGGATGTTTCAAACAAAATATTTTCTAGGATAGTCAACGAATATATCAGGTACATATTACAATAACCAATTGTGATAAAAACTGCAATTCTTGTTCGGGAGAAGTGAAAGTATCGGTTGATAATGTCAATTGCGATGACAAGAATTTATCAAAATTAGAAAAAGATTGTTGTAAGGCTGCAGAGGTAATTATATTTCTATAATTATCAATAAATATTGCAGATTCGAGAGTATGCATACAGTATATACAGAGTGTCCCATTTTAACTTTTGCATTGAAATTTATCGAAAACCAAAGCTTCCATCGAAAAATGTACCATACAAAAGTTGTAGAAGGAACATCTTGTTCTAAGCAGGTAAAGACATTTTTAGGTAGAAGCATTTTTAGATAGAGACATTTTTGAGTTTATACTAATCATTACTTTTTTTTAAACAAAACCATCATAAATTTTCTTACATGAATCGATTTCTCATAATATTTGGCCTAAAAAATTACTAAATAGAATAGAATTGTCGAGAAAATGAATGATTTACGAAATATTTTATGGTTCATTCTGACATATTTTGACAAAAAATGTGAAATATCTAGTAATATACTCATTTTTCGATAATTTTCCTTAATGATTTCATGCGTAGAATAATTTGATAGATCAATTGATGTAAAAAATATATATAGTTATTTTTTAAAAAAGTATGCAGTTGCACATTGCAAGTTGCAATTTTGTTTTCATCAAGAGTACGTTATTCTTACACCAATTGATTTACCTATCTCATTATTTTATGCAGAAAATTATTAAGATAAGATTATCAAAAAATGAGTATATTTCATACTTTTTTGTCAAAATATGTCAGAATGAAGAATAAAATATCTCGTAAATCATTTTTTTTCGATTATTCTCCCTCGAAATCCTACAACTTTTGTACGAAACATTTTTCAATGGAAGTTTCGATTTTTATTTTTTTTAACTTCAATGCAAAAGTTAAAATGGGACACTCTATTGTATATATGTATTGTATATATACGCGTTAAATTTTTTATATAACCGTGTTTTCAAATTTACACCATTACATTTCTGTACAATCACGCGGGAATAAAAAAAAAGTTGCGCACTCACTCTTTCTGTAAAGTTGCATGCATAGTTCACTTTTTCAATTTCGCTGAATATTACCGTGTACGACTTCCGACTGGGCGACGTCACGCAGAGAAAAGGGAGGGGGACTGCGACTGACTGTCAACGCTGCATTTACATGCATACATTCTGATCCTGTCCTCTCGTTGCATATGTCGTCGTGTTAACACATGAACAATCCGGTGTACACGAAATTTACGCGCGTGCGCTTAATGCGCTCGAGTGAGAGGAAACTAGCGTGAAAAGCTGTTTGCTGAGTCCCATTGTTGAAGACACACGGCACCGTATACGTATTAAATATTACACAATGCAGTAGATGTAACGCGTACTAATCACAGAATCGTTCACAAGGGCAACTGCGGTTTCCATAATGTCTGTAAAGGTTGCTTTTTATTCATTCGCATATAATTTTGAATTAATAAATGTTACGTATAAATGTATATGTACATGCGTTACCTATATAATGCGCTCTATTTTCATTTATAAATTATTGAGAGAGAGAGAGAGACTAACTTTAAAATTAATTTTACAACCTTAACAAAATTAACAAAGAAAATCCTGTAATTAAGTAAAATGGAACATGATTAAATAGAAAGAAATATTTTTATAAATTTAAAAGTCAGAAAAAAGAACAAAATCTCGTACTTTATTCAATTTCACTTTCAATTAAATCCTTGTTTGACAGCTTTTAATATAAATTGAGAATATAGAGTTAAACTTGCTGGCGTAGAAGACAAAAAAATCCTTCCATTTTATAATTTATATATATATATATATATATATATATATTTATATTTGTATGTTTTCATAGCTCAAATATTTTTTTATTATATAGGAAGCGGGAAAACTGGAGAAGGCCATGGAGTTTCTGACTTCGCGAGAAGGAGAACTAACAAGAAGAGAGCTCTTTCGCAACACGGTTTGTCTCAATATTGTTGATATGGAGTAAACGAAGAAGAAAAAGAAGAAGAAAAAGATTAATTTAAAAATCTCGCAAAAATTAATTTTTACATACAACATATTATATAGAAGGAAGTTTGTAATGACGACCAAAAACTGGACTAATTTGAATTCATTTATTAGATAAAATTCATAACGTTTCGACCTTAGGTTTAGGTCATTATCAAATGTGAACTGAAACAGTTATTACAATATTTTAAACATACAGTATTATGGCATGGTTATGATTGGATACAAAAGTATAGAAGAACTTACAGTCAGATGTATTATTTACGGTGTCAAAAGAAATGCCATTATATAAATGGTATATGCGATGTCAGGATAGTTAATAATAAATATAATACGCGTGTCTTGTGACATGACTAATCAGTAACTATGAATATTTAAGTCCTAGAGCAACAAACATTAAACGACTTTAATAACCTACATATTATATGTTTCATGATTAATTTAATTAAATTTTATATTATGCCAAAAATGTACTACTAGAAAATAAACTCTTAAATGTTTATATTAATATACTATATGTTTAGAGTTCAAAAAGTGTGATTACGTTTTTCTGTGTGCTACATTTTTGAATATGTCAAAATAAATGTCAAATCTTACTCTCATGCAGAAATGTGCTGTATTTTAAAACCTTTATCCCAAAAATCAATCGACTACTATAATTGGACAATTACGAAACACATTGCTCTCAAAAACTCGAGTCCTCCAAGAGTGTTGAACTGTTGGCTCGAGAGGCACTTTATAGAAGGTAAAAACCCTTCTACGAAGACCCTTAATAATTTATGACACGTAAAGAAATATCATTTATATTATATCTTAATTTATTAATGTCAATTACACTAGTTTACAAGAAAATTTTTTTTTATTGTTTTAAACCAGACAAATGTTTCTTATAGATTTTTTGCATACTAGTTTCCGAAATAATTGAGGTTTAATATGCAAAAAATGGCTTTGTTGCGATATTTGAGATTTTTGGTGAAAAAGGTTAATGTTATATAGAAATTCTGATAACATGTCATGAATGTACTGTTTATTCCCTATAAAATGCATTTATTTTTATTTCGATATCTTACTTTTTAGTCATGTTAGGAAGGATTTAAATACAGAGTTTGGCTGAGATAGCAAATATTCCGCCTATGATGATGAAGTCATATAATTATACTCATAATTTGTAGTTTTGAATTATCGATACACATAAACAGTGTAACTTATCGTGATAGATTCCATTAAATATATATTTATAAATAGGGTGTCTCATTTTAATTGCTCACCTTGAATTTTTCGAAACAAATGCATTTTCGAAAAAAATGTTGCAGACAAAAGTTGTATGATCTAAAGGGGAACAAATAATGGTAAAATCAATTTTGGAAAAAATAATTTTTTTCCAGGAAATCTTTTTTCCTCAGGAGCATCTCCATATGAGTAGTTCCCAGCTTTAATCTTTTATAATATAGCTAAAAAGTAAGATACTGAAATTTAAAAAATGGATTTTATAGGGGATGAACAATATGTTCATGATATTTGACTAGACTTTTCAGATAATGTTAACCTTTTTCACAAAAAAGTTTTTAATATCGCAAAAAAGCCATTTATTACACATTAAATCTCAATTATTTTGGAAATCTGATATGCTAGTAAAATTTGGTTTGTAGCACTCAAAAACTAAAAGAAACACTTTGTCTCGTTTAAAATAATTTTTGGCTAGAAATTAGTGTTATTTTTCTGTCTTTATAATAATTTTAGGAGAAATTAGAAAAATTAGATCAAGTAATGTTTAAACATTTTTTGTTAATTTATTACGATCGAGAAAACCACTTTAATACCTGCAGCAATAACTGTAGAATAGATTGTAGGAATCGATTTTACATATATCTTTGCTTTAATTCTCTTTTCAATAATTTCTAATTAATTTCTTTCTCTAACTTTTTTAATAATAGCATTGCAAAGATTATGCGTCAAAGAAATAATTATTACACACTATTTTTGGACTATACAGGGTGAGTCTTTTTAATCTTAACAGGCAAATATCTTCAAAAGGAGAAGTTTTTTTAAAAAATGTTTCAAACAAAAGTTTTATGGTCTTGAGTATGATAACTCGAAAAATACTTAACGGAAGAATATTTTATTATAGTGTTTTGAAAAGCTTTTGAGATGAGCTACAAAAATATGTAATAAAAAATAGAGAGTTCCATTTAAGAAATTGAAAATGACCTTTACGTGACTTTCAAATGACTATCCAAGGTCAAACCAATAGTACTATTTTTTATGTCCTCCTCGAAGTCATAAAACTTTTATCTGAAACATTTTTTTTTAACTCGAGATATTTGCCTGTTAAGATTAAAAAGATTTACCCTGTATATATTATAATTTATAAACCCTTTGCCGTTTGCCCTTTTTTTAGAATTTATCCTGAAAATCATGATAATCATGGAACAATATATAGTATAGAAATCATTTTATGAGAATTTTTCTAATTAATATTTATCACAATAAAAGAATATTAATATATATCACAATAAAATATAAAATATGTTTGATTAATTTTACTAAAATATATAGTAAAATTTCAAAAATTTTAAAATATGTTAAAAAACTGTGTTAAAAACTTAGGATTCTTTAAGTGTTTTAAATAGAATAGATGCCAAGAAAAGTGATAAACATATAAAATATTTTATATAAATTTTACAATGCAGCATATTTTCAATCCAGCTTCAATCACTCATGATAATTTTAACATGCAGCATGGTCATTTTCGGCTTATTACCAAACATGATAAAATTTGTAGTGAATTTTGTGGTAAAATATAACGAAAAATTCTCTCCGTGATAGAGTTAGAGCACCGCAATGCGACCGTAAGGCTAATTCACGATCAACAACCGCGCTCGCAAACATTGCCTCAATGTTCGACTTGAGGCGATATACGGGTACCTGGTGGCGTGTCATTAATTAATCGCGAATGTATCGAAATATTCGGGACCGTCGGATGTAGTCGCGTCTTGAGCCACCTGCCGTGACGAGACAGCGTCTGTCAACAGTGGGGAAACTTCAAGGGTTTCGGCAAGTCGGGGAGAAGAGGTTGATGGGGAGGCAGCGGTGGTTATATAGGGTTGATGCTGGTTACGCGGAGAGCTCGACGCGCACTTAAATATTAACAGTGTACTCAGCGGATACATTAGTAACGCCGGAACGACTTGTATACACATGGTAGGAAATCACTTGGTTTTACTTACCTACCTATCTACCCGTCGAAATGTAAATCAATCGCGGTGCCACAGGGAAGCGAACGTCAAAAGACGCCGCGATTAACGATGAGAAACGCGCCAATTCCCGGAAACCATTGCCGGAAAATTAAAGCGAATGATTGCGAATCTTTGATAAATTATCGGACATTTAAATTTATCTTTCGACGCATTTTTAGTCATAAATCGTGAAAGTTACGCGAAGAAATACCATTTACCCACAGAAATCTTGAGAATTTAAGATTGAGAAGAAATCTTAGACTTATTTAGATTTTGTTAATTGTAATTAATATGTATATGCGTGAATACATACATAGAGACAGACATGAAGAATCCAGAGTATCTTACCAATCTCATACTATGCAATATATATATTTTACATTTCTATTCTTTACGATTGTATATTATGATATGGATATGATATGGATTATGATAGAAATGTGAACAAGTTCAATATTAAAAATCCGAGTCAAATCCAATAATTAAGTTTCACTTTCGAGGATTCGAATTAATATTTATAATAAATAATATTTCATATATTGTATTTGCGAAGAAATCGAATCTAGAACAACTATATTTAGAATTTTAGATTGAGTATACCTGCAAATTTTGAAATAATATTTATAAATACTTTTTATCGTAAAAAATCGGATCTTTTACAAGAAATATTTATATATATATATATATATATAAATTCTACGACAAAACTAAGACACACTACACACACACACACACACACTCACACGCACACACGCATCACACAAATATGTATAAATACTTAAAATAGGATGTCTACTACCTGGGAAAACCAGAAAAACTGGAAAAAGCAGAAAAATTGGGAATTGTCAGGGATTTTTTTTACGTTGAAAAATTCGAGAATTCTTATGGAATTTTATTGAAACTCAGGCAAGGAATTTTTTCAAAAATTGTATTTTTGATATGTCTAACATATCTTTGCAATATTTAAGTTTTTATTCAAATCTCATGTGATTTTTTATTGACGGTTTCTTTTTAGTATCAAGGTCTTATATAAATTTTATAGAGAAAATTATTTAATTTTTTAATAATGTTTAAATAAATTAATACTTTTTAAGACGTTTATAATAAATTTTGTTTTATATTTTTATTTTATATTTTTGCATATATCTTTAGCATTTAGATGTAGTGATATTGCGTGCTTTGTTATTGTCCAAATTAATTTTATGATTAATAAATCAATATTAAATTTTAGAATAATTGCATTTTGGTAACTTTCTTTGTAATTGTATAAATAGAAAACATTAAAAAGCACATACAATAAAGAAACTTATTTAGAAAAAGTGCACCATCTTTCTTTGTTTACCTGGAATTTTAAACCTGGAAAATATCTGGAAGATTGGAGAATTTTCAGAGAATTTTTTACAAGATTTGAGTAGACATTCTGTAAAAAAATTCGAATATACTTGATCCAGGTTCGAATATACTTGGAAACGCTGCTCATGTTTTTTGAAATACTTATAAAGAGTTTTCGAACTTATCTCGTCCAGATTCTAGTTTACTATTCTCTTTTTTAGAAGTAATCATAGAGAGCCAATTCAAAACCAATGCTAACAAATTCGAACCTGCTTGTAAGACACTTAATCCCATCGCTAATAATAATTATCGGTATTCTCCGTATTACGTTAATAACGATATCGAGAGCGCGCTTACCAAAGAACACTTTGCACAAGCAAGATACATAGGAGCTCTGAAATTGATTTAATGCTGTATCGCATTAATTCAAAATGTATGCACATTGCACGCGATAGGTCGCATACATATATTGCGGATTTCCCTTCTCAAAAGCAGGGAAATATACTCGCTTGCGGGCTGCAAAAAGCCCGCGCGACAGTCATAACGTGTCATTCAAGCGTCCCACATAAAAGGGCTGATCTAAAAAAGGCGAGTAGTCTGTATATATATATGTATATTGTATATACATATATGTTTCACGATCGCAATGAACTCACGCTGAATGAGATTAAAGCCGTCGTGGTACCAACTGTACGTAACTCAGATAGACGTTTCGTCCTTGTGCCAATAGCATTCACATTTTCCCTTTTCCCCTCCCCCTCTCCTCCTCATCTCGCCAAGCGCCGAGAGCGGAAATAGGATGAAAGTGGAAAGATTAAAAGGGGCGGCGGCGGCTTAATGAGACAGCCGGTTATTTCGAAGCGCGGATACGATACTTCCCGGGTTCAAGTATTAATGAAATCGATACCAACGCCGGATAATGATCAGCTAACGATTTCAACGGTGGCTGTATCTGAAAAATGCGTGTCCCCCTCCCCCTCGCCTCGCTCTTTTGTTATAAACGCGAATAAAAGCGCGGGCCGCGTTAATTGCTCGATGACGAGGCGATATACAAAGTCTGTTTGTGACGATCGACGAATGAGTTTGAGAATTTTTTCGTCTCTCTGTCCTATATCTATATTTGTATCCTTTCTGATAAGAATTTGATTTTTTTCATGAGTTTCGGGCTACACTGTAAAAAAATTTAGTAAATTTACACAAATAATAGGTGTAAAAATTATATGATTAGTCTTGTAAATATAAGAAATCATGTAATTTTACAGAAATTATGTAATTCCACAAAATTATGTAGATTTGTCTTTTATTATGTAAATATATCTTTTTTTATATGGAAACTTACAAAATAATATGATATTTTAAAGATTTTATGTAATTATCTCTAAATTTTTGTAATATTACTCAATACAACAGTAATATTCTATATATCGTGTTTAATAATATGTTTAATAATAATATGTTTAATAATATGTTTAATAATACAATTATAAAAAATATTTTTACATTATCGTTTTATAATTTTACATACATATTGTAAATTTATTTTTGCAATCAGCTTAATTACAAATGAAGAAATTAATTTTACTTGTATATACTGCAAATTTACAAACGCGTGGAAATTTACAACTATTATAGTGGGTCTTAAAATGACCCACTATAATAGTTGTAATTTTACACAAAATTTTTTTACAGTGTACCTGTGAACAGAATTGAATTATTGCATTCAAATTGCGTCGAATAGAATATCAGTGAAGGATTAAACATTTTATGACCGTCATTCACAGTTTAAGAATTTGTGTTAATTTATTTTTTTTTGTGAGTTAATTTTGCTATCTAATAAGCTTGTAAGACGCTTCTAATTTATATTAAGTCTACTTTTATTTTTTAATTTGAAATAAGACATTTAAAGAATCTTTAAAAATTTGCTTAAAAATCTGCAATTTTTAAGTTTTTCTTACTTTAAAAGAAGAGTTGTAAATCAATTTTTCGCAAATATATCGTGCATTGAATCAATGATTATTTATGAAAAAAAGCAAGTATTTTCTACATATTTTTATCTATATACATACACTCGTCCACAAAATTAACGCATAGGTATTTCAAGTCAAAATTTCGCATGATTTCAAATAAGCATAACTCCGCTAAAAATTATCGTATTTGAAAAATTTTTTTTTACTGTAAAGCTTAAAGTCTATACTTTGAAAAGCATTTTGACAGATTTTGAATTTATCGTGGAGAGGATAAATGCAAAATCTGCCAAAGTCCATCCACACACACACACATATTCTTCGATATTATTTGACTTTATATGACTCGAAAACATAGTAAAGTGGCATAAAAGAGAGCCAGTATAATATATTCGACTAGAATATCGCACTAAAAAGAGTCTGCCCGACTATTACGATTATTACCTGGCTTCTTTATTCCTACTTTGACATTCTTCGTGTCTGCTTTCTCATTCTCTCCCTCGGTCAGTCATAAAAAAATCTCCGAGAGCCCGCGTTACACGTTAGCTAGATGTATCCGAGAGCTATCATCGGCGATTTAATGACAGCCGGTGTTTGTCGTTTGCTTGCTTTCGATCACGTTGAAAGACATGCGAGCCCGATTTGCAAATGATGCATGTGGTCGCAAATGCCGAATTAGATCTGGAAATGAGGTCGCTGCCAATGCAACTGACATTCTCGTTATGTGTGACGCCGCGCCGACCGGCAACATTACGTCGCGCGTAATCGGATTTACAATACTTTGTATAATATGCGGATTAGTCCAAACATTTGCAGCTGCACTCATAACTCCCACGCTCTGCCGTGAGCGCCGCAAATTACACACGATATTCCATCACTATGCGCATAACGTTGATTTAGAAAAGTCTCCCTCCCTCTCTCTCTCTCTCTCTCTCTCTCTCTCTCTCTCTCGTTCTCTCTCGCTCTCTCTCCCTCTCCCCTTTCTATTATTTTCCTCCCTCCGGGGAGAATGTTATTTCTGGGATCCCTCAATTTGATAGGTGTGTTTGGTAGATTTTTTACAAGGAAAAACAATGCCGCAAATTACAATACGCTACGGTCAATAGTTTCCGAGATATCGATGTTTCAAAATTTTAATTCTTTTTAAAGAAAATATGGAGGAAATCGTATTGTATATCTTAAACAGAGTTAAAATATTTTAAGGTGTTAACGCGCTGTTGTATCGTAGCTAGCCTCATTCAAATGCCGCAATGTTTGTTTTCTTCTCAAGTGATCCGTTAATGAGTGACGTTCATAAATTTATTTTGTATGATTTTCATATATAATATTCGGCATCCCGTGCTTAAGCTATCACATTGAGAAAAATTAGCGATTAAACTTATTAAAGCATTTTTTTCATCTTATTTAATCCTGTAAATTAGCGATTAAACTTATTAAAGCATTTTTTTCATCTTATTTAATCCTGTATATGGAAGCATTGAAAAATCGACAAAATGTTTCAAGATTTTTTTTTATTTACAAAGGAGGGTGTCAAAGAACCCCGCACTAATCATATAGAAAATCTATCCCGGTAAAATCAATTGGTTTTTTCATATGTTGTAGCTTATGACTTACTGAACAAAAGATGTAATGAGCACAAAGCTCAATAATGGACAGTTATCGAGTTATAACCACAGTCAAACATGAAAAATTCGGGCTGCCGAATAGTCAAATCTCGGAAAGTATTATTGATTTTTTGGAAAAATATTTGAAACAAAAATAGTAGGGTTTTACAAAATCTATTAGCTGGTGACATTATTTTTGAATTTTGAATGACCTTGAAAAGCTCCGTGAACAAAAATCTTCCACAAAAATCTTTGTGTGTCACAGCAGAGATAAGGACCTCACGGTTCGTCACTCCCGTAGTATTTTTTTACTCCAAACCCTCTCTGCTGTGTGTGTATGTGTGTGTGTGTATGTGTAGGTTAATAAAATAAATGATCTTATTGTGTATTACTCATTATTTGGATCCTGTTGTGGTGGTCTCTGAGCGGCATCTAATATTGTGTTTAATAATGATGAAGAGGGATAACGAACATTGGGCTGGTGTCGTGCATATCCTAAATACCACAATACGCTGGCTACATTTATTAGTTCTCAGGAAGTTTTAGTCGAAAAAAGGTTCATCAAAAATATTTTGAAAACGTCTCGAATTTAGCTACACGAATATAATAAAAAATAGGCATTTTTGTGGAAGATTTTTGTTCACGGAGCTTTTCAAGGTCATTCAAAATTCAAGAATAATGTCACCAGCTAACAGATTTTGTAAAACCCTACTATTTTTGTTTCAAATATTTTTCCAAAAAATCAATACTTTCCGAGATTTGACTATTCGGCAGCCCGAATTTTTCATGTTTGACTGGTTATAACTTGATAACTGTCCATTATTGAGCTTTGTGCCCATTACATCTTTTGTTCAGTAAGTCATAAACTACAACATATGAAAAAACCAATTAATTTTACCGGGATAGATTTTCCATATGATTAGTGCGGGGTTCTTTAAGTCGATTTCTGCCCATCAGAAGTAACTTTAGTAGACCATAAATTTATATTATATAGCTTATCTAATATACAAAAATCATAATTATATCACTGCTAGCCCGTGGGAACATTTTGAAAATCGCCCTGTTATATAGTCCAATTGTCCAATAATTTGCTGATATGCGTTCTCTATGACTTATTTCTCATTCGATATTACAAAAACTGTTACAAATACAATTCAATATTCTTCTTTTAGAGGTTTTCATATGAATTTAGAAGATAATATAAATGCTAATTGCATAAAAGTGTACTTTGTGTGATGCCGATCAAAAGTTCAAATGGGCACGACCATCAAAATATGCTAGTTTTTAACCTACGAGCCCATAAATGTAATATTGGTGAGCTCATTTTTGTATAAAAATCATCACACAAAGTACACTTTTCCATAGTTTTGGTCGATTTTAACGGCGGCCATTTTTTTATATAATTAGGGCGTGGTCCTTTGTGTTAATGTTTAGTGTATGTCGTTGACAAAAAACCATAGTTCCAAATAAATAAAAAAATTTTGTCATTTCTTTGATAGTTTTTTGCAATTTTAATATTTACCTTATAGGGGATACGATTTAACATACTTTCCCTTATTGTTATTGAGACATAATTAAGACATAACACTAAATTATTCCATCATATTCTTACTTAAATGTACATATAGTACCATCAGTGTTGTGCTTAGATGATTTTAAAATTAGCTAGATAAAGATGAGATAAAAATATGTAAATTCATCTTAGATAAGATAAAGATGATTTTATTTTAAATATATATAGATAAAAGATAAAATTATATGACGATTCATCTAGATAACTTCCAGATAATATTATTTTTAAAAAAGCTTATGTAAACAGTTAAAAAATGTAATGTAAAATAAAAAAATGAAAATTATAGATATATAAAATAATATATTTATAGTTTTATTTATAAGTTTTTATCGTTTACTGCTCAAGTTCTATTACTTAAAATATTTTCATGTGCTATGAAACTCTAAACCAAATTATCTGAATATTATGTTAGATAATTTAGTAAAGATAACACTTTTTTTTATCTAAGATGCAGATATAGATAATACATTTTTTAAGTATCTATATAAAGATAAGATAACGCCAAAATTTCATCTAGATGATCATCTATATAATTTTATTTAGATAACAGCAAACACTGAGTACCATTAATTGTTGTGGCGAAAACATTGCTATTGTTGCGATTTTAAAAAACCGATATCTCGAAAACTATGGATCTTAATGCATTGTGGTTTACGACATTCTTCTTCTAATAAAAAATCCTATGAAAATGATCCTGTGAAATCCTATTAAATTGAGAGATCCCGGAAATGTGACATTTTTTCCTTCCCTTCCTCACTCCCTTCCTCCCTCTCTCTCCCACTATCTTTCTCTCTTTCGTATTTATATTGCCAATGATACACGCGCGACATATCTGTCGAATCAAAATGAAAATGCAAGTTGATTGCTATTTTTTCGTAACGAACGATGTCGTATCTGTCTCGCGTCTACGAGCGGCAACAATGTGATAATCTCTCGCATCGTTGAGTTTTCAATTTACGATCGCAATCCATTATATACACCGGCCGTGTAACATTCACATACGCGCGAGGATACGCGAAACAACAACTATCGTACAATAAAAAGCGTTCTCGTTTGTCGGAAAAGGAAGGAAGACAAGCGTAAATAAATAAATAAAAAAAACACGTACGCGGGGAATATATCTCTCTCTATCGCGGTACTCCGCTGACAATTATTGACTTGGAGCGGAAGGGAAGAAAGATAAAGCCAATATCGTCGATACAGTCGAATGGAGAGAGACCGGTCCAGTGAACACCCGACGATCTGTAACTTGCGGTTGTTGGAAAAACCAACAGTTTAAACTGGCGCTGAGAGAGAGAGAGAGAGAGAGAGAGAGAGATGAGAGAGAGAGAGAGAGAGAGAGAGAGAGAGAGAGAGAGAGAGAGAGAGAGAGAGAGAGAGAGAGAGAGAGAGAGAGAGAGAGAGAGAGAGAGAGAGAGAGAGAGAGAGAGAAGAGAGAGAGAGAGAGAGAGAGAGAGAGAGAGAGAGAGAGAGAGAGAGAGAGAGAGAGAGAGAGAGAAGAGAAACTCGGCGTAACCGGGCGCGAGTCAAATTTTATTCGAAAAAAAAAAAACAATTGCAAAAATTGACAAGCAAAGCAAAAACAAACCGGGCGCCCCGTGTCTAGTTTTGAAACAATATTTCCAAACCTCCGGTTTCCATCTCCGGTTATTTCCTGAAAGAATCGCGCGCGTTCGCGGAGGACCGAGGAGGCGAAAAACCTTGCCGAGGGAAGCTCGCTGAACTCTCGGCGAAAGGTAAAAAAAAAGGAAAAAAAAATTCTTCCGTATAATTTATCGTCGTAGGAACGAAAGGTGAAATTCCAACGAAATTTGTCGTCGCGGCCAAGGTAAATTCTACGGTAATCCTTCGCTTCTTCTCTCTCTCTCTCTCTCTCTCGAATGGGATCGCGATGAACGATCTTTCTCTTCGCCCAACCGAGAAAATTCCCGGCTAGGATCTTTCTCCCTCAGACGAAAGAACGAGAAATGCCGATATCATATTCGCGAACTCAATTTCGTGCAGTACTAAAGATACAGCAGATGAGACAAGTGTGTTTGTGAGTTCCTCCTCTCTCTCTTCTCCTCGAAATGGATTTTGGGCAAGTTTGTCTGAGGTTGAAAATAATTGCGAATGAACATAATACGTACGAGAGTTAATTTATATACAAATTATTTTAATTTCCCACCCTAAACAATAATTTATATTTAAAATGGGCCATTTTAATGTTCTATTTTAATGTCCCAACACCTAAGTATCTTTTTTTCTATGTCTTACAAAAAAAATGTTTCGCACAAAAGTTGTTTGACTTTAAAGGAGACAAGACAGCGATCAATCATTGTTTACAGATGACGCTACTTTTGAGAAATTCACATAATCATCACTTTTTTAAAAATAAAAACACATTTTTTTAACAAAAATTTAAGATTTTATTAAGACAAAAATCCAATAAAATATTATTTAAGAGTTTTCTTAATTTTTCTATGAGTTACATTTTTTAAAATTAATTAAATAAAAAAAATTTGTCAATTTTGTTAATTAATTTAATAAAAAAAAATTTTTTTTAAATATTAGTGTTGCACAAAATATGTCGAAAAGTATTTATAAAATAGAAGTAAGATCTCCCTAAAAGCACATTCCTAGATACACGATATTCCCTTTTTAATAGCTCTGAAATTATTTCCACACAATTCCACCATTTTGATCATATTCACTATCTCTCGCGGCGTATAATCCATTTTAATCTCATTAAAGTGATTTAATACTATTATGCAATAACCATTGAATATCATTATCTAAAAACACAAAATAAAATTTAATTGATGCAGAAAGTGCCTCTTGACATGTTTGCGGATCTCTAATATTCCAAAATTACAAAATTGCGTGTAACTCATGAAAAAATATAAAAAAATAACTAATTACTTATGGTGAATCTATCTCAATGAGATCTACAACTTTTGTTTAAAAAAAAATCAATTTCCATTTTAAAAAAAAGTGATAATTAGTGAATTTTTCGAAAATGGCACTATCTGTAATCAAATTGACATTGCTGTTTTGTGTTGTCTTTAAAATCGAACAACTTTTGTGCCGAAAATTTTTTCGTAAAAGCAGAGAAAAAAATATATTTAACAATAGTTGCTTTCCTTTTACACTCAAGTGATACTGAGTCACTCAGTTCCCAGGTAGAACATAAAATTCATAATGACGTCATAATGACATCATCATGATTTTATTCATCACTTAAAAGTTATCTGGACAAAAATGATTCAAAAATGATTTAAAGATGACAAAAGTAATCATTAGATTTAAATCCCCTTAATATAAAATAATTGCATTATATGACTTTTAAAAAGTTTATGTTGCTTGAATAATTGTTAGAATATGTGTGAACAATAAACAAATAACTGTAATATATGTATAAAAATTTTTTTCCAAAATCACTTTTAAATGACGTTATCATGATGTCATTATGAGTTTTATGTTCTACCTGGGAAGTTTATTCAAACTGTTTACTTCTTGTGATATTAAATAATTAACTTATACATGTGATCGATCCAATGCTACGTGCCAGTGTTGAGCCGACACTGGTTTCCGACATTAACCTGACATTTAAAAAAAAATATTTGTATATCCATTTCGAAATTTTATTATTTTTTTTAAACTGAATTTGTTTCTTAAGATAATTTTTTAAAAATTATATATTTGTGCTGGTTATGACATATGCAGATATAACACTTATACTAAATTAAAAAGTAGTCTACCACGTAAGGCAGTTGGCTCACGATCCAGAAGTCCCGAGTTCGAGTCCCACCAAGGTAAGTGTGTTTTTCCAATACGAGAAAACATTTAATCCATTATAAAATGTCTAATTTTCAGATAGAATCATTATATAAGTTGCATGTAGTTAAAAACAAGTTAAAAAATTTCGAAATGGATATATGAATATATCTTTTTTGGCCCAAGCCAAAATTTGTACGCCCATATTGGCCCAAGTTTGGAAAGCAATAAGGGCCCTAGATAAAAGAGCGTGACATCTCGAGATTGGGCCAAGATGGGCGTCCTAACTCGGGCCTCAAATAAAGTTAGGAAACCTTTATAGGGCCCGGTTATAGCCTATATAAAATTTCCACACGGGATATGAAATAAAAAATAAGTCATCAAAACGTTGCTAAAAATGTATTAAATGAGATCATTATGATTTTTTCAAAATGACATTTTAGTGACGTCATAATGACGTCATTATGAGTTTTATGTTCTATCTGGGTTATGTGAGTATATTTTATACTCAGATATGACGTCATTGGTTCAGTGAGTAAAAGGAACGCGCAAGTGAGAAAATATTCTCAATAATCTTAAATCTAGCATTGTAAATTGTATCGTGAGTAATCGTGAGTTTTTAAAGCATAACGACGTCCCGCCACAATAATACAGGTTCATAACCTTATTTTTAATGTGAGTCTATTAAACTCACTAAAGCACACGGTCTCGATCGTGTGCAGAAACTCAGTTGAATCTCACTTTCTCAGCTTCAAAAGGAACGTGCATTCAACTGAGTTATGACGTCACAAGTGAGAATTATCTGAGTTTTGATGTAAATGGAAAGCAACTAATAGCATAAGAAATTAAAATGGCCCACTCTATACAATTATATACGGCTTCGTACGGACAAAAGTTGGTCGCCATAGACATTAAATATGGACTGACAATAGTTTTTGATTAAAAAGCAGTGTTCGGAGGAAGTTAGAGAGAGAAAGAACATACTTTTTAGTACTACAAAACCATCGTTTTCCGCACATTTTAAGAGAGAGAAGTCCTAAAAAAAGATCCTCTCTCTCTAACCTCCTCCGGCCAAAATCTGCTACGGTGACCAAATTTTCTGAGAGAAAATAAAGGACAAACCTGAAAATTTTAGGGCTTTGTTTCCAACATGTTTCCAAATCAGTTTGCGACCAAAGTGGAGATCGACGAACAAAAAAAAAATAATTCTATGACTATAAAAGTTTACATATTTTTACAGTTTGAAACTGATTCGATTATGTTGAAACAAATATTTGGTTTCTTAAATAGGTTCCGGATAAGAGAGATACCGTTGTTTCATTCGTACAAATTCTCACATTAATACTACGACATTAGAAAATAAAACTGTAAATAAAAAATAACAGACAAAATTATAACATAAAAGACAACATTTTTAAAATAAAGGACAAAATTGAGTTTTGGAAAAATGAAATTTAAAGGACAGCTTGAAATAAAGGACTGTCCTCTAAAATAAAGGACGGATGGTCACCGTAGCTATGTATTGCCAGTCTATATAAGGTCTATATGTTGGTCGCGGATTTTCGAGCTCGGCCATTATTATCCACATCGGACCTCTCGGATGAATACGTGTTTGTCCAGCACACATACGTATGCACCTATATACATTCGGCCGCCTACGCACACGCGTGTCGCGTCATCGTTCTAACATACGTGCTTGCGAAAGCCGCGCATTGCGGCAGGGAGGGGGAAAAGGTGGAAGAGGGAGGGGGGATACCAGGATGCAAATATTAATGATCGGTCCCCAATGAACTAGGAATACATAATGCTTATTTGCATGGACACCCCCGCGCGCCCGCCGAGCTTAGTTAATCATTCGCACGCTCTGATGTTTGCCGAATTCGCATTGCGCATACACGCTCGTCCACAAATCACTCCCAGGTCGGACGGCGGGCTAACAAATCGATAATTGTTTAATGATTTATGGATTTTATGGAATAGTTAAGAAGAATCGCTCTCCGCCGATAAGGTTTGATTAATCGATCTCGACGGGTCCAAATTTTTTTTAATTTTTTTTTCAGCGATTTAGAATTATATGTCGGAATCCGGTACGCGTTGTAAACATTTAAGTATGTAAATTACGGAATATACCGTGTAACGTTAAAATATATCTCTGGATGTTGAAGCTTATTTTTGCACAATAAAATTTACCTTAATTCTCTCTCCAGTGGATATAGAGTATATAGACCGTAATGGGATTCAAAAGTAGATCCAGTTTGTTTCACTTAAGCATTTAATTGGGCGCGGAGATGACGAGCTATTTCGACAAAATATTTGAATATTTAAATATTGCAAATATTGAAAGTTTTTAAATATTTTATTGTGAAATATATATAACAAAATATAAAAACTGACGAGGGGGGGGGGAGAGAAAGTAGTGCATTTAAAAATTAAGAAGGGTTTTTCATATTAACATATGAGGAACAAGGAACATATATTCCTATATCCTTCCCTGAGGAGTTACACTTCTTTAAAGAGGGAGACAAAAATTAGGTTTTTAGTTTTTTTTCTTGAAACCTATATTGAGTTAACAATAAATAAAAGAAATAAAAAAATTTCTAAAGGATTCAAGCTTTCTAAAGCATATTTTTGGATGATCACATTCCAGTTCATTAAAAAGTTCTGATAAAAAATTAAATAGGGGTTGTTAGTTTCATCCCTTTATAACGATATGGGAAGATTAAAAAAAAATTAATAAATATTCTTTTTACTAGTAAAAAATATCCACTAAGTTTTATTTTTTTAACTTATCCAAAATTTGAGAAAAAAATTAAAAACTTAATTTTTATCTCTTTCTTTGGAGGAATGTAATTTCTCAGGGAAGAAATATAGGGAAAAGTATATATTTATATGAAAAACCTCCTTAATTTGCGATAAAGAATCATTTCCTAAAGTTTTTTACACTTATTTAGAAACACCCTGTATATATGTACATATATATAAAATTATACCTATGTATATATAGCTTTACATGACAATTATTTTATAATTCAAAAGTGGCGTTTTGAATTTCACGTTAAATGTTTTATTTATATATGCCTATATCGCTCGAAGACTCGACAGCGGCAGACGTACGTGTAGAATTTTAATTGGTCTGCCGCCATCCAATTAATTCTGTTTCAATATTTCTGCTTCCGAGTGCAACATCGCGTAACGTGGGGCGCAATTATCGAGGGACTTTTCGGTATAGACCCCCTGACCGGAGAGGATCCCCTGAATCATTAGCACACACATACAGACACATCTGATGTGTATAAATAAATTCGTATTCCCGAAAAAAATGTAGAGAGACTTTTCACGAGACGTCTTTATACAATCAATATTATTATAAGCTACAAAAAATCAAATAGCTGTGCTTCGCTTATTATGCGTACATTCGATATATTGTTGCATTATAGTTAGTTAATAATATTTTCTATAATCTTAATATTAATTCTAAAAGAAGAAATGGAGAAAAAATCTCCTTTTATAGCTTTATTTTCTGTCTCATATAATGCCACAGAAATAATAGGGAGAGAGAAAGAGAGCGAGAGATTCAAATAAATAGAAAGAAAAATAATATTTTTCAAGCTCTCGATTGCGCGAAGGTAGAAAAATTCTTACGATCCAGTTCGCGGAGAACGAGCAGTATTTTCTCAACAGGAGTTGAACGAAAAGACATCGTGAAGTCGTCGTCGTCGACGTCGTATCTGGAGAACCTGCCGTGAACAGGCAGGCACAGGCACGTGACTTTTCCACGTGCAGCGACGACGATGTACGACGATGACAATTTTCACGTCATTCGGCGGGAAAAGGTGGTAGCCGCAGAGAGACACGAAGATTACCCCCTTTCCCTTCCTTCCCCTTCGTAGAGTAGAGAAAGTTGCGTAAAACGAGCTTCGGTAATGGTCGACATCGCCGCTAAAGCTCGAGTACGCGAGGCGCTTTTGATGTGGTCGCCTCAATGGGACTCCACACATGTCGTACGTAGTCTTCGTATGTAGCGTATATACGATGAAGGAAAGGATGGGAGGGGGTTGGAAGAAGATGAGGGAGAAGCGCACCCTGTACGATGAGAGAGAGAGAGAGAGAGAGAGAGAGAGAGAGAGAGAGAGAGAGAGAGAGAGAGAGAGAAGAGCTTACCCCGTCCGGGTACTTTGATGCTATCCGGAAAGGGTTTGTTAGGACGAGGTCACTCGTTTGATGTGGCTAACCATATTTGCCGTGAGATTGAGCACGCGAAGTGCGAGAAGAACGCGCGACATTATCGTTCTCCTGGCATCTTAATTTTCCCCACGAGTCAGGTTGAATGGCGAGAAAGAGGGGGAGAGAAGAAATAGAAGCTGATGTATTGTGTGTTAACGTTCCTAAACGGAACTATCGCCTGATAACCGCGCGATAACCGTAAAAGAAACCGCACGCATTTTCCAGCGTAATGGCTATATGATCGAAAATGTAAATAGGAAATACAGGGAAAACGCGTAATATGAGGGATGTCTAGGGAAGAATTTTCAGCTGCAAGAATTTTGCACAGTCTTATAGAGATCATCGTTAAACTGTGAACAGAAATGCATGTGCAAAATTGGAGGATAAAATTTTTATATTTAATTATTTAATAAACATATTCCATATTGATTTAATTTTTGTTTCTTCATAGAGGAAGCTTTGTTTTTGTGAAAACAAATTTTTTTTCAGATTTCTATGCCAATGTGTTCAAAATGTTCCAAAACATTAAAATATCACATATATTTTAAATGTCCGTATGTGTGTATCATGTATGTATGTATGTATGTATGTATGTATGTATGTATGTATGTATGTATGTATGTATGTGTCCACACATTTTTCCGAAATTTAAACGTCTCAAGAACTGTTTAATTGTAAGCTACAGCGCTTTAATTTGGCATACAAGTAAAATAGTACAATACTTTTATTTACTGTCATTTTATAAAAATTTATACAGTATTTAAAATTTTAATGCAATTTTAATTTTTCAAGAAATGTCCGTTACTCTGACTTCCATAAATTTTGACATACCGGGGTAAATGTTTTTATATGAATGTATCATTAAAGAATGGTTGGTATTTAGTTTGGCGAGAATCGATGAAAGGATTCATTTTTTATAAAATTTTGAATTTGTAAGAAATGTGCATTTTTTAATTCTACTAGAACAACACAAGCGCGCGCTACGCGCGCGCCATTTCTCGATATTATATAAAAAAAATGATATTTTTATATAAAATTTGTTTAAATTTGATTAACATTTTTTGACAGAAATCAGAAAATTAAATCGTTAATTTGCTAATTAAATTTTAAAATAAAAATATGTTATAAATATTAAAAATGTTATAAATAATAATACAAATAATATGTTTACTACTTAAAACTCGAATAATATATTTCATTGTTTGCATATAACTTTTATATATATAATACAATGTATTATCAAAGTATACATTTTGAGCAATAAATTTTGAAAATTAAAAATCGATACTTTGTAGCAGCGGATCCTATATGGCGCAAACTTTTATTATGTATATCAAATAAAAGAATTTGCACGCTCGTATCTATTTGGTATAAAAATAATCTGCAAACAACGTACTATTGAAATAAACAAGCGATAAATTATTGGCTCTTTATATTAAATAAATACGAGCATGCAAATTATTTTATATAATATACATAATATAAGTCCGGGCAGAATAGGGTTCGCGGCTATAAAGTTTCATCTTTAACTATTCTAAAAAAAGCATGAAATTCATGGCTTGTTCTTTAAATAGTACATTTAATGCAGATTACTTTTATATCAAACAGATTCGAGAGTACAAATTTTTTTGATTAATACACATAGTATAATTCTTCGTTACAGAATTTGCGCCGTATTATATATATTTCAACGTATTATATACATTATCTGCACAATATGATGGTACCATCAGCATACCAGCAGACAAACTTTTTGATCTAATATACGTAAAATGAATCCGCGCCGTATGAAATCCGCGGTTTAAAAATTTTAACTTTCAATTGTTTAAAGCGAGCCAAAAATTATTCTTTCATATATTTTAACATTACATTATATGCACATTATTGTGGTACAATCAGCATACCAGCGTACAAACTTTTTGATCTAATATACGTAAAATGAATCCGCGCCGTATGGGATCCGCGGTTTAAAAATTTTAATTTTCCTTTGTTTAAAGCGAGCCAAAAATTTATCTTGTATATATTTCAACTCTACATTATATCCACATTATGATGGTACCATCAGCATACCAGCGTACAAAATTTTGATCTAATATACGTAAAATGAATCCGCGCCGTATGAAATCCGCAGTTTAAAAATTTTAACTTTCAATTGCTTAAAGCGAGCCAAAAATTATTCTTTCATATATTTTAACATTACATTATATGCACATTATGATGGTACCATCAGCATACCAGCGTACAAAATTTTGATCTAATATACATAAAATGAATCCGCGCCGTATGAAATCCGCGGTTTAAAAATTTTAACTTTCAATTGTTTAAAGCGAGCCGAAAATTATTCTTTCATATATTTTAACATTACATTATATGCACATTATGATGGTACCATCAGCATACCAGCGTACAAACTTTTTGATCTAATATACGTAAATTGAATCCGCGCCGTATGGGATCCGCGGTTTAAAAATTTTAATTTTCCATTATTTAAAGCGAGCCAAAAATTATTCTTGTATATATTTCAACTATACATTATATGCACATTATGATGGTACCATCAGCATACCAGCGTACAAACTTTTTGATCTAATATACGTAAAATGAATCCGCGCCGTATGGGATCCGCGGTTTAAAAATTTTAATTTTCAATTGTTTAAAGCGAGCCAAAAATTATTCTTGTATATATTTCAATTATACATTATATGCACATTATGATGGTACCATCAGCATACCAGCGTACAAAATTTTGATCTAATATACGTAAAATGAATCCGCGCCGTATGAAATCCGCGGTTTAAAAATTTTAACTTTCAATTGTTTAAAGCGAGCCAAAAATTATTCTTTCATATATTTTAACATTACATTATATGCACATTATTGTGGTACCATCAGCATACCAGCGTACAAACTTTTTGATCTAATATACGTAAAATGATCCGCGCCGTATGGGATCCGCGGTTTAAAAATTTTAATTTTCCTTTGTTTAAAGCGAGCCAAAAATTTATCTTGTATATATTTCAACTCTACATTATATCCACATTATGATGGTACCATCAGCATACCAGCGTACAAAATTTTGATCTAATATACGTAAAATGAATCCGCGCCGTATGAAATCCGCAGTTTAAAAATTTTAACTTTCAATTGTTTAAAGCGAACCAAAAATTATTCTTTCATATATTTTAACAATACATTATATGCACATTATGATGGTACCATCAGCATACCAGCGTACAAAATTTTGATCTAATATACATAAAATGAATCCGCGCCGTATGAAATCCGCGGTTTAAAAATTTTAACTTTCAATTATTTAAAGCGAGCCAAAAATTATTCTTTCATATATTTTAACATTACATTATATGCACATTATGATAATACCATCAGCATACCAGCGTACAAACTTTTTAATCTAATATACGTAAATTGAATCCGCGCCGTATGAAATCCGCGGTTTAAAAATTTTAACTTTCAATTGTTTAAAGCGAGCCAAAAATTATTCTTGTATATATTTCAACTATACATTATATGCACATTAGGATGGTACCATCAGCATACCAGCGTACAAACTTTTTGATCTAATATACGTAAAATATATCCGCGCCGTATGAGATCCGCGGTATAAAAATTTTAACTTTCCATTGTTTAAAGCGAGCCAAAAATTATTCTTGTATATATTTCAACTATACATTATATGCACATTATGATGGTACCATCAGCATACCAGCGTACAAACTTTTTGATCTATTATACGTAAAATGAATCAGCGCCGTATGGGATCCGCGATTTAAAAATTTTAACTTTCCATTGTTTAAAGCGAGCCAAAAATTATTCTTGTATAAATTTCAACTATACATTATATGCACATTAGGATGGTACCATCAGCATACCAGCGTACAAACTTTTTGATCTAATATACGTAAAATGAATCCGCGCCGTACGAGATCCGCGGTATAAAAATTTTAACTTTCCATTGTTTAAAGCGAGCCAAAAATTATTCTTGTATATATTTCAACTATACATTATATGCACATTATGATGGTACCATCAGCATACCAGCGTACAAACTTTTTGATCTAATATACGTAAAATGAATCCGCGCCGTATGGGATCCGCGGTTTAAAAATTTTAACTTTCCATTGTTTAAAGCGAGCCAAAAACTATCCTTTCATATATTTTAACATTACATTATATGCACATTATGATGATACCATCACCATACCAGCGTACAAACTTTTTGATAAAATATACGTTAAATGAATCCGTGCGTATGGGATCCGCAGTTTAAAAATTTTAATTTTCAATTGTTTAAAGCGAGCCAAAAATTATTCTTGTATATATTTTAACTATACATTATATGCACATTATGATGGTACCATCAGCATACCCGCGTACAAACTTTTTGATCTAATATACGTAAAATGAATCCGCGCCGTATGGGATCCGCGTTTTAAAAATTTTAATTTTCCATTGTTTAAAGCGAGCCAAAAATTTATCTTGTATATATTTCAACTCTACATTATATGCACATTATGATGGTACCATCAGCATACCAGCGTACAAAATTTTGATCTAATATACGTAAAACGAATCCGCGCCGTTTGGGATCAGCGGTTTAAAATTTTAATTTTCTATTGTTTAAAGCGAGCCAAAAATCATTCTTTCATATATATTAACATTACATTGACTGCACATTATGATGGTACCATCAGCATACCAGCGTACAAACTTTTTGATCTAATATACATAAAATGAATCCGCGCCGTATGAAATCCGCGGTTTAAAAATTTTAACTTTCAATTGTTTAAAGCGAGCCAAAAATTATTCTTTCATATATTTTAACATTACATTATATGCACATTATTGTGGTACCATCAGCATACCAGCGTACAAACTTTTTGATCTAATATACGTAAAATGAATCCGCGCCGTATGTGATCCGCGGTTTAAAAATTTTAATTTTCCTTTGTTTAAAGCGAGCCAAAAATTTATCTTGTATATATTTCAACTCTACATTATATCCACATTATGATGGTACCATCAGCATACCAGCGTACAAAATTTTGATCTAATATACGTAAAATGAATCCGCGCCGTATGAAATCCGCAGTTTAAAAATTTTAACTTTCAATTGTTTAAAGCGAGCCAAAAATTATTCTTTCATATATTTTAACATTACATTATATGCACATTATGATGGTACCATCAGCATACCAGCGTACAAAATTTTGATCTAATATACATAAAATGAATCCGCGCCGAATGAAATCCGCGGTTTAAAAATTTTAACTTTCAATTGTTTAAAGCGAGCCAAAAATTATTCTTTCATATATTTTAACATTACATTATATGCACATTATGATGGTACCATCAGCATACCAGCGTACAAACTTTTTGATCTATTATACGTAAAATGAATCAGCGCCGTATGGGATCCGCGATTTAAAAATTTTAACTTTCCATTGTTTAAAGCGAGCCAAAAATTATTCTTGTATAAATTTCAACTATACATTATATGCACATTAGGATGGTACCATCAGCATACCAGCGTACAAACTTTTTGATCTAATATACGTAAAATGAATCCGCGCCGTACGAGATCCGCGGTATAAAAATTTTAACTTTCCATTGTTTAAAGCGAGCCAAAAATTTATCTTGTATATATTTCAACTCTACATTATATGCACATTATGATGGTACCATCAGCATACCAGCGTACAAAATTTTGATCTAATATACGTAAAACGAATCCGCGCCGTTTGGGATCAGCGGTTTAAAATTTTAATTTTCTATTGTTTAAAGCGAGCCAAAAATCATTCTTTCATATATATTAACATTACATTGACTGCACATTATGATGGTACCATCAGCATACCAGCGTACAAACTTTTTGATCTAATATACATAAAATGAATCCGCGCCGTATGAAATCCGCGGTTTAAAAATTTTAACTTTCAATTGTTTAAAGCGAGCCAAAAATTATTCTTTCATATATTTTAACATTACATTATATGCACATTATTGTGGTACCATCAGCATACCAGCGTACAAACTTTTTGATCTAATATACGTAAAATGAATCCGCGCCGTATGTGATCCGCGGTTTAAAAATTTTAATTTTCCTTTGTTTAAAGCGAGCCAAAAATTTATCTTGTATATATTTCAACTCTACATTATATCCACATTATGATGGTACCATCAGCATACCAGCGTACAAAATTTTGATCTAATATACGTAAAATGAATCCGCGCCGTATGAAATCCGCAGTTTAAAAATTTTAACTTTCAATTGTTTAAAGCGAGCCAAAAATTATTCTTTCATATATTTTAACATTACATTATATGCACATTATGATGGTACCATCAGCATACCAGCGTACAAAATTTTGATCTAATATACATAAAATGAATCCGCGCCGAATGAAATCCGCGGTTTAAAAATTTTAACTTTCAATTGTTTAAAGCGAGCCAAAAATTATTCTTTCATATATTTTAACATTACATTATATGCACATTATGATGGTACCATCAGCATACCAGCGTACAAACTTTTTGATCTATTATACGTAAAATGAATCAGCGCCGTATGGGATCCGCGATTTAAAAATTTTAACTTTCCATTGTTTAAAGCGAGCCAAAAACTATCCTTTCATATATTTTAACATTACATTATATGCACATTATGATGATACCATCACCATACCAGCGTACAAACTTTTTGATAAAATATACGTTAAATGAATCCGTGCGTATGGGATCCGCAGTTTAAAAATTTTAATTTTCAATTGTTTAAAGCGAGCCAAAAATTATTCTTGTATATATTTTAACTATACATTATATGCACATTATGATGGTACCATCAGCATACCAGCGTACAAACTTTTTGATCTAATATACGTAAAATGAATCCGCGCCGTATGGGATCCGCGGTTTAAAAATTTCAATTTTCCATTGTTTAAAGCGAGCCAAAAATTTATCTTGTATATATTTCAACTCTACATTATATGCACATTATGATGGTACCATCAGCATACCAGCGTACAAAATTTTGATCTAATATACGTAAAACGAATCCGCGCCGTTTGGGATCAGCGGTTTAAAATTTTAATTTTCTATTGTTTAAAGCGAGCCAAAAATCATTCTTTCATATATATTAACATTACATTGACTGCACATTATGATGGTACCATCAGCATACCAGCGTACAAACTTTTTGATCTAATATACATAAAATGAATCCGCGCCGTATGAAATCCGCGGTTTAAAAATTTTAACTTTCAATTGTTTAAAGCGAGCCAAAAATTATTCTTTCATATATTTTAACATTACATTATATGCACATTATTGTGGTACCATCAGCATACCAGCGTACAAACTTTTTGATCTAATATACGTAAAATGAATCCGCGCCGTATGAAATCCGCAGTTTAAAAATTTTAACTTTTAATTGTTTAAAGCGAGCCAAAAATTATTCTTTCATATATTTTAACATTACATTATATGCACATTATGATGGTACCATCAGCATACCAGCGTACAAAATTTTGATCTAATATACATAAAATGAATCCGCGCCGTATGGGAACCGCGGTTTAAAAATTTTAATTTTCAATTGTTTAAAGCGAGCCAAAAATTATTCTTGTATATATTTTAACTATACATTATATGCACATTATGATGGTACCATCAGCATACCAGCGTACAAAATTTTGATCTAATATACGTAAAATGAATCCGCGCCGTATGAGATCCGCTGTATAAAAATTTTAACTTTCCATTGTTTAAAGCGAGCCAAAAATTATTCTTGTATATATTTCAACTATACATTATATGCACATTATGATGGTACCATCCGCATACCAGCGTACAAACTTTTTGATCTAATATACGTAAAACGAATCCGCGCCGTTTGGGATCAGCGGTTGAAAATTTTAATTTTCTATTGTTTAAAGCGAGCCAAAAATCATTCTTTCATATATATTAACATTACATTGACTGCACATTATGATGGTACCATCAGCATACCAGCGTACAAACTTTTTGATCTAATATACATAAAATGAATCCGCGCCGTATGAAATCCGCGGTTTAAAAATTTTAACTTTCAATTGTTTAAAGCGAGCCAAAAATTATTCTTTCATATATTTTAACATTACATTATATGCACATTATTGTGGTACCATCAGCATACCAGCGTACAAACTTTTTGATCTAATATACGTAAAATGAATCCGCGCCGTATGTGATCCGCGGTTTAAAAATTTTAATTTTCCTTTGTTTAAAGCGAGCCAAAAATTTATCTTGTATATATTTCAACTCTACATTATATCCACATTATGATGGTACCATCAGCATACCAGCGTACAAAATTTTGATCTAATATACGTAAAATGAATCCGCGCCGTATGAAATCCGCAGTTTAAAAATTTTAACTTTCAATTGTTTAAAGCGAGCCAAAAATTATTCTTTCATATATTTTAACATTACATTATATGCACATTATGATGGTACCATCAGCATACCAGCGTACAAAATTTTGATCTAATATACATAAAATGAATCCGCGCCGTATGAAATCCGCGGTTTAAAAATTTTAACTTTCAATTGTTTAAAGCGAGCCAAAAATTATTCTTTCATATATTTTAACATTACATTATATGCACATTATGATGGTACCATCAGCATACCAGCGTACAAACTTTTTGATCTAATATACGTAAATTGAATCCGCGCCGTATGGGAACCGCGGTTTAAAAATTTTAACTTTCCATTGTTTAAAGCGAGCCAAAAATCATTCTTTCATATATATTAACATTACATTGACTGCACATTATGATGGTACCATCAGCATACCAGCGTACAAACTTTTTGATCTAATATACATAAAATGAATCCGCGCCTTATTGGATCAGAGGTTTAAAAATTTTAAATTTCAATTGTTTAAGCGAGCCAAAAATTATTCTTGTATATATTTCAACTATACATTATATGCACATTATGATGGTACCATCAGCATACCAGAGTACAAAATTTTGATCTAATATACGTAAAATGAATCCGCGCCGTATGAGATCCGCGGTATAAAAATTTTAACTTTCCATTGTTTAAAGCGAGCCAAAAATTATTCTTGTATATATTTCAACTATACATTATATGCACATTATGATGCTACCATCCGCATACCAGCGTACAAACTTTTTGATCTAATATACGTAAAACGAATCCGCGCCGTTTGGGATCAGCGGTTTAAAATTTTAATTTTCTATTGTTTAAAGCGAGCCAAAAATCATTCTTTCATATATATTAACATTACATTGACTGCACATTATGATGGTACCATCAGCATACCAGCGTACAAACTTTTTGATCTAATATACATAAAATGAATCCGCGCCTTATGGGATCAGAGGTTTAAAAATTTTAAATTTTAATTGTTTAAGCGAGCCATAAATTATTCTTTCATATATTTTAACATTACATTATATGCACATTATGATGGTACCATCAGCATACCAGCGTACAAACTTTTTGATCTAATATACGTAAAATGAATCCGCGCCGTATGGGATCCGCGGTTTAAAAATTTTAATTTTCAATTGTTTAAAACGAGCCAAAAATTATTCTTGTATATATTTCAACTATACATTATATGCACATTATGATGGTACCATCAGCATACCAGCGTACAAACTTTTTGATCTAATATACGTAAAATGAATCCGCGCCGTATGGGATCCGCGGTTTAAAAATTTTAACTTTCCATTGTTTAAAGCGAGCCAAAAACTATCCTTTCATATATTTTAACATTACATTATATGCACATTATGATGATACCATCACCATACCAGCGTACAAACTTTTTGATAAAATATACGTTAAATGAATCCGTGCGTATGGGATCCGCAGTTTAAAAATTTTAATTTTCAATTGTTTAAAGCGAGCCAAAAATTATTCTTGTATATATTTTAACTATACATTATATGCACATTATGATGGTACCATCAGCATACCAGCGTACAAACTTTTTGATCTAATATACGTAAAATGAATCCGCGCCGTATGGGATCCGCGGTTTAAAAATTTCAATTTTCCATTGTTTAAAGCGAGCCAAAAATTTATCTTGTATATATTTCAACTCTACATTATATGCACATTATGATGGTACCATCAGCATACCAGCGTACAAAATTTTGATCTAATATACGTAAAACGAATCCGCGCCGTTTGGGATCAGCGGTTTAAAATTTTAATTTTCTATTGTTTAAAGCGAGCCAAAAATCATTCTTTCATATATATTAACATTACATTGACTGCACATTATGATGGTACCATCAGCATACCAGCGTACAAACTTTTTGATCTAATATACATAAAATGAATCCGCGCCGTATGAAATCCGCGGTTTAAAAATTTTAACTTTCAATTGTTTAAAGCGAGCCAAAAATTATTCTTTCATATATTTTAACATTACATTATATGCACATTATTGTGGTACCATCAGCATACCAGCGTACAAACTTTTTGATCTAATATACGTAAAATGAATCCGCGCCGTATGAAATCCGCAGTTTAAAAATTTTAACTTTTAATTGTTTAAAGCGAGCCAAAAATTATTCTTTCATATATTTTAACATTACATTATATGCACATTATGATGGTACCATCAGCATACCAGCGTACAAAATTTTGATCTAATATACATAAAATGAATCCGCGCCGTATGGGAACCGCGGTTTAAAAATTTTAATTTTCAATTGTTTAAAGCGAGCCAAAAATTATTCTTGTATATATTTTAACTATACATTATATGCACATTATGATGGTACCATCAGCATACCAGCGTACAAAATTTTGATCTAATATACGTAAAACGAATCCGCGCCGTTTGGGATCAGCGGTTTAAAATTTTAATTTTCTATTGTTTAAAGCTAGCCAAAAATCATTCTTTCATATATATTAACATTACATTGACTGCACATTATGATGGTACCATCAGCATACCAGCGTACAAACTTTTTGATCTAATATACATAAAATGAATCCGCGCCTTATGGGATCAGAGGTTTAAAAATTTTAAATTTCAATTGTTTAAGCGAGCCAAAAATTATTCTTGTATATATTTCAACTATACATTATATGCACATTATGATGGTACCATCAGCATACCAGCGTACAAAATTTTGATCTAATATACGTAAAATGAATCCGCGCCGTATGAGATCCGCTGTATAAAAATTTTAACTTTCCATTGTTTAAAGCGAGCCAAAAATTATTCTTGTATATATTTCAACTATACATTATATGCACATTATGATGGTACCATCCGCATACCAGCGTACAAACTTTTTGATCTAATATACGTAAAACGAATCCGCGCCGTTTGGGATCAGCGGTTGAAAATTTTAATTTTCTATTGTTTAAAGCGAGCCAAAAATCATTCTTTCATATATATTAACATTACATTGACTGCACATTATGATGGTACCATCAGCATACCAGCGTACAAACTTTTTGATCTAATATACATAAAATGAATCCGCGCCTTATGGGATCAGAGGTTTAAAAATTTTAAATTTTAATTGTTTAAGCGAGCCATAAATTATTCTTTCATATATTTTAACATTACATTATATGCACATTATGATGGTACCATCAGCATACCAGCGTACAAACTTTTTGATCTAATATACGTAAAATGAATCCGCGCCGTATGGGATCCGCGGTTTAAAAATTTTAATTTTCAATTGTTTAAAGCGAGCCAAAAATTATTCTTGTATATATTTCAACTATACATTATATGCACATTATGATGGTACCATCCGCATACCAGCGTACAAACTTTTTGACCTAATATACGTAAAACGAATCCGCGCGTATGGAATCCGCGGTTTAAAAATTTTAACTTTCAATTGTGTAAAGCGAGCCAAAAATTATTCTTGTATATATTTCAACTATACATTATATGCACATTATGATGGTACCATCAGCATACCAGCGTACAAACTTTTTGATCTAATATACGTAAAATGAATCCGCGCCGTATGGGATCCGCGGTTTAAAAATTTTAACTTTCCATTGTTTGAAGCGAGCCAAAAATTATTCTTTCATATATTTTAACATTACATTGACTGCACATTATGATGGTACCATCAGCATACCAGCGTACAAATTTTTGATATAATATACTTAAAATGAATCCGCGCCGTATGGGAGCCGCGGTTTAAAAATTTTAATTTTCAATTGTTTAAAGCGAGCCAAAAATTATTCTTTTATATATATTAACATTACATTAACTGCACATTATGATGGTACTATCAGCATACCAGCGTACAACTTTTCGATCTAACAAGCGCGCGCTACGCGCGAGCCATTTATTGATTTGATTGAAAAAGATTGATATCTATATATAACGTTTGTTTTAACTTGATCAATATTTTTTGACAGAAATCATCTGATTAATGTGTTAATTTGCTAAATACATTTTAAAATGAAAATATCTTACAAAATAATAAAATAATAATATTTTACAGAAAGAATTTTCTTTTAAAATTTGATTTAAAATTTAAGACTTTGAAGAGACTTTTAAAACACGTGCAAATAAATTTTTTACGACTTACACAGGCCTTTATTTTCGCAAAAAACGTTTAAACTTTGTATTCAAAAAGTAAGGTTTGTGTAAGTCGTAGAACATTTTGTGAGAACTCATTTTGTTTGTCTTGAAGAAATCTTTAAAAGATCGTTAATAGTTCGTCTTCTAGAGATCTTTAAAAGAACGTTTAAACTTGAAAAGATTAAGGCCTCTATAAAGCCCAGAACATATTCTGTCGGCTCATTATGTAGGTCTTGAAGAAATCGTTTAAAAATCTCTTCTATAAAGCCTAGAACAAAAAATGTTCTATTAGGCTTTATAGAGGCCTTAATCTTTTCAAGTTTAAACGTTTATCGGGCAAATTCAGCAAACTAATTTCAGCAAAATTAAAATAGCAATATATTGTGAATAATATGTTGTAATACCTTATCCTCGATTAATATTTTTGTTACAGAAATCAGCTGATTAAAACGTTAATTTGCTAATTATTTTTTAAAATAAGTATATATGTAATAACATTTAAAATAATAATCTTTTAAATAATGTATATTATAATTCCTTAAACTCGATTAATATTTATGACAGCTATCAGCTGATTTCTGTCAAAAAATATTAATCGCAGATAAAGCATTATAACATATTATTTATAAAATTATTTTAATTTTTATAACATATTTTTATTTTAAAATTTAATTAGCAATGTAATGCTTTAATCATCTGATTTCTGTCAAAAAATATTAATCAAGTTTAAACAAACTTTATATAAAAACTTCATTCTTTTTTATATGAAATCGATGAATGGCGTAGCGCGCGCTTGTTGTTTTAGTTCTTTTTTGAAAAAGACATATTAAGTCGATTCTCGCAAGTATTGTTGCCTCTTTTCCGCGAAAATATTTATCAAGTTTAAAGTATTATAACATTATTATTTTATTTAATTTTATTTTGGACTAACTGTCAAACTGCTAGCTGCTAACCCTCGCGATGACAGCCTTTCGATGCTACGAATATAACACACAACGCAAATCGACAGAGAGCCAATCAGCATTGCGGAAAAGAGGCAACAATACACTTCGAGACTTTCGAGATGACTTCGATACGTTCGAGTGGACTGCGATACATTCGAGAATCGACTTAACATGCCTTTTTTAAAGAAAGGATCAAATTTTGAGATATCGAGCTAAATTTTTTTATATGAATAGAGCATCATTAAAGAATGGTTGATATTGAATTTGACAAAGATCGATGATGGAGTTCATATTTTATGAAAGTTTTATGAAATTTTTTTGAGAAATGTATGTGGTTGCTCTAACTTTCGTAAATTTTGAGATATTGGACTAAATTTTTTTACACGAATAGAGTATCAAAGAAAATTAAAAGATATTTAGTATTGAATTTGGCGACGATCGGTGAAAAGGTTTATTTTTATAAAATTTTAAATTTTTCAAAAAATCTAAATTTTCGAATTTTACGAAAGAAGCATATGGAAACTATGGAAAATTGGAAACTTGCACATTGCTTCCTCACCATTCTATTTCACTCATTAAGCTTTATGAGGAAGTCAAATTTGAAAAATTAGCTTGCTCATAGAGGAAACTAAACGAAATAGAAGGTAAAGAAGCAATGTGCAAATTTTTTTATTATTAATAATCAAAAATACATAATATTTTTTATACACTCTAGCAAATACTTATCGCTTCTTGACAAAACTTTTGACGTAACATCAGACAGTTTGAGAATATATATTTCATATATATGTATAAATATTCGTTAATTATGAATGTATATAATTATAATGGTTAATATAATACAATTATTATAATTAATCAGTATTATTAATTAGTGTTAATTATATATATATAATTATAAGTAATTAAAAAATCTTTATTCTGCCTGGCGAAATTAATCAAAATTAAATTGAGTTGCGCAATTGTGTATTTTTTAAATAAAATTTTCTCTAATAAATTTTAAGTTTTAAACAATTTCTTTTCACGATGATTATTTACAAAGCTTAAATATCCGAAATACAAAAAAGATTTATGCGTGATTCTCTCCCTACACACAGAGAAATCGGTAGATGCCGCATGTACGAATGATGTAGGCGGCGTCGCGGAAAAATAAATCGCGCGAAATGCACAAACGAAAGGTATACTCGTATATAGTTGCTTTTTCGATATTTCCGCTATCGCGATATTCGCCCAGAATGACGTAATTATAAAACGGAATATGGAATAGGAGTAAGGCATTCTCGTTTCATTCTTACAGATTTTTCCTTTTTCTTTCTTTTTCCTTCTTTTTCTTTAACACGATAAATTCTTGAGATAAAAGCGTGTGGAAAATACCAGAATCGGACTGTGCTGAGATGTCGAAGTAGTTTCTGTCGCGTGCACACATATGCCAGGTGATACCTATAAATGGTGGTCGTAGAATGAATTTAAAAAGTAGTTTTGCGAAAAAAACTGGCGACGTATTCTGCGCACGCACAGTGGTTCAGAGAGTTCTCAAAATTTTATTCAAATATCTATGTCAGCATATACTTATCTCCCTGCAACGTCGTACACTCCATCGTCGCACTTTCTTTTCCACTCCCCTCCCTCTCTTCTCACTGCCTGACCTTTTCATCCATGGACCCGAGCACGGATGTCAAGTATTTTTTTTCGTCATCTGGTTTTTTTTACGCGTGTAAACGAATATTTTTCTTAATGCCGTTTAATCTTACAATGAGCAGAAATGACGTTTATAGTAAAATGGATTTAATATAATTTAACGTCCTTAGAAAATATGCACAATTTTTGTAATACTTTGTCTAACTTGACATACTTACTTAAACGTTTGTCTTTTTAATACATATAATAATTATATTTTTAAATTGAAATAAATATTGTAGGTAAATATTTCGTACGTGAATTTACACAGACAATGGTAATTTTTGTATAATATTTGCATACAGGAAAAAGTTATTTGATATTTTTGTATAAACCATTTACACTCAATAAACAAACTCAAAATAACACATATTTATATATATTAATAAAATTTATATTAAATTATATTCACAAAACAAATCACAACAAATGCTAGAGACGTACGATTGTAAAATAACATGTTAAAAATTATTTAAACAGATTTTATGCGTGTGATAATAATTGCTTAAGAGAAAGAGAGAGAGGGGGGGGAGATATATGTATATTAGGGTGGTCGTTAAATGGAAGATCATTTTGGATGGTCATAAATCAGCTCCAAATGTAGAAAAAATAATTCTCTAATTTTTTCAGATTTTTATTTTCAACTCTGAGTCTCCCTGTTTGCACGTGGATTTTTTCCATTTAAAAAAATACCAATTTAAGTAATTTTTAGATTAAAAATCAACAAACCTGATTTAAATAAGTTTCGCTGCCGTGAGGTATAGCATGAAATTGTATACGGAGTATTTCACTCGAGTTGTGTGTTATGTTATATTCTTATATCAATTTATTTATTTATTTATTTATATGTTATTTAAATATTATTTATATGATATTTTTTAATAATTTGAAAAAAATACTAATTTACTTCAGTTCTAGATGGAGTCAGCTGCAAAAGTAGTGAACAAAATTATTCAATTTTTCATAAAAGATAGTCAAAAATCGTATATAGGCTATTCCACACGAGTCGTGGGTGTTTTTAATTCAGTTAATTATTTTTTATCCATTTTTCAAGCAATATAACGACGTATTTTATATTTTTTTGAATCTTCCTTGAACTTTAAATCGTCGTTATTTTCGACTATATAGGAAAAAGATGTGTAGGGAATTCCAGTGCTCAATGATTAAGCGCAAATTTTCGATAATTTTTTTTTTTTTTTTTTTAAATTGATAGAAAAAAAAAATTGATGACAGAAGCAGCTGCAGAACTGTGGTGTTAAGATATTAAGCTCTCATGTGAAATACCTAAAACAAAAGCCCAATGTATCATCAGGACTACCAATACAAGAAAATAAGCTGTATTAAAAAAGAATACAAAACAAAATTATATCTTCAACAAAAAAAAATCAATGGAAAATAATAAATTAATCGATATATTGATTACTCCGTAAAATAATAATTTAAATTTTTTCACTCGATTTGTGTGTAGTATAACACACACAACTTGAGTGAAATACCTCATATACGATGTTTTACTATTTTCACGGCAATGAAACGTATTTCATAAAATGTCGCTATTTTAGACTAGAACTAACTTAAATAAATATTTTTTAAATGAAAAAGAAAATTACGTGCCAACAGGGAGACTCAGGGCTCAAAATAAAAATCTGAAAAAATTAGAGATTTTTTTTTTTCACATTTAAAGCCGATTTACGACTATCCAACATTAAAATTCTGAAAAAACCCATATAAGGACCACCCTAATGTATATATACATATGTATATATGTGTGCGTGTGCGTGTGCATGGGCGTGTGCGTGGGCGTGTGCGCGCGCGGTCATTAATAGCAGGATGCGGTTACATTTAGGGATCGGATCAATATGTTTAAAAAAATCCACTAAATAAAATTGAATCCAATAATTAAGTTTTATTTTCTAGGATTTGAATAATATTCATAAAAAATAATATTTCATATATTGTATTTACGAAGTAATACATACACACACATACACACACATATATAAATACTCATATAACAGGGTGTCTACTCCCGGAAAAACCGAAGAATTAAATTGTCAGAGATTTCTTTTACTTTAAAAAATTCGGAAATTTATATGGAATTTTATTGAGATTCCAGGATTTTTTTTTCAAAAATTGTGTCTGATAATTTTACTGTTATTTATAGCACAGAGAAACATATGTTTAACATATCTTTACAATATTTATTTGCAATATGTTCTTATTAAAATCTCATGTGATCTTATTAACGATGTTTTTAGTATCAGTCTTATGTAAGTTTTATAGAAAATTGTTCAATTTTTTAATAATATTTAAATAAATTAGTAATTACTCCGTAAATGTATATAAAATGTATATAAAATTATTTTTTATTCTATATTTTTATTTTATAATGCATATCTTTAGACTTAGTGATTAATTGCACTTTATTATTGTCCAACTTTTCTTTCTTTCTTGTCCAAAGTTTCTTTGCAATCGTATAAATAGAAAACATTAGAAAGCGCATACAATAAAAAAAACTTATTTAAAAAGCGGCATACACATTTTCTTAAAATTTTAAAATGTATTTATTTTTATTATTTATCGCACAATTTTACACTTATTATTTATATAATTTTACATACTTTTTTTTACAGTATATTTTATTTTATTATTTTTCTTTTTTTTGGAAATAATCCGAGAGTTCGAAACCATGCAAACAAATTCGAACCTACTTATAAGATACTTCTAAGATACTTATAAGATAATCCCATCGCTAGAGCTACATTCGCTGCATGCGCGAAAAGAGGGCGTGAAGACGACAATGTAAATGGGGAGTGGAAATATATACGGAGGAAAATACGCGTGGCGGAAATAAGGGACGGAACGCGGAACGGAAAGGACAGAACGTTGCACAGAGCGCACATCCGTCGCGTGCATGTAACTGGTTCTGGATTATTACCATCGCGCGTGAGATGAAAAAGGGAAACATATAATAAAAAGTCATAAAACATCAGCGGTGACATCGGCTTGTGTGAGGGACAAAGCGGAAGGCGACCAACCTGTCGAGGACTGTCCGGGGGGTCCCATAAACGCGCACAATGGGTCATATAAGCGTGACCGATTGTCACCCTCTCCCCCTTCAGCAAAACGGCGCGGTGGTACAGGTATAATAATCCGAATCGGTTGGTTAACATCCCCTCCTCCTCCTTCATCTTCATCTCCTTTTACCATCTCCTTCCCCACCCCTCCCCCTCAGGGATGTATGCCGGTTGGTTAAGTGGCCGCAAATGGCTAAACGTTAGGTTCGTTACATCGGCGCGTTTACAGGCCGAATGATTCACGCTTTCGGAAGGATAGGCGAACTTAATTAGGCGGAACCAGTTGCGCCGCTGGGACCGACACGTGACTACCGTGACGTCGCATCCGTTGTGCGCGACGATTAAAACGTAAGCCGATTATTCTTCACTACTGGTTCTTTTCCCGAGAAAGATATACATATACGTCGGAGATTTCTAAAATCGACAATAAAAGTGACATATAGTTAGATATAATTCTTTATAAGGTAATTTCGAAATATTTCTGTTATAATACATGTATATACTTATAGAAATGATTCTTTGTCGAAAATTAAGAGAGGAGTTTTTCATATAAACATATACTCCTCCCTGAAGAGTACACTTTTCCAAAGAAGGAGGTAAAAATTATTATAGATTTTAATTTTTTTCTCAAATTTTGGACAAGTTAAAAAAGTGAAATTTGATGGATATTTTCCACTAAATAAAAAAGATATTTATTAAATATTTTTTTAAATCTTCCCATATTATTATAAGGGGCTATATTCTATTCAGATTTTTATTAGAACTTTTTAACCGACCGGAATGTGATCATCTAAAAATATGCGTTAGAAAGTTTGATTTCTTTAGAAACTTTTTTATTTTTTTAGTAAAATCAATAGTTTAAAAAAAAAAGTAAAAACCTAATTTTCACCTCCCTCTTTGAAGAAGTGAGTGTAACTCCTCAGGGAAGCATATAGGAATATATATATATTCATATAAAAAGTTCCTCTTAATTTTCGACAAAGAATCATCTCCTAAAATTTTTCGCACTTATTTAGAAACACACATATATATATAATATATAATATAAAATATAAAATATATAATATATAATATATAATGTATAATATATAATATATAATATATAATATATAATATATATTATGAATTTTGTCCAGATAAATTATTACATATAATTTATATATTTATATATAAATATATATTTATATGTATATTTATATGTATATTTATATGTATATTTATATTTATATTTATATTATATATAAATAAAATTATATATTTTTTTATTTTTTTATATATGTAAATATAATAGTTTATACAGGGTGATTCTAAAGGTTACTAACAAACTTCAGAGGCGTATAGAGGAATTGGAAAATAGCAACTTTCGAATAGGAACCCAAAGATATTCGAAGTGAATATTTGGCAGAATTCGCCAGAATTTTGTTCGATGCAATGCCTGCTTTGAATATGGTAGTCGCCACTTCGATCTTTTGTAATACTGTATTATTGTATTCTAGTAACCTTTGCTTAGCTATTAAATTTTTTATAAATTGAAGTTATTTCTTTTTTTGTTTCTTGGTGTTTTTCACAATGTAGTTCAAAAAGCATTCAAAAGGCTTGTACTGACTCAGGATTATTTCAGAGAACATGTGTTTCTATTCAAAAGTTAATATATTCTGACCCATCTATATGTTCCTGAAGTTTGTGAAGTAACCTTTAGAATCACCCTGTATATACAAAAGAACAAAGAGATCATAGAACATAAACATAAAAATAAATCTTGAAAGTTAGTTGGAAGCAACTGATGTTTTCTATTATCCTAAGAAATATTTGGACACTTATTTTGTGTAATTAACTAAAATGATATATTTATTTTAAACTATGACTCTTGAAATAAAATAAAAGTATATACCATTGTATGAATAAATACAGTTATCTAAACACAATTTTCACATAAAGATCAGTTTTTCTGTAGAAGAGAAAATTGTCACGCAATTTTATCGTGGAAGCACTTTTAATATTTTCCACAATATATAGCACACTTAATTTTATCCATTTCCATCGTTAAAAAATTCTCTACAATAGCATTTTTGAGATTTCGAGTTTCGCATTACTATTAGATTCTTAAAAAGTGTGTTTCACGTATCTCTAAATTACCTTATTAAAATGAAATGTATATCGATCGAATAATATTTTTTACATCGTGCATTTTACATTATTATTAACGTGTCTCGGGTTATTATACGTTCCATTTTAATTATAATCCTCTCTTGCGTATTAAAACAGTTTGTATTTCGTCCATTTTTGGATGAGTCATCAACCTAATGTATCTTTCGTGTTTATATGTAACTACACGTATACGTATAGATTACGGTATGATGTCTGAGCAAACGAATATCGACTAATTAAAACACCGACTAATGTTTGAATATTTAAATCGTAATCATGCATACCGCGGCCAGGTCTCTATTTCTCATAATGCGAATTTAATAACGAGAAATACATGTATTGCGTTATTTTAATGATAAATCATTGATTCGATCGAGGGCAGAGTAGACTTGAACGCGAATAATAAATAGCGAATAACAAATCCGCTTGTTACATATAATATGTTTACACTGATATTAATATGGTTATATAATTATATTTATCTATCGAGTTCAGCTTTTCGATAAATCTATTTTTTGGAGGTTGTTTTCGCGGAAAATATAGGTGTATGAGAAAAATATACATTAAAATATACCCGGTGATTCATTTTAATCCTAACAGGCAAATATGTCGTTTAAAAAAATGTATTAGGCAAAAGTTGTACGGTTTCAAGAGAGACATAATATCATGACCTAGAATTGCCCTTATTTATGTAAAATTACGTCAAATTAAAATATAAAATATCTTGTAAATTCAATCTTAAATTTATAATCTTTTTATGCCGAATATTGCGAGGAATCGATTTATGTAAAAAATAGAGTAATTCTATTTAAAAACCTAGGTTGACCTTCAAATGATCTTGAAAAACGTCGCCCAAGAGCAATCACATTTTTTTCTATAACCTCGTGATTTCCAAATATTTGCCTGTTAAGATTAAAACGAATTATCCTGTATATGACAGATACTTTGCAACAGCTTAATTATACATATAATATCAATTTAACACGTCAAACACACTTTGTCGCGGACGTTTTCGAATAAACGGGATTTAATATCGGCGACTATTATCGTGATCATAAAAGGTGCACACACATGGATGCGTAATCCCTTATTCCTACTTATCTGCGTTATGTGTTTTCCCATTTTCCGTTATTTTCGCTTGACTCTATTGTTATTGTTACTGTACCCTTCTTTACTCGCACAGTCGATATCGCGATCTCCTTTTCACCGCGTTTATATCCGACTCTACAGTTTCCTTTGCTGATATTATTTGTTCCCGAGGTGAAATTAAATGTGGTATCCCGCAATGCGTAAAACGCTGACAGTTCTCTTTAAAAAAATATATTATTGGAATGAGAGAATGGATTATCGAGACATTATTTTTACCTTATAACGTATAACATATAATATATATAGAGAATTAAAAGCTTGAATTTTATTTTTATAAATATTGCTCATTGTGCAAATTCTTCCCGACAAAACTAACACATTAAAAGAAGATGTTAAACATTTTTAATTTAAATAAAAAAGATTAATAAATAAAGTAAAACTCAAGTTTTTATCTCTTACAAATAATAAAGCTCACTCTGATAAATATCGAATAATCTTCGAGTAGAACTCTCAATTTAAGGGGCTAAAATATTTAAAACTTAGATATAATATATACTTATATATAACATATAAATATAGTATATTATATTGTATAGTATATTATATTATATTGTATACATATATTATGAATTTTTTACATAATAAAATATATATATAAAAATATTATATAAAATTATTTAATAATTTTTTACGTAATAAATTTATATATAAAAAATATATAATATATAAAAAATATATAAATTTACATATATTTATAAAGAGAGTTATTCTTATTAGAATTTTGAAAGCTAGCAAAGATTATGAAAAATTCGCGCGCGCGGTGAGTAATTTCCAGAAATTAACATTCAATTGTCGACTCTTTAACTCTCATCCTGTGCGCTTCCCCTATTTTTTTTTTTTACGGAAAGCCTCGCTCGGAAGCTGTCTCGTTAATAATTCAGAAACCCATTAAAGCAACGTCAAATATATGTGCGGGACATAATTCTTGCAAATGTACGTAACGAAAGGGACATTTCGTTTTCCCCCAACGTTTTTCCATGCGTACGCTTAATTAGTCTTCATTAACCGCTTTTTTCGCTGAAAAGCGTAATAAATTCGCTCTGGTACTCTACCAAATTATCATGATATGTACGTTTGTGTATTTTTTTTTATATCTATATTGATTCATCCGCACGATTTCGCGAATTATTATTAGAATCAAGAGGATACTGAAATACGGCATAGATAGATAGAGAGAGAGAGAGACAGAGAGAGAGAGAGAGAGAGAGAGAGAGAGAGAGAGAGAGAGAGAGAGACAGAGAGAAAGAGAAAGAGCATTTAATTGAGTTCCCGTAATGAATTATGCCACCAGCATTACTAGGAAATCATTCTCGCTGCTGATTTCATTTCGCGAGTCCATGAACCCAGGCGCTATTTACTCTAGTCGCTGAGTAAATCTAGACAGGTCATGGTATTATGCCAAGTACAGAGCCCTTAGCCGAGCATAAGCATAATACCATAAATCCTTTGTTAACGGCACGGCCGCGATGTGGATTGCGCGCAACCTCAAACGCTGTATGAGCATCTGCGATATCAAACGCAAACTAACTAATGAATACCGTCCGCTAATAGCGCAATGAGAGCTTATGTGGACCATATCGTTACGCCGCATATATAAGCGCCATTACATGCGAAATCAGCATCGGTATTCTTTTGACACTTAACACGTGAAAAAGTTTCAGGAGCTTTGTCCTTTAATTTTTTCGAGCTGATTAACAATGGGATTAAGTATCTTACAGGTAGATTCCAATTTGTTTGTTTGCATGATTTTTCTATGATTATTTAAAAAAAAGAGAACAGTACTTTCAAGTAGAGTCGAACCTGGACGAGATAAGTTTGAAAACTCTCTATAAGTATTTCAAAAAACAAAAGAGCAGCGCTTCCAAGTATATTCAAACCTAAACATTCAAATTTTTTACAGTGTCCATTCAAATCTCTTGTAAAAAAAAATTACCTGAAAATTCTCTGATTTTCCAGGTATTTTCGTTTAAAATTCCAAGTAAAATAAGAAAATTCGTGCAGCTTTTTGAAATAAGTTTCTTTGTATGCACTTTCTAACGTTTTTTCTATTCATACGAAAATAAAGTTAGGAGTTTTTCTAGAATTTAATAGGAGTTACCAAGAAGTTTTTCGAGAATTTGATATTGATTTATTAAATTGTTATTCTGTCGTAAAATTAATTTGGACAATAACAAATTGCAATATATCATTATATTGTAATTTGCAATACGTTAAAGATATATGCAAAAATATAAAATAAAAAGATAAAATAAGAAATAATTTGTTATTAACGTTTTAAGGAGTATTAATTTATTTTAATATTATTTAAAAAATTGAACAATTTTCGATAAAACATATAAGTCTAAAAGGAGACTGTCAATAAAAAATCACACAAGATTTTAATAAAAACTTAAATATTGCAAAGATATGTTAAACATATGTGTCTCTTAATATTAAAAATATTTAATACAAGACCTTAAAGGAAACTAGCCTTAAGTTATAAATATCTTAAGGAGTACTAATTTATTTAAATATTATTAAAAAATTGAACAATTTTCAATACAACTTGTATAAGATATTCTTGATACTAAAAAGAGATTGTGAAATAAAATTACATCAAATTTTAATAAAAACTTAAATATTGCAAAAATGTTAATACGTACATATGTTTTTCAAGTGCTAAATAATGAAATTATCAAAAACACAATATTTTAAAAAATTCCCCGAGTCTCAATAAAAATCCATGCAATGTCCGAATTTTTCAAGGTAAAAAAATTCTTGACAATCCGGTTTTTCCACAGTTTTCCCGGAAGTAGACACTCTGTTTTGTGAATATGGGTGTGTGTGTGTGTGTGTGTGTGTGTGTGTGTGTGTGTGTGTGTGTGTGTGTGTGTGTGTGTGTGTGTGTGTAGAGGATGTAGATAAATGCGTGTGTGAAGGGATAGGAAGTACGCATGTATATATATTATTTGAATCCTAGTAAATAAAACTTGACTATTAGATTCAAATTAAGGGAGTATACATTTCAAGTATACATATTGAACTTGATCCCATCTTAGGTACTGACTATGCGTTGACACGCGATGATAATTCTCTGCCATATCTCTGATGTATATACGTATATACATTGTCATATATCATTGTGCTATCGGATGGCTGGAACAAATAAATCAGGAAAGAGAGTCGTGCGTCCCGTTAACGCAAAGAAGGATGCGCATCCCTCGTTCAACTTTGGCTAACTCTCCATCGATACCCCTCTACAAGTGCCCTTTTCCCATTCTAGTGTCACTGATTCGCATCACTAAACTGCGGTGATTCGCTACGCACATGTGTCCAAATCTAATGGCCGTTCTACCGTGAAAGCTACTTAATATCGTGATCGATATCCTCCTAATCCGTTAAAAGCGATGCATCACCGCGTGCGGGTATAAAAATGATGCGTACAAAAATTAATGGGGCAAAAGTACATCGAGTCGACCAGATTGGGAGACCTACAACTGTGCTCATGTGCTATCACAGGTTCTATAACGATATCCTTATTTTATCGTGAGATATTGCTTACTGTATAGATTATAAATATATATTTATAAGAATGTATATTGACATTTTTACGCCACAATTTAAAAAAATTGCACAAAACTATATGTATAAATTAAATGTACTTACAAAGAAGATAATTATAGATTAAAATAATAAATTTAAAACATTTTTTTTTTATTTAAAATAAATTAAAATATAAATTTATATACTTGATTTTGTAATTACAGATTAGTTTTAAAGAATAACTTTGCGTATTCCATTACTTGTCTTGTTTCAGATCTCGTAGATTTAATAAATAAGTAATTTATTAAATTTAATTCCTTTGTAATGGAAAAAAATATTACATGCCAGGAAGATTTAGCATTTTACTTTCTTCTTAAGTTACGCTCAATTTTCTTTTCCCATTTTCTTTCATATAATTTTCTTTTTTTTGTTTAAAACGTTGAATAGAAAAAATATATTAAAATTTTCGCATTATAAATTGTCACTACAAGAGAATATAACTTATCAAAAGTTAAAATTGTTTAATCCAGTTAGCTTTACATCGATATACATCTAATAAAAAGTGTACGATGCACGTAGAATGTACTTACTTAAAGTAAGCAGCGTTGTAGCTGAAAATAATTCATGTCCCGCGGGCCATCTTCGCTAAAATTACCGCGCTAACCAAAGTATTAAAGTTGTTAAGATATTTAGGGCTCTACAGAGATTCGTCGTAACTTACGATAGCGAAATCTTGAAAACGCTTGTAAAAGTTTAAGATGTCGCGCGAAGATAATAAAAGTTTTTATGTCATACATTATTATTATAGAATCTGGAAAAGATAGTCGACGATTGTGCTAGAAAAGCACTGATTATTTTATGGTGTAAAAATTGTTATATACATATATATTTATATAACAGTCAAAATCTTTATGATTTCGGAATATTTTTAATTCTCAAAAAAAAGGAAGCTAATATTTCTCTAAAATATTTTACCTTAAATCGCACTTTAAATATCCAATATGTCTGATCAATTTTCCCTAAGAAAAATTCTCTCTTTTACAGAATAATCATAAAATCTGTAGATTAATTGTGATGCGACGCGAATATGAGATTTCTCGCGTAATAAAGCAATTTAATCCCGAAGAGGTAATATTTCTCGACATTTTAAGTCACTATCAATTTTTTCAATAAATTATATCATAATCTGTCATATTTTAACATAAAAAATTGTTAAAGTTCGTTACAGATAATTGGAACCATTAAACTATCTTTTGTTTGTATTCCCTCTCTTTGTAATAATTTTGATTTTCTCTTTTTTTTTATACTAGACCAACACAAACGCGCGCTACGCGCGCGCCATTCTTCGGTTTTATATTTTAAAAAAATGATATTTAAAAACAAATAATATAAAGTTTGTTTAAACTCGATTAATATTTTTCACAGAAATTAGCTGATTAGAGCGTTAATGTGCTAATTAAATTTTAAAATAATAATATGTTAAAAAATTAAAATAGTAATATGTTGTAAATAATATGTTATAATATCTTATTCTCGATTAATATTTTTTGACAGAAATCAGCTGATAACTGTCAAAAATATTAATCGAGTTTAAAGTATTATATAACCTATTGTTTAATACATATTATATTATTTTAATTTTTATAACATTATTTTAAAAATTAATTAGTAAATTAACGCTTTAATCAGCTGACGCTTTAATTATATATGTCATGTAGAGCTTCAATTAATTTTTTTTCAGTAGTAATATAAGACATTAATCAGACGTTTGTGATTGCTCGGTAGATACACTGACAAATTATCCAAATTAATTATTATACAACAAATTAATTATATAACAAATTAATTATTTTTTACAATAATCAAGCTTCAAATACACAAGACATCTCGAAAACATATCTATGAATACGAGAGAGAAAATATTATTGCGGAGAAAGATACATTCTCTCTCTCAATGTCTCTTAATCAGCTGATTTTTCTGTCAAAAAATATTAATAAAATTCGCTAATTAAATTTTAAAATAATAATATAGTAAAAGTTATAAAATAGTAATATGTTGTAAATAATATGTTACAATACCTTATTCTCGATTAATATTTTTTTCTTTCTAAAGCTATATATATCTTTTCGAACGAATCTCCTTCGAGTTTTAATTAATTATTAATATTAAGTCATGTACATAGTATCGCGCGCGCGTTATTAGAGTGAAGTTGCCGATGTTTGTAGCTTCGGCCATTACCGAAACGCCGCGAGTATCAGGCAGTTGGAGCTGCGTCCCGCTGTGATTAATTAGTAAGCATAATCGTTAGAAACAATTTCTAACCTTTGTATTGTAATATTTATCAATCGCATATCATAATTTCAACGTTAATATGTAGGCGTAATTGTTCGAAACGCATATTTCGCGAAAAATTCGATGCAAAATCTCTTGCCAACATAACCCAACTTAATCTGTTTTCACGCGCGCGAATGTGTTGCGATCCGTGGATATATCTATCGTTAATTCTAGCTTACATATTTATATTGTGTATGTTATAATAATGCGAAATAATAAGATTATTCTAATATATGTATGTATTTTATTTGTTACAGATAGCATTGCGATACACAGTGCGATTCACGCGTCGTGTCGGGAGTGCCGTGTAAAGTTCCGCGCATCGAGAGTGCCGTGTAAAGTGTCGGGCAATCGTAATTATTCGTATTTTCGCGAGTGTCGTGAGTGCTACCATGGACCAAAAGAGGAGGAGGAGGTCCGGGGAGGCATCGGGCGACATCGGGGCAACTATGAGGTATGCAAAATAAAACATTTTTTCTAAACTGCATTGTTTATGATATTCGACACACACATACATAATTTGAATATTTTGTTTTCAGATCAATGTGCTGTGTACTACAACTCCGCTATTGCACGTATCGGTGAGTGAGAAATTGTTTATTTTATAATATTTCTATAGCGGTAATATATAATATGTTGAAAATATTAAAATAATAACATATGTTTTAAATAATATGTTATAATATCTTATCTGCGATTAATATTTTTTGACAAAAATCAACTCTGATAATTGTCAAAAATATTAATCGAATTAAAAATATTATAACATCCTTTTCTAAAAAAGGCACGTTAAGTCGATTCTTGCATCTTTTCCGATGCTGATTAACTGTTTCGATTCGCATTATGCGTTATATTCGTAGCATCGAGAGATTGTCATCGCGAGGGTTAGTAGTTTAACAGTTTGTTCAAAATAAAATAAAATAAAATAATATGTTTTAAATAATATGTTATAATATACTTTAAACTTAATTAATATTTTTGATAGTTATCAGCTGATTTCTGTCAAAAATATTAATAAAGCGTTAATTTGCTAATTAAATTTTAAAATAATAATATGATAAAAAATTAAAATAGTAATATGTTGTAAATATATTGTATGCGCGATTAATACTTTTTGACAGAAATCAGCTGATAACTCAAAAATATTAATCGAGTTTAAAGTTTTATAAAATATTATTTAAAACATTATATTATTGTATTTAATTTTATTTTGAACAAATTGTCAAACTGCTAACCCTCGCGATGACAGTCTCTCGATGCTACGAATATAACGCACAACGCGCATCGAGGCAGCCAATCAGCATCGCGGAGAAGAGGCAACAATACTTGTGAGAATTGACTTAACATGCCTTTTTTAGATAGGGATGTATATATGTACGTATATAAAACAAATTAAAATTATTTTTGTAATATTTTGTAATAATAATATATATAATATATTTTTTTAATATCTAAGTTTTGTAATAATTAAAATTATAAAAAAGTTTTATTTTTGTAATTTTTATTTTTGCAAAAATAATTTATTATTACAAAAATTATTTTAATTTGCTTTATATATATGATTTTTTGTCGAAAATTAAGGGGGGTTTTTCATATAAACATATACTCCTATATCCCTCCTTAAGGAGTTACACTCCTCCAAAAGGAGAAGTAGAAATTGGGTTTTTAATTTTTTTCTCAAATTTTTTAGACAAGTTAAAATAATGAAATTTGATAGATATTTTCCACTAGTAAAAAGGATATTTATTAATATTTTTTAATCTTCCCATATCGTTGTAAGGGGATGAAACTAACAACTCCTATTCAATTTTTTATTAGAATTTTTTTATTAGAACTAATGGATCGAAATGTGATCATCCAAAAATATGCGTTAGGAAGCTTAATTCCTTTAGAAACTTTTTATTTCTTTTATTTTTGTTGTAAAATCAAGTTTTTAAGAAAAAAAAAATAAAAATTTAATTTTTATTTCCCCCTTTGAAAAAGTGTAACTCATTAGGTAGGAATATAGGAGTATATGTTTATATGAAAAATCCCCCTTAATTTTCGACAAAGAATTATCTCCTAAAATTTTTTGCACTTATTTAGAAACACCCTGTATAATTTATACAACCAGTGTTTGCTGTTATCTAAATAAAATTATATAGACGATCATCTAGATGAAATTTTGGCATCATCTTATTTTTATATAAATAATAAAAATATGTATTATCTATAACTGCATCTAAGATAAAAAAAGTGTTATCTTTACTAAATTATCTAGACAAATGTTCAGATAATTTTGTTTAGAGTCATAGTACATAAAAATCTATAAGTAGTAGAACTTAAGGAGTAAGCGATAAAAATTTATAAATAAAAGTATATGAATATATTTTTATATCCACCCCTTTATAATTTACATTTGTTTTATAACTGTGTGTGTGTGTGTTTACATAAGCGGTCTTAAAAATAATATTATCTGGAAGTTATCTAGATGAATAGCCATATAATTTTATCTTTTATCTCTAGATATATTTAAAACAAAATTATCTTTATCTTATCTAAAAGATGAATTTACATATTTTCATCTCATCTTTATCTAGCTAAAAAATCATCTAAGAACACTGCGAATCACTTAGGGAAGACATCAACATTTAGAAACAACGTTAAAATATCGGCGAAATCGGACGCGTTTGTGTTCATTAAAAATGGGTGACGAATTTCCATATAAGCGAAAAGGAGAGATATATTCGCGTGGTTCGCGCCCCTTTAAGGGTGCCTTGCGGAAAATGCATCATCCTCGCGTGGCGCGTAACCGGTGAGCCGGAAACATTTTTTAGGCGCGCATTCTATAGGCGCCCGTTATCACACCTTGTCCGCCTCTATCCGCCGCACGTATACATATACACATACGTATACACGTGTATATGTATAACGAATGAGACACCGGCTGGCGCGGTCGCGTGCACTTTAATCAATTCCGCGCTTGCAACGAGACGACGACGACGACGACATATTCGCGAACTTAAATCTCGACCGAAAAACCATTTTGCTGCATCCTCGTAGTCTCGATATCTGGAACGGATATTTTCCGACCGTCCATCGTCGAGGATGCAATCGGTGGTTTTTATCGGCGACGCCGAAAACTCGCCGTGTCACCTCAGATATTTCAGTCGCGACCAGATTAATTAAATTTATTGGACATTGGGTATCATTAGTGAGTCGAACAGGCATATTCATTTGCAATTCATTCAACTGCTGATGACATTTTCCCGCGAGATATCGAATCCTTGGTGCCATGTATCAATCTGAATGTAAATTTTGCAAGATATCTATTATAGCAGTGCTATGAAATGAGAAATGATTAAGTCGTTTAAGCTTGGTTTAATATGTCGCGTCAATATGTGAATATAAAAGTCTACATAAATTCTCTCTCTTGCTCTTTCTTCCCCTTTATACATTTTTCTTTTCTTTTTTTTTTTAATTATTCTAAGTTTAGTTTAAGAAATTTTTGTGATATAAAGCACTAAAATTAATTTATAAAAATTATAAAATATATATAAATATTTTTTATTTATAAAAAATGTTAAATAATAATTTCTTAAAAATATTATATTTTATATATAACAAAAAATAAATAAAAATTTTCTTATTATATTTTATTAATATTTTTTATAAATAAAAAATCTTAAAATGTAAAATTATATAAAAAATTCATAAAAATACCTAATGGCTTTTTTGATTTTTACAATTAATAATTTCTCAATCATATGCATTCAGACTTAAATCAATACCAACTTATTACTTATAAATATTCTTTTAAGACTTATGACAAGAATTTATAATAACCTTGAAACATCGGGGCATCGAGAACATTTCAAATAACACTGACAATTAGTTCGCTTTAAAATCCCAACTAGGTTTTCGAGGAACTTCGAGAATCTCTATTGAAGGTGATTTGAGATCCGCGTTTCTTGCGCAGAGATTTATTACGCCAACTGTGCGACGACAAATGCAGCAAACAGAGAGAAGAAAGTCGGTTAAGCTGCCAAAATATTATTCCGCGGTATCTCCGGCACTGGTTCTCTCTATCTCTCTTTCTCTCGGGGTTTACGACGTCTATGTTTGAGAGGGTTCGCTTATCTGAAGTCCGCGAACACACCAGACTCAGACTACGTCGGGCGTTTGACGGCGCTCTATATAACGGAGTGTGTGTTTTTACTCTTCGTTACTGTTCGCTTTTTACAGTTCATAATGTAAACTTTGAGATATCCAGGCCGCGTGTAAACCTTGTAGCCATAAGCGAAGAAACGCGGAAGAGGAATTTCGCTTCATTTTTCTTAATCGATCAGCACAACCCCGCTTTATTGTAACGCGCTAAATCACTTTTCCAACAATAACTGATGATGAAATATCGTGACGGAAAAATTACATTTCGGTTGAATACCGAAATACTCTCCCTCCCGGTAATCTCACTCTCTCAGGTCCTTACAAAACTATAAGATTAATTGTAACGTTTGACACATTGAAGAATTGCGTGAGTCGGACATTAAAGCGTCAGCCTTCTGAGCACGCAAAAGAAGTGATCCATCAAGCAAGCGTGTAGTCAACTTTGACGGCGCAAGAATTAAGGCGCCCCTTAGATAAGCCTTAGAAATGTCGACTAATTCAACCTTCGCCAAGTATCTATTCTCCTGTGCTCCTCCGCGAATAAAACTGTCGATCAGCACAATCTATATTGAGTCTTCAAATTTATTTATAGCCGTGTGCTTCTTTATCGCGGTTATTCACGCTTCTAGTAGTAAAACTCAATGATGCGGTTCATCAACATAACTTCGGGATAAATCGAGTTAAAGTTTTTTTTTATTTAAATCGAAGTATCGACATCTTTATAGCGATCTTTTCTGTTTGACATGATACTTGAAGGTTAGAATCTATACACGTGCACCGAAAGAATGTATTCTCGAAGTAAGAGGATATAGAGTATGCTAAATCGTACCTCTACTGTATTTCTTAAACAGAGTTAAAATATTTTAAGGTGTTAACGCGCTGTTGTATCGTAGCTAGCCTCATTCAAATGCCGCAATGTTTGTTTCCTTCTCAAGCGATCCGTTAATGAGTGATGTTCATAAATTTATTTTGTGTGATTTTCATGTAATATTTGAAAGATAAGCAATTAAACTTATTATTAAAGCATTTTTTAAATCTGATTTAATCCTTATATGAAAGCGTTGAAACATCGGCTCAAAATGTTTATAGATTTTTTTTTTTTTTTACGACAAAGAATGGAAGTTCGGTAAAACGTACCACTAACTTTTTCCTATATTATACTGGTATGATTTACTAAATTAATTTTTTTACTTAAGTATAGTTATTTTTTTTTATATTTAGATGAATAATCGAAGAAAATATTATCAAATTTTATAATTATATTGAGATAATACTTATTTATATATTTTTGTGTGATACAAAAAGTATTTTTGTTAAATTTTTGAAGAGAATTTATGATAATAAAATAATTGTAAATATAGCTCGTAACAAATTGGTAAAATTAATAAGGGTACAGTAAGGCTTTATTGACGAGCAGTAGTAGTTGAAGATTAAATTAAATGTATTCTAATAGATTTGATACATAATATACAAATATTCAAGACGAATTTGATACATAATATACAAATATTCAAGACGATACGTTTCGACACTCACTTGTGTCTTTTCAATCGTTGGAAAAAATTTGATGTGTTACAATTTGTTCATGTTCTTCGTATTGTTTAGCGGTTGCAGTCGGAAATTATTTAGTCAATATTAGAATCGCAGTAGCACTCGCATATTTAAACTTTGTCTTTGTCTGTGTGCATGTTATTCTATACTGTCATACGATAATAAATATAACATTCTTATAGATATGTTTGTTGTAGACTGAGAGAACTTTTGTAGAAAATAAAACTTTATTTTTGTTATAATTTTTAAATTTTATTATTAGAGGTATGATTTAAAAACTCGTGAGTATAATTTAACAAAAGCGGTATTGTATATCGTATCAAATACTACTTTAAAAAATTTTTAATTTTCGATATAAAACAATGATAAATTTGTGTTAATCTTTAGCATATATCGTTGACAAAGAACCATAGTTTCAAATGAATAAAAAAATGTTATCATTTCTTTGATAGCTTTTTTTGCAATTTTAATATTTACATTATAAATATATGGCTCTGATAATAAATAAGGTAAGGGATAAAGGGCCAATTGAGAGCCAAGCGTGGTAATTGATACGCTAATGTATTGTGGTTAATTAAAAGAAATTTATTAAATAAATTTCTTTTAATTAACCACAATACATTAGCGTATCAATTACCACGCTTGGCTCTCAATTGGCCCTTTATCCCTTACCTTATTTATTATCAGAGCCATATATTTATAATGTAAATATTAAAATTGCAAAAAAAGCTATCAAAGAAATGATAACATTTTTTTATTCATTTGAAACTATGGTTCTTTGTCAACGATATATGCTAAAGATTAACACAAATTTATCATTGTTTTATATCGAAAATTAAAAATTTTTTAAAGTAGTATTTGATACGATATACAATACCGCTTTTGTTAAATTATACTCACGAGTTTTTAATTTATTTAATAAATTTCTTTTAATTAACCATAATACATTAGTGTATCAATTACCACGCTTGGCTCTCAATTGGCCCTTTATCCCTTACCTTATTTAATATTTACGTTATGGGGTACGATTTAGCATACTTTCGCCTACTTTAAAATCTCTCTTGACAGATATTCTTAAGTGTTTCTAGAACATTCTTTAAAACTAAGAAGATATTTTTCGTTAATAATTAACAGTTGTATGTTTTTCTTTATGAGGCCTATTTATTTGGATCATACTGTTGCATCAATGTATTTGATATATATAGTGTTGCAACTTACAGTGTTTGTCACTGAATGGTTTTAGTTAACTAAAAGAATAGATAAAGTTAATACGTGGCTTGAAAAAGAAAACTCAAACGACTTAAGAGAAGTGTTCACGAGTAATGTGTAACATAATCTAAAATTTAATCGTTCAGAACCCAGATCTCGTGTCTCATGCTCGGTCCATATATACTATGCCTGTGCTTTCTTTATGATCTCTCTTTACCTGTGTAAAATAATGTTCTTTTTTTGTCAATGTAAAAGTCAACCCCATTTCATCTACATTTTAATAAATAAGAAATATCTTATACTAATCTTTAGAGGATTCCGCTCTTAAGATAAGAGAAATTCTTTTGGCGTTTATAGTAGAACAAGATATATTCATAAAATAAATGGGAAATTCTTAAAATGAGAATATATAATTATTTTAGTGCTAGCTAATTTTATGGACTGGATTTGAGAATCGCGTTCAAGAATTCTCTTTCTCTCTCCTAACGGGAATCTTGATAGCGCGCGCGCATAAGTCCAGTGGACAAGTTAAAGTACGAGATCAAAGGGGGAGCCTTGTACCCGGGTCTTTCTTCTTGATCGTGTTGCCGGAAACACGCTGACGTAACCGAGGCGACGGACGGTTTCAGGGATCGCGCGCGAAGGTTAATCAATTCCAGTCGCGACGCTGTTTCCGCAGACTTAATTCGTGCCCCGGATGCCCACCCCTATCTCTCTTTCTCTCTCTCTCTCTCTCTCCCTAGACTTTCCCATTATTACCCAGCATACGGGAGGGTAGACATAGGCGCGCGTACCACAGGGGAGTCTGGCGCCGCGAGGAATCTTCCAAGGATGAGACGGTAGCCTCCTCCTGCCACCCCATCTCGTCGTCGTCTCTATATACCGCGGACCTCGCGTCTCTTCCACCCTTCCGCTTCCACGGCCTTCACGTTGTGGCAACTTTGTTCTCCCGAGAAATTCCCCGAAGCACTATCTACATATTTGATGTCGCCTCGTCCACTCCACTAATGCTTCTCGTTAGAAACTTACCGCTTACCTGCGTCCCGCGCTGCTCATTCTCCCTTTCCCCCCTACCATCTATTCTCTCTCTTCCACCCTTTATATATCTTACTCCCTCGCGTCATCCGGCGACCTCCTCCTTTGCAGTTTCTCTAGCGTGACTGCGAAATGCGCGAAACGTTCGAAGAAGAAGCGAGATAATCGTCGAAATATCGCGGCGACATCGAGATTGTTGGTTGCACGATTGGGGATGTTATACATATTTCTAGGTTTTCACTTTATTTATAAAATTAACACTTCAAATTCTAGCAAAGAAGAGATATAGGGGAACATATGCTAAATCGTATCGTTTATTAAATCGTACCTCTACTGTATATTTCTTAAACAAAGTTAAAATATTTTAAGATGTTAACACTGTTGTATCGCAGCTAGTCTCACTCGAATGCCACAATGTTTGTTTCTTTCTTAAGCGATCCGTTGATGAGTGATGTTCATAAAGTTATTTTGTGTGATTTTCATGTAATATTCGGCACTCCGTGCCTAAGCTTTCACATTGAGAAAGATAAGCGATTAAACTTATTAAAGCATTTTTATCATCTTATTTAATCCTGTATATGGAAGCGTCGAAAAATCGGCAAAATGTTTTAAGATTATTTTTTTATTTACAAATTTAACAAAGCAATGGAAGTTCGGTAAAACGTACCACTAACTTTTTCCTATATCGTACTGGTACGATTTACTAAATTAATTTTTTTACTTAGGCATTAGGTTTTTCTTTATAATTAGATGGACAACTGAAGAAAATATTATCAAATTTTATAATTGTATTGAGATAATACTTATTTATATTTTTGTGTGATAAAAAAAATATTTTTGTTAAATTTTTTAAGAGAATTTATGATTATAAATATGACATTCTCAGTGTTGTTTTTAGATAATTCTAAAATTAGCTAAATAAACATGAGATGAAAATATGTAAATTTATCTTAGATATGATAAAGATGATTATGTTTTAAATATATCTAGATAAAAGATTAAATTATATGGCGATTCATCTAGATAACTTCCAGATAATATTAATTTTAAAACCGCTTCTGCAAACACAGTTATAAAAAAAATGTAAATTATAAAAGTAATATAAAAATATATTCATACTTTTATTTATAATTTGTATCGCTTACTGTTTAAGTTCTATTACTTAAGTATTTTTATGTGCTATGACTTTAAACCAAATTATCTGAACATTTGTCTAAATAATTTAGTAAAGATAATACTTTTATTCATTTTAGATGTAGATATAGATAATACATACTTTTATTATATATGTATATAAAGATAAGATGATGCCAAAATTTCATCTAGATGATCATCTAATATAATTTTATTTAGATAACAGCAAACACTGAACATTCTTGTAGATACATTTTTGTTGCAAACTAAGAATTATTTTGTAGAAAAAAAACTTCATTTTTCTTACAATTTTTTAATTTTATTGTTAGAGGTACGATTTAGCAAACCATTATTTTGTAAGTCGTACTAAATACTATTTTTAAAAAATTTTTAATTTACAATATGAAACAATAATAAATTTGTGTTAATGTTTTGCGCATATCGTTGACAAAGAACCATAGTTTCAAGTAAATAAAAAAATTTTGTAATTTTTTTGATAGTTTTATTGCAATTTTAATATTTACATTAAGGATACGATTTAGCATACTTTTCCCTACATTTTACCAGAAGGAGAGAGTGATGACTTTTCTCTCATTTTACGTAAAACCGATCTGATAATGCCCATTAGTCTTTAATATTTTTCGATCGTATTACGCGATGTTATGAAGTGCAACTCTCTCTTGTGTCAGTATCGAGCTTGCTAATTGGCCGCGTTCGTTAATTAGAAGAAGCAAATGAACGAGAAACGAAAGTACATAAAAAGAGGGTACGTTTTGCTGGATATTTTCGTGTTTTAGTGTTTTAGCTGCAAAATGCCCTTTTTCTTCCCTTTTCTTCCTTCTCTTCTTTGTCAGCGTAGTTGTAACGTAGATTTTACCGATACATTTTCCGACACCCTTTACAATCAGTCTCTCGTACCGCGAATCACATTATGCGGTATTACTAACTGGGGAATGGTCTAATTCAAACTTCCTATAGGCGGGGAAATGGTGGAATTAGTTAATATGTAAAGCAGCCTCGCGCGCGCGCGCAGAGAGAGTCACACAAGTCCCAAGGAGTTTCCTGTCGTTTCGAGATCCACGTGCGTTTACATCTTACTTATATATACTTCGAACTTTCTCGAGATCTCCCGCCGCGCGTTCTCTGACATAATTGCGTACTACTACTTATATACATCATCCGCTCTGAAAAATAATAAATATACTTTCGTGACAAAAGTTATACGAAACGGAAATTGCACGTTAATCCCTTTTGCTCAGTCTCCATTATGACGAACATCTTCCGTCTTGCATTATATATGCAAATATATGGATGCAATGTAGAAATCATTGATTTAAATCTTGATAAAAATTCTCTCATTTAGGATTTTTTAAATAAAAAAGATAGGTCTCCTAAACGTTTAAAAAATTTGTATTAATGCAGTTCTATAATATTTACATACTCAAATTTTTTATAATTTTTTCTTAAATAGGATTTGAGAAAAAAATATTAACCAAAATTAACGATTTTTTTCGTTATTAGAAGGGGGATGAAGGAAGGAAAGGTGGGGGCGTTATAGAAAATTTTGTTGTTAGTATATATATACATGTATATATACATGTACAGGCAGTTAGATTTTTTTAAAGATGAGTCATTTTGACTATCTTAACCAGAGATACCCTTTATATTCAAAATGATGAAGGTTCATGTGTATTTTATTCGACAATAATAAATATTTTAAATGCGAAAAAATCAAATTAATATATGAAAAACAATATAAACTTGTAACTTATTAATAAATACGTATTTCTGTTTATATAGAAAAATTTTATATGAAAAGTCAAAATTATATCTATTTTAAACGATAATTTAAAATTAAAAAAGTTTTAAACACATATTAAAAAAATATTTGTAATTTTTTTTCTCTACAATATTTTAATCTAGACTTCTTTATATAGATTCCATTAAATACATTGCTTAAGATCATTTCTTATATATAATTAGTACAAAGTCAATTAATAAATTTCTTGGAATATGTGTCGCCTGTCGCCCGAAGACGTAGTTTCGACATCCTGTTGAAATCAGTCGATCGATGAAACTATTAGGCCACATACATACACAGACACACACAAAGTGCCAACCTTTGTAATGCGCAGGTCAAAATTAGCGCAAATTCGCACAAGCGAACGTGAAAAGTATTCGCTGGGCGGGGGGAGGGGGGCAGAAGGAGATGAAGGGGGGGACAGAAGGGGATAAAGGGGAGAGAGGGACTGATAGATGGAGGGACGACGTTCCGCTGGCTGGCTGGTACCGCGTGCTGAATCAAACTAAGCGTAACACGTTGGGGCGAGCACCGAAGGGGGCGAAGTGTAACGAGAGTAAAGACACGGGGGATGACGGAAGGAATGGCAAGGGAGAGAGGAGCGAGGTGAAGAGTGAAAGGGGGCGAAAAGGGATAGAATGGCGGATAGCGGAATAGAGGCAGGGGGCGGATGGTTCGAAATCGGTGAAGTATAGGAGCCAGAAAAGGGATGCTCCTCTCTCAGCAGCTTCTCCCTCGTAAGACGAGGCGATGCCCGGGGGAGAGAGAATGGAAAAGGGACAGCCAAGACAGAGAGAGAGAAGGCAAAAGACGGGAGAAACGTCGTAGTCGGATCGTCGTCGTCGTCTTGGTGCGGGCGACGGAGAACTTTGGTGTACCTTCACCACGTCGTCGGCTTCTCCCTGCCGAATGGAAGGAACGTCGTCGTCTCTTGCGAATCCCGAGCGAATGAAACCCGACACGTCAGCCGCGCCTCCACTTAACGGAATGGAATTTGTCAACGCTCTTCCGGCCGTCAAATAAAATTCAAATAAGACGAGGGTCAACTGGACACGGTTTGCTCTTGCCCGACCAATTTTTCAGCCAACTCGCGTTTCAAATTCGCAAAGAGAATGATGTACAGGGTGTTTACTTCCTGAAAAACCGAGGATTGTCGAGGATTATATTTTTACTTTGAAGAATCCGGGAAGTCTTATGGAATTTTATCGAGACTCTGGGAATTTTTTCCAAAAATTGTGTTTTTAATAATTTCACTCTTGTATTACAAGCGATCGATAAAATCCGCCAATTGGTCAAGTTAGCAATCGTATATGTATGTACGTACATCGTATATGTTATTTAGCTATTTTGTTTTTTAAAATATATAGAAGAAAAATGCATTTTTTAAATTATACACAGGCTAGTTTAGTTTTTAAAGAACTTAAGGCTAGCTTTTTCTTTAAGACCTTGTATTAAATATTTTTGATATTACTTAAGAGACATATCTTTGCAATATTTAAGTTTTTATTAAAATTTCATGTCATTTTTTATTGATGATCTTTTAGAGTATCAAGAGTATTTTATATATATAAGTTTTATCGAAATTGTTTAATTTGTTAAATAATATTTAAATAAATTAATATTTCTTAAGCCATTTATATATAAATAATAAATTATTTTTTGTTTTATATTTTTGCAAATGCTAGAAAAACTGCATTCTTACTAACTTTCTTTTTGTAGTCGTATGAATAGAAAACACTAGAATGCGCATACGATAAAGAAACTTATTTCAAAATCTGCATCTATACAAATTTTATTCTTTTACCTGAATTTTTAACAAAGACATCTAAAAAAAAGAAATTCTCAGGAAATTAATTTACAAGATTTGAATATACAGTATCATTCTCATTTGCGATCAAATTTGTTGTTGATTTTGAAAATGAATAACACGTGATGAAGTATACTTTAATAGATAAAACTGTTGCACGATGTTCGTCGATTTGAATACATTTTCCACAAGCGTGATTACGATCTTATAAATACATGTTGAATGTGATGATAAGCCGTCTAGCGTAAAATCTTTCTTCCTAGAATAATCACTTTGAGACGCGGTTTCACTTCAAACCCCCTCTCTCTCTTTCGCTCTCTGTCATCCCTTTGTTATTCGACGGCTTCCGAGCGAGAAGAGCAGAAATTTTAATTAGCGGGTAAACGTCTTTACATCTCGAAGCAGGCGGGCAGACTATTAATTTCCCTCTCGACGTCTCCTCTATGATGTTTAACCTTCGCTGCTCGACAAACAATTGACGTTTTCTTACGGATTTCCACATTTTTCCGCGCCCGACTCGTCCAGGGTCCTTCGATGACTCTTGAATGAAAAAAAGACCGTTTGACTATAAATCAGAGACGTAGTTCGCAGATGTCGGAATTGAAACAACACCGTTAGTTTACTCGCAAAACAATCACAAGCAAATGGGTAAAATGCGAATTACGCCAAAAGTCTTTGCAAAAAGGATCATAAAAGTGGAAGGGATATATTAATAATAACACACTAGTATATAAAAAAATTTTTTTTTTATTATTTTAAACTAGACAAGGTGTCTCTTCTAGAATTTTGGATGTTAAAAACAATGCCGTAAACAAATTTTCACCAACACGTCAGATTTCCGAAATAATTGAGGAGGAGAACAATACATTCATGACATCTGATTAGAATTTCCAGGTAACATTAACCTTCCTCACAAAAAATTTCGCCGAAAAAGCCATTTTTTACACATTAAACTTCAATTATTTTGGAAATCTGACGTGCTAGTGAAATTTGATTTACGTTTTCAGTACCCAAAAATTTATAAGAAACACTTTGTCTGATTTAAAATCATTTTTGGCTGTAAACTAATGTAATTATTGCTCTCTGATAATAATAATTAATATATAAATATTGCTCTCGATTTATATCTCTCGATAAAAAATTGTACTTTTCATTTTCTTTATTTTCAAATTTTATTACATAATTACGTCGAGAAAATTGCATTGCTTTATCGCGTGTCTCGCTTGAAATATAAAAAGCCTTATCCTTAAACGAGAGGGACGAGAGAGAGATTGACCCGAGCGTGCGTTTACGTTTAATATTCGGCGATTTCGTCCACTTCAGAGAAAATTTCATCCCTCCTTACGGGCAAGATTAAAAAGAAGATAAAAGAAGCTGTGTGCGCGCAGGGTCCTTTATATCGTAAAAGATTCCACGCTGTGTTACGGAATACCGTAATCATTAAGTTAAATATTCTCGGCATACTGTTAATAAAGGAACCAATATGGCCGGCGAGATTCATTAAAAATCCATCGGGAGGAATTAAGAAAGACCTAGGGCTATGAGGGAGGAAGGATAAAAATGTGACAGCGCGATTAATATTTTTCGAGATGGTTTCTTTGTCAGCGATGGGATTAAGTATCTTATAAGTAGGTTCAAATTTATTTTTGTATAGTTTAGAAACTTTTTATGATTATTTCGAAAAAAAAAGAACCAATACTTCAAAATAGACTTGGATCTAGACGAGATAAGTTGCAACTCTATAAGTACTTCGAAAAACAAAAGCAGTATTTGCAAGTACACTTGAATCTGGGTCAAGTATGTTCGAATTTATTTTCAGAGTGTCTACTCAAATCTTGTAAAAAAATTCCCTGAGAATTCTCTAATCTTCCAGGTATTTTCGTTAAAAATTCTAATTTTATTTAAAATAAGAAAATTTGTAAATGCAGCTTTTTAAAAATAAGTTTCTTTTTGTATGCGCTTTCTAACGCGCTTTTTTCTATTCATATGATTGCAAGAAAGTTATCAAGAATGTAGTTTTTCGAGCATTTAATTTTGATTTATTAATTAATTATTCAAATCCATTGATAAAATCAATTAGTAAAATTAATTTGCACAATAACAAAGCAATATATCACTATATCTAAATTCTAAAGATATATGCAAACATATCAAATAAAAATATAAAATAAGAAATAATTTATTATAACGTTTTAAGGAGTACTAATTTATTTAAATTGTTAAAAAATTAAACAATTTTTTATAAAACTTACCTTGATACTAAAAAGAGATCGTTAATAAAATTACATGAGATTTTAATAAAAACTTAAATATTGCAAAGATGCGTTAGACATGTTTACTAGCAATCAGTGCTAAATAAGGATAAAATTATCAGACACAATTTTTGAGAAAAATTTCTTGAATCTCTCTTTTAAAATTCTATGAGAATTCCCAAACTTTTCAATGTATAAAAAAATCTTTGACAATCCCTGATTTCCCCCCCCCCTAATTTTTCCAAAGAATAGACACCTTGTTTTATGAGTTATTTATATGTTTGAAGAAGTAGCAAATAACTGTTCTAAATGCTATTACTTCGTAAAAAGTACAATATATAAAATATTATTTCTTACGAGTATTATTCAAATCCTAGAAAATACGATCACTGAATTCGACTCGGATTTTCAAGTATATATCGAACTTGATCCCCATCCCATCCTTAAAGAAGATTCCAGATCCGCCAATATTCCGATACGTCCAACCGTCCTGCGAACAGTAAACTGCCTCCTTTTTTGCGTCACCGAAAGAAGGAGCTGAGCCGAGCTCAGAGTTTCATTTGCACGGTCCGTGGACATGAGCGCCGCGAGGGGGGTGCAAGGCGGTGCACTTGCACCCCCCTGGCCCTGGTCTATGAAATAAGTAGGGAAGGGACAGAGAAAAAAAATTCAGTAAAAAAAAGAAATCATGTAATATAAAATAATATCGATTATAATTTTTTTAATTGCACAAAAACTCAATGCTTAAATATTAATTAACATTTGTAATAAGACTTTGGGAAATCAATTTTAGAAAAATCAATGTTTGAACAAAAACTTGAGCCGTCTTGGTTGCAATACTTGTAAACTATTAGTTGGAACTTTGTAACTATTTGCAATTGTAAAACTGAGATTCTTTAACATATTAACAGATCTGCAATATAAAAATTAGAATTTTTTTAATTATTAATGGATTTTTATTAGGATTCAATAAATAACAACCAATGTTAACAAAAATATAATTATGAACTGGGAAGAAACTGTTTTTCCAGTGCATCCTCTTTTGGGTGCACCCCCCTATAAGTAATTCTGCCGGCGCCCATGTCCGTGGAATTAATATTTTATTACGCGACTTTGGCATCAAACGACTAACGAGAGGGGCATTTTGGGAGGCCGGGCCTCTCCTTTGAGCAAGTTTATATTCTTAATGCCACCGGGGACATCAGTCTTGTGCAACACGTGAGAGTCGCGAATACTTATGCGCCTTCATTAGGGCGACCGCATTTTCGGACGCCAATTTATTTCGCTTTTGTTAGAGCGAAATCCTCCTCCGCGAAAGAGTGCCGCTTCCAAGATCTAAAAATAAAGAGTACGCGGCTTTCAAAATTTCCAAGCGCTTGCTTGATTATTTCGAAACGTAATATTTGATTACTTTTCTTTTATCTAATTTTTTTTATTTCTATATTAATAGAAATGAAGAAAAATCGGAGAATGCATACTTAAAGTCAATAATATACGGAATAACAGAGACTCGTAGCAATCGCGATCTCTCTCCCATAGTAATCTATCGTGATATCAAGTTAAAATCCCGTAAAATAATGAATGTTAAATCACGAATCTGTATTGAAGAGAATGAAATAACATTGGCTAACAATCTTCCGCGTAATCGCTGCTGGAATTGAAGTGCTCAAAAAGAAGTAAGGCGAAAGAAATGAGGAAAGAAATGAACGAAAAGAGAGAGAAAAGAGAAAATGACAAAAGAGGAAACACGATCACACACAGTATCTTTAAGTACAATACGCTCGTTTATTCTGTGCACTCTTATGGAACGATGCATATAAAGCAAACACAAAGAAATTATGTTAACTCGATCACGACTGTTTAATCTTTCCAATCATTGCTCTTTGGATTATATTGGAAATAGCGGTATTTAAAATACAGATTATTGAGAAAATAATCATTAAAATAATGTTGCGTTTATATAAAATATCTGCAAATTTGTACGGGGGAACGATAGATGTATATAAGATATATTTTTATTTAAAACGCAATAATTGAAATTTTTTTAAATAAAATTTTTTAAAATTAGAATAATATTTTAAATCTAAGAAATACTTATTTGAAACGCAATTGAGAGAAATGTTTAATTAAAATAATACATTCAAATAATTGTTAGAATATAATTTTTTGTTAAATATATATAAAATACCTATATTTATTTGAAATACAATAATTGACAGTTTTAATTAAAATAATAATTTTAAAATGATTATCAGAATATGAAATTTTTATATATAATGTTGAAAAAAATAATTTTCAAAGTTGAATTGATTATTCTAAATATTATTTTAGATATTATTTATCATAAAACAAATATGCGTTTATTTAAAAAATAGTCATTGTTTATTTAATGTTAATGAAAACAACTAGAACAATTAAATAAAACGTGAATAAAAGCAGATCTAAAAATCTATTATATTCTTTTATTTCCTATAAAGGTCTAATCATTAGCAGCAATAATTAATTTTTTTATGATTTTATGATCGTCTGATTGTAAGTATAAATGTGTCAAATTTTTACATATCTTTTAAAAATTTTTGAAATGGAAGTTTATTTTATTATAATTTATATTTTTCTATTTAGATTTACTTTTATTTAAAAGAACCGCAAGAAAAATATTAATATACGAATATAAATTCGTGAGAATAATATTCAAATATTTTATCGTGTATGTCCAAAAAATGAAAAAAATAATTATCTCAATTGGTTATTTACTAGTGAAATCTGTAACAGAGAAATATATATTTGAAATATTTATTTTTGAGTAGCATAAAATCAATTAATATATTTTAATTGACAGGGAGATAAAACAGGTTGATATTTTACGTTAACCATTTTGTAATTCTTCCTCCAATATAATTCTTTGTAGTATGATCTAATAGCAGAAGTAGCACTTATACGCGTTTAAATAAATATTTTTGCTTTCTACTTTTCAAACTACTATTTTGTTTGTAACATAAAACTCGAATTTCGAATTATTTCGCTTATTGTCATGACCTTTGTTAATTCGAGGCTTAACGCTAACGCAGATCCCAGACGCGTACACGGCTACACACATCGATAATAGAGACAAATAGAAGCAGCTTAGGCCGTTAACCTCCTCATTTGCACCGCTTTGATCTAACCACCCTACTTTCCAGCCAGGCAGCAACAGCCGACGCTGGGTTGTTTCCCCCTCGGCGTCGACTCATCATCTCCCGACGATCCAATCGATTTCGAAACACCCCTTCATTTGATGCTAACTAATGTCCTCCCCTTTCCTCCTCTTCCGGCTGCCCCGTCGCAACGCGATACAAAACGGATCCGACGATAACCGGATTGGTTTGCATAAATAATTGCGTACATATTATCAAGGACACGGGGGGGTAAAACGCGCGCTAATCAGTATGCGTGAGGCATAAACGCGCGTAATATATATACGCGACCCCGATAATCGTATGATCGGCTTGTATATAAAATTGTTTTCGGAACACCCGGTGTATTATACCTATGTGTGTTGTGCAACATTATTGAAATTCCCGCAAATTTTTATCGTGACAAATATAGGTATTTGCGGTATTTCTTGCGGTATTTCTTCGCATCCGTCAAGCTTTCATATATTTTTATGTGGAAACATTTTGCATAATATATATATACATGTACCTATATTTTGTCATCTCAATGATAATTTCAATGACTTTTTCTGTGATTAATTCGGAATTGACATTTTCCGATTTTAATATCGCGACATAAATTGTTTTCAGATCATATATATAAGATTGAAAGTGACGAACTTAATATTTAAAATATAATTCTAAATACTAAATATCTATATATTGCTTATTTAAATTTATATCGCCTTATATATTTATTATCTTAAAATTTTAATTTAAAATATTATATATATTTTTGATATAATTACTTTTGTAGTTATTATTATACGATATTAGAAACTTGTACAAATAATTGCTTTTCTTGAAGATTTTTGCGTGTAAGACAAAGTCGATTGCAAATTAAAATTAAAGTCCAGATTTTTTAAATAATTTACATATACTATTGTATGTATAAGAGTATTCTAGTTAAAAAAAGAACGATTTGCGGTATTTCTTCGCGTTCATCAAGCTTTCATGTATATTTTTATGTGGAAACATTTTACATAATATATATAAATACTTTAACATCTCGATGATAAATTTAATGACTTTTTAAAATTCAGAATTGATCTTTCCCAATTTTAATAGCAAAACGTAAATAGTTTTCAGATCATATATGATTAAAAATGACGAACTTAATATTTAAAATATTAAGTCCGTCATTTTAAATTGAAAGTATCTATATTACTCAATTGAATTTATGTTTTCATATACATGTATATATATATCTCAAAATTTTTATTTAAAATGTTATATTATTCCACAATATTAGAGACTTGTGAAAATTATTGAAATTTTTTGCGTGTATGATAGAATCGATTACAAACCAAAATTAAAATTTTGATTTTTAAAATAATTTATACTATTGTATATACGAATATTATGGTTAAAAAGAGAATGTTTTGCAGTATTTCTTCGCGTTCATCAAGCTTTCATGTATTTTTATATTGAAACATTTTGTATAATAAATATAGTTTGTCTAGTGAAAATGTAAAGGCCAAACTTCCTTTCTGAAAACCATTATAGGTCTAAAATTTTCGAACGAGCAGATAGAAAGTTTCTTGCCTATGACATATATAAGGTCTCGGTTGTCAGGTTGTTCGTTGTTAGATCCTTCGAAAGAATAATCAATTATCGGATTATTTTTGTTCACGCTAAAAGGAAAAAAATGACATCGCAAAATATTAGACTGGCTATTATCGTCACCAAATGCAAGTCCACTTGAAAATGTCTGAGGATTTACGAAGATGAAGCTCAATGGAAAAAAAACGGTACACATTGTGAAATAATTATCTCGACAGATTCGTTCCATATGACGATCTTTACCTCGAGAGCTATAAAATCGATAGAAAATATGTCTAAAACATATCAGGCAATTGACAAAGACAAGACATTCATTAATACAAAAATACTACATATGATATAAATACTACATATGAAATTTTTTCCACTTTTTTTCTAATAAATAAATAAATATGTCTGTTACATTAGACAGTCTTATTAGACAGTGGATGCTTTAGCATCTCGATGATAAATTTAATGATTTTTTTCTGTGATTAATTCGGAATCGATCTTTTTCAATTTTAAAAGCGAAACGTCAATAATTGTGAATTATATAAGATTGAAAATGACAAACTTAATATTTAAAATGTTATTTTAAATACCAAATATCTGTATTGCTCATTTAAATTTATATTAATTTAAATTTATATCGTTTTATAAATTATTTTTTTAATTTAAAATATTATATTATTACAGGATATTAGGAATTTGTGAAAATAATTGATTCTCTCTAAAATTTTTGCGTGTAAGACAGATTGCAAACCAAAATTTTGATTTTTAAAATAATTTATATTATTATGTATATACGAATATTATATTAAAAAGAAGATTTGCGGTATTTCTTCATTTTTATAATGAATATAGGCTATCTAGTGAAAGCGGAAAGGGCAAACTCTCTTTTGAAAACTATTATAGATCTAAAATTTTCGAACGAGCAGATAGAAAGTTCCTCGCCTCTATATAATACAATAGGGTCTCGGTTATCAGGTTGTTAGATCCTTCGAAAGGATGATAAATTATCAGATTATTTTTGTTCACGATAAAAGAAAGGAAATGGCACGAAATGACATCACAAAATATTAGACTGGCCATCATCGTCACCAAATGCAAGTCCACTTGAAAATATCTGGGAATTCATGAAGATGAAACTCCGTAGAAAAAAATTGTACACATTGTGAAATAATTATCTCGATAGATTTATTCGATATGATGATCTTTACCTCGAGAGCTATAAAATTGGTGGAAAATATGTCTCGAAAATGCAGGCAATAATTGACTAAGGCAGGGCATTTATTAATACAAATGCATCATAATATTACATATGTAATTTTTTTTATTTCTTTTTTAAATAAATAGTTATATCTGTCACATTAAACAGTCTTATTAGTAGATACTTTAACATCTCGGAGACCTTAACGATTTTTTTTCTGTGAATTTGGAATTGATCTTTTCCAATTTTATAATAGCGAAACGTAAATATTTTGTGGATTATATAAGATTAAAAATGACGAACTTAATATTTAAAATGTAATTTTAAATAGAAAATATCTCTATGTGTAACTCAATTAAATTTATATTTAAACATTATCTTATATATATCTGAAAATTTTAATTTAAAATATTATATTATTACAGGATATTAGGAAATTGTGAAAATAATAATCGACTCTCTCTAAAATTTTTGTGTCTAGTTAGAGCGTGACCAAATTTATTTCTTTTTGAAAACCGTCACATTTAAAATTTTCGAACAAGCAGGTAAAAAGCTTCCTCACCTATTATAATATACAACAATAGGATCTCTTATTGTTGGTTTAGGATCAGATCCTTTGAGAAGATAATAAATTATTGGAGACATTTTTGTTTAAGATAAAAGGAAAGAAATGACGTGGCGAAAAAAACAGACATTAAAATAATTTTTAAAATTACTTAATCCTTTAAAATGTGTGTATAATTTTAGATACTAAATATCTATATATTACTCGTTTAAAGTTATGTTTACATCATCTTATTATCTTAAAGTTTTAATTTAAAATAGCTTATATATTATATAAAAATTTTAATTGATAATGTTATGTTAGTATACTATATTACATATATATTAATATTACTCGCTTTTGCGTATAAAAGCTAGCGCCAGACTATACGCGTATTCGCAATTCGCAATTCGTGATTCGTGATTTGTATAACGTTCGTGAATAGTGTGGAGGGAAAATTCGTCGATTCATCATGCGTGATTCGCCATTCGCACTGATTCGCTAGCCGAGCGGTTTTTTGACGAAACTCAAAAGACGCGAATTTACGAATCAATCTATTCGTGTTACGCTACACTATGCGTTTACAATTCATGCTTCTCATCGTGTTTCTTCATATTTTCTGCGAATTTTGTCTTTATTAAATAAGTGAGATCTACTATCGAATGTTGCTGAAACTGACGAAAGTATAAGAGACGACGAGCCTGCACTCTGATATACAAATACAAATTATAAAGAGCTCGTACCCATACGGCACAGGACCTTGCAGCAATATTGCAGCAATATTGCAATCTTGCATATTGCAATGCAATATTGCAGCAACATTATTGAAATATAAATATGGAACGTTGCTGCAATAATGCGATAATGATGTTGCAGCAACATTGTAAAATTATATATATATATATATATATATATAAAATTTGAATATTATTAAAAAATATTTTCAAAAAATCAGTTTATTAATTGCATATATGTGCAAATTATAATACCTTCATAAAAAAAAGTATTATATACAAGTATTTTAAATTATAAAATACTGCCAACAGTCATACATGTAAAAACTTGTTTATTAGTTTTGTAAAAATTGTTACTCAAATTGGCATAATAAACAACTTAAATAGCTTCAACAACAGCACCAGTTCTCGTCCGATCACTGAAGGTTAAGCAGCGTTTGGCACGGTTAATACTTGGATGGGTGGTGACCGCTTGTGAATTATAAAATATTAAAATAAGGAATTATTATCAACTTACACACACACACATATATATATATATATATATATATAGTTACTATACACGTTTTTGAAATGTTTTTTATTTTATTTTAGTTGGAACAATAAAATATTTGGTTAATCATATATATTAACCAAATTATTTGGAACGGTTTACCAAATTTTGGTTATGTCAACAAAATTGTTTTTTCAGTGTTATTAGGTGTAGATAGGACAATAGATTGTTAGAATGTAAAAATACCAATTATTATGTCATTACAAAGCATTATAATATATATATTACATTGCAATATTGCTGCAATATTGTATTGCAATATTGCTGAAAGCGGACATTTTACCGTTGCTGCAATATTGCAGCAATGTTGCAGCAACATTTTGCAACATTTCTGCAATGTTGCAATCTTGCAAAGAAATATTTCTGCAATGTTGCTGCAATATTTTTGTGCCGTATGGGTATACTCTTATACTCTTATTAAAAATCCTTTATATTTGTATTTATATATCTTTTGTATTTATATATCAGAGTTTTTTCTATTTTATTTTTTTTTAAATAATTTCTATTCCTAATATTTAATATTTGTTCCTATAATATTTTCTCTATTGTGCGCAGGGCCTAATATGAACCAAGAAACAACGAATTACGAATTACGAATGATATACTGCAAATCACGAATAGGACGGCTTACACTGGCGAATAACGAATCTTCCCGAATGTTCAACGAATCTCTACAAATCATGAATTACGAATCGCGAATTATAAATTGCGTATAGTCTAGCGCTAGCTTATAAGACAGACTCGTGTACAAACAAAAATTAAAATCTAGATTTTTAATTTTATTATATGTACGAGTATTCTGGCCATTAAAAAGAACGATTTGATAGGCGGGGCTGTTAAACAAATGTTTACTAAAAATTTCGTCGTTATTATTTCTCGCGCACACACACAAACACACACACACACACACACACATCTTTTCAATATATTTAGACGGGATGGAAAATTAATTCGCGTGGATTCAGCGTAAAACAACCCGCCCTGCGGCCGCGTGCAATTAACATTAACGCAGAAATAACCGCTTAAAAAATACACGGCGAAGTTAAAGCAATGAGGAGGGGCTGGCGCTTGTGAGTGGCAGCACCATTATTTCACCGCCTCTGGAAGGCACTCTCTTTCTACGAGCATAATGCGAATAAATAGACGATTATCCAAATTTGCGTCCTACAATTACCTACGTACGTTGCTGAATCACTCGTGCAATTTTCGTTAAAGCGCATCCTTAAATTCGTCAAAGGGAGGAGAGAATAAATCACATCATGAAGAAAAGTAACATCTCCAAGTGTATACTCATTACTAAAAGCGATTTTTCGAAAAAGAAAGATTAGGAAAAAGTAAATGTTAAATCGTACCGTTGGTTAAATCGTATCTCTATTGTATTTCTTAAACAGAGTTAAAATATTTTAAGGTGTTAACGCTGTTGTATCGCAGTTAGCTTCACTCAAATGCCGCAATGTTTGTTTCCTTCTCAAGCAATCCGTTGATAAGTGACGTTCATAAATTTATTTTGTGTGATTTTTATATAATATTCAGCACATCGCCTAAGGTTTCATATTAAGAAAGATAAGCGATTAAATTTATTATTAAAGCATTTTTTTATCTTATTTAATCCTGTATATGAAAGCGTTGAAAAATTGGCCCCCAAAATGTTTTAAGATTATTTTTTTTCACAAATTTGACAAAGTAATGAAAGTTCGGTAAAATGTACCATTAACTTTTTCCTATATTATATTGGTATGATTTACTAAATTAATTTTTTTACTTAAGTAGTTATTTTTTTTATATTTAGATGAATAATCGAAGAAAATATTATCAAATGATGAGAATTAATATTTAATCGCCAGTGAGAATAAAAATAAAAAATATATATAAAATTCTTATTTTCGACCAATAACTGGCTTAAGTTGCAGATGTTCCTTTATTAATTAAAAAACACTACGTTTCGACCATAATTTTGGTCCTTTTCAAGTGCTACAAAAATATATATAAATCAATTAGCGACGCAAAAATTATACATTCACGAAAAACCACATATAATACATACTTGTTAATAATTCATAAGTCACAATAATACTAATTTTACAAAATTAAATTCTTTACATGTCATTAGGACATCTAGTCACATACTGATTAAACCAGCGATAGAGACAGAATGTTTTTAAGCCATTCTAATGATCTTATCATAGACTGAACTAAGATTGTCAGTGTCTGTTTGTAAATTAATTTTATTTGTTTGCCTTTTTATGTAAAAAATTTCAGCAATCTCTCTCTTTCGCGTGTTTTTCTCTGTATGTAAGATACATGGATCAAGCCAACGAAAATCATGATTACAATCTGTCCTATGCTTGCTAACGACAGAATGGCTCGACACATGTTTTTTAATATTGTTCTGATGCTCTTTTATTCTGGTACTTAAATGTCTTTTTTTTTTTTTTTTTTGGCCTATGTAGGACACACTGCAATCATTACACTGTAATTTGTATACAACATTAATTCTATTCGTTTTGGATGTAGCATCTTTCCCACGTTTGATAAGACTACTCAATTTTTTCTGTAATCTATAGACAACTCTTAAACCTTTTTTATTAAGAAATCTGGAGGTTGTCGCTAAGTTTTTTAATATAAGGTAATGTAATAAATATACCTACATCGAGTTATTATTCATATTATTATTTAAAACATATAATCTTTTCTTAATATATTTATTAATAATGTGATCTGGGAAATTATTATTAGATAAAATCTTTTTAATTATTTTTAAATTTACAAATTGAAATTTCCGGTCTGATAATAAAACAGCTCTATCGACTAAATTATTAATACAATTGATCTTATATTTCATAGGATGAGCTGAAAGGAAATTAATGTATCTACCCGAAAAGGTGGGTTTCCTAAACCAATTAGTGATCAATTTCCCATTGTGGCATCTAATAACTGTCGTGTCTAAAAAATTGATTCTACTATTTGCCTCTACTTCATACGTGAATTTTAACCGATGATGGTATGCATTGAACACAGACAACATCTCCTCAATACTTGAACGTGGTATGATGGCAAAAATGTCATCCACATATTTGTAGTATATGGGAACTGTAAATTTTAGTGAGTTCAGACAAACCGTTTCAAGATCATCCATAACAATATCTGCCAATATGGGTGACAAAGGTGATCCCATCGGACTGCCAAAGACTTGTTCATAAAATTGACCATTAAAGCTAAAAGTGGTGGACTCTAGAATGACTTCAATTGCATATATGAGCTGAGAGAGATTAAGTTTAGTATTAGGTGCAATTGTATTCCAGAATATAATCCCAAAAATATTATCAAATTTTATAATTATATTGAGATAATACTTATTTAATATTTTTGTATGATACAAAAAATATTTTTGTTAATTTTTTGAAAAGAATTAATGATTACAAATATGACATTCTTATAGATATGTTTTGTTGCAGACTGAGAACTTTTGAGAAAATAAAACTTCATTTTTGTTACAATTTTGTAATTTTATTGTTAGAGGCACGATTTAAGGATGTATGGGAGACATCTAAAAATGGTACAAAATTCATAAAAATTATATAGAGTGTTTTCACTTTAATACTAAAGCTATTGTTAAAATTTGGATTTAATTCACTAACTTATTTAAAAGTTATTGTAATTTAAATTTCCGCTAATTCTATACATATAATCTTATGAAAATTCGTTACTATGATCGATTATATTACGTTAAAAATATCGAAAAAATGGTATATATATTTCAAATTTTTTATATGTATAATTGGAACTTTAAGGAACACAATGTTGCAAAATTACATTAACATACACTAAATTATTTAGAAGAAAATAATAATTTATTGAAATTCTAGCTTTTCCTCCGAACTTCGGTTATGTCAACGCTTGGAAACAGCTGAAAGTTAGGAAATTAAACTATAGCTATTTTCTATAACTATAAGATGTATAGTCGCCGACTAAAAGGTTGTCCGCTTTTGCTAGGATAAGTTTCGGAATACGGATCTTATTTAAATATATGAGCGTTAATGCATACGGCATATCCTAGCAAAGCAGACGAACAAGATGTATAAGGTGTCAAATATATTAATATTAAATGAAATAATAATAAAATTGCTAAAATTCATATTTCAGCGCACAACCTTTTAGTTGGCGACTGTACAGATTTTCTATAAGATGAATAGCGTTACTACTTTCGTTTTCGATTATATTTCTTATAAACCTAATATAAATCCTTAAAAACTGATAGGTACAATTTAGCAACAGCAGAGTATTGTAAATCGTACCAAATACTACTTTATTTAATTTTTAATTTACGATATGAAACAATGATAAATTGTGTTAATGTTTAACGTATATCTCTAACAAAGAACCATAGTTTCAAATGAATAAAAAAATTTTGTCATTTGTTTAATAGTTTTATTGCAATTTTAATATTTACTTTAGGGGGTATGATTTAGCATACTTTCCTCTATACTAAAAGCAATTTTTTGCGTTGCGAGAAAAAGAATTAGCTTTTTTTTTTACACATCGAAGAGGCTACAATAATTCAGCCTAAACGACGTCACGAACGACAAACAATGTGGCGAATGATAACGGCGGAAGGCACGATGTTTCCGTGCTGGGTGAGGGGGCGGGGAGCAAAAAAGATGGCGAGAAAAAGAGAGAGAAAGACAAAACGATACTCGCACAATGCGAACCACGGCCCGGAATTGCGGAATTGCACGAGGAATCGCGCGACGATTCATTTTAACGATCGTTAACACGAGGAATGGAGAAACGCGATGTTACACTTGGCGATCGTTAAAACTTAACGAAATCTCGCCCCCTCGTTCCCCTTCCGCCCCTTCGCGCGCGCGCGGAAAGGGTGGAAAGGTGGGGGAGGGGGCCAGTATGTTACACGGCGGATGAGTTTCCCCACATTTATACGCCTCCGGATTCGACATCCGAGGGAGAGACGACGAGACGGTAATTGCGTTCTCACTTAACGCAACTGCCGCGCAGCTGGACGAGAGAATCGAGCCCCCTCCCCCCTTTCACCCCCTTTCATCCCCCTTCTTCCCTCCTGTTTTCCAATTTTCGCGCGAGCCGTATAACGACATATAGCGTAACGTAGCGAGCTTGACTAGCCACGTCAATCATGGAAAGGTCGCGGGGAAGTCCCCGAAATTATCGACGCGCCCCCCTGTGAATGCGGTTCGCATTCATACGGAAATTCTAGTGTTGCCGGTTCGAGTATCCGGGGGCGATTCTCCGATAATTTCCACTGACGCGTGGATGATTTTCGGAAAGGCACTTTTTGTGAAAGTAAACACAGTAGTGAAATCGTTGCGATTACAATAGGCTCCAGCATCGTTCAGAAACGCGACGAGTATATAAAAGAAATTATTTTGTAGAATTATGCAAGATATGATTTTATTAACTTTTTTATAATTAAATAAATATCTGAATAATTTATTTAATTATATAGAAGCAATAAAAGTTAATAAAATATTATTGCAAACTTCTACAAGATAATTTTATTTTATTATTTTTAATATATATATATATATATATATATATATATATATATATATCTGAATGACTATTTAATTATATTATAAAAATTGATAAAATAATATTGCATAATTCTACAAAAAATATATCTATATATATTTATTTATAATGTTTGAAAGAGTAGAATTAACATTGTTAAGGCACAAAATATTTGACGCTTAATAATGAGTTATTGAACGAAATTAAATTGACTTGTTGGCTTACATAGAGATTTAATAAGAATTTTGATAAAGCTGTTTTTGATAAACTTGATAGAAACTTTAAACTTAACTCAAACATTTGCTCGGCAAACTATTATCATAATTAAATTTAAGTTGACCGAAATTTTGGAAAGACACACCTCAAGGTACACAATTTGAATTTCATCTAACTTTAGTCATAGAATTATTTCTGTAACTACGTCAATTATATATTTCTATAGCCGAAAGTTCGTGTGTTTTCTATCGTTTTCCAATTTTGTCGTTCTCTCGTCGACTTTTTACTGCAAAAAGTTTTTTCATTATTTTAATTGTAACATTCGTAATTTCAAAGGAGAGAGAGAGAACTTTGATCTGTCTGTTCATTATTAATTTCTTTTTTCATCGTCAAAAAATAGTTGAAAAACGACCGACAAATACTACGGTTTACAAAGTTATCCGAATATCGTGTAAACGTAAATTTTTACGAAAAGTGCATCCGCGCGTGCGGAGAGTATAATTTTTGTAATTTCGATCTAACACACGCGTATGTGACATTCGGATGACAAGCCATTCTGCGCGAACGGAATCGCGACGGAATAAAAGTTCGGAGAATTTTGTGTGAAGTTTCTCTCTTTTTCTCTCTGAAGTTTGAAGGAAGAGAACGAATCTCTCTCCCTGACGAGCGCGAGAGCAGAAATATAAAAAAAATTTACTGTGGCTAGAGAAATTGACAGTGTATTATACATCCGGGAAAGCGGAAGAATCGATATCTATTGTCAATGAAATTAACACATGCTCTCTTTCTCTCTCTCTCTCTCTCTCTCTCTCTCTCTCTCTCTCTCTCATCTCTCTCTCTCTCTCTCTCTCTCTCTCTCTCTCCCTCTCTCTCTCTCTCTCTCTCTCTCTCTCTCTCTCTCTCTCTCTCTCTCTCTCTCTCTCTCTAGTACTCTGCGTTGATACCACTGCTT